>NC_086444.1:216374071-216714071 GCF_028390025.1 Pseudophryne corroboree
ACATACAAGAGACGTCTTTCAATAACAGGATAATACAGTGTATAAATCCACAGTGGGACAGAAGGCAAGGGAACCCGTCACTTGACGCGGACCTTGTCTTCTAATTAATTAACTCAAAATAATTTCGATGAATAACACTCGTAAAAGGACACTCATAACACCCTAAAGGGGGGCTATTGATCCTAATCATGCCACTCACAGTTCTAAGCTGATCATAACAACCATAAAATACTATTGTCTGTGAAACCTCACTGATGTGTTAATAATCATAATGCTCGATAATCTAAGATGACAATGAGAGGCAATATTGCTACCAAATTATATGGACATAACCTAGCTGGCTCCCAAAAAAAAAACTAAGGGATACATAATAAGAGGATGGCTTAAGGTAAGAGAAAACAAGTATATGTAAGTAATTCATTAAGTCCCAAAGGTTTCACAGTCTGTAGCGTATGGATCCACCATGCCTCTTTTTGTAGCAGGGTACGACCTCGGTTGCCACCTCTTGATGATTCAGGGACCCCATCAATAATTTTATATCGGATGGACGATATGTTGTGGCTGAATTCTTTAAAGTGTCGGGCCACCGGCTGATCACCCCTCCCCCGTCCTTCTATAGCTGCCCGTATGCTGAACCAGTGGATGGCAATTCTTTCCTTAAATTGTCGGATGGTCTTTCCGATATATAGGAGACCACAAGGGCACTTGATATAATAGACCACGTAACGACTAGTGCATGTAAATGATTTTTTGATCTTAAACTCTTTGCCCGATCTAGGTTGGTGGAAGGTGGCCCCTGGTTCCAGGCTGCTGCACGTTGTGCAGCCGAGACATTTGAAATTGCCCAGTTTTCGTGTCAAAAAATGTGTAACGGGTAGAGATCTAAAGTTGGTAATATCATTATGTACCACTACATCTTTGATGTTCCATCCCCGACGGTATGAGGGTAAAATGGTGGTTTCCTTAAATGGCCTCAATTGCTTGTCTTGAGTGACAATCGGCCATATTTGTCTTGCCTTACGCATGGCTTCTGTGCTGGAAATGGAATAATCTTGTGGCCATACTATGCGATTACTCTTCTGTACAGAATGTGATGTCTCTAGTAGACTGGAACGGTCCAGCATCAGTGCTCTCTCTTTGGCTTTCCTCAAATATTTCAGTTTGTACCCTCTAAGGAATGCGCCTAATCCTAATGAACTGTGAGTAGGGCAGTCCCCATTTGAGAGCCGGGGGGTGATGGCTATTGGCGTGTAGAGTTGTGTTTCTGTCAGTGTCCTTGATGAACAACGAGGTATGTAATTGATGGGATGAATCTTGTCTGACAGCTACATCTAGGTAATGGATCTCTTCAAAGCTGGAAGAAAAAGTGAACTTGATAGAAGTATCCAGGCCATTAATTTCCTGCATGGTCTGCTGAAAACTTTCTTCTGTGCCAGACCATAGTACAAAGATGTCGTCTATGTATCTGAAATATGCCCTGATGTTACAGGATACATTGGAGTTGAACAGGAACAGGTCGTTTTCGACTTCGCGCATGAAGATGTTTGCAAAACTCGGTGCTACGCATGACCCCATCGCACAGCCCGAGCTCTGTCGATAGATCTTCCTGTCGAACAGAAAATAATTATGCGTCAGGGTCAGTTCTAAAAGCAGGATAAAGAAATCCACGTCCTGACCCGAATACTTCTGTGTGCTAGTGATACAACGCCTAATAGCCTCAATACCTCTATGATGGGGAATATTGGTATATAAGCTAATCACGTCTATCGTGCACATCAAATGTTTGTGAGGTAGAGGAGATAATTTTGCAATCTCCACCAGGAATGCAGTCGTATCTTTTAAACATACCGGCTGCTACTGTACAATAGGTTGCAAAAAAAAGTCCAAATACTTGGATACATTGTAGAAGAGGGAATCCCGAGCTGCAATGATTGGCCATCCAGGGGGCCTTGTGGGATTCTTATGGAGTTTGGGGATGGTGTAAAGGACTGGTATTACCGGCCATTCCTGCGTTAATAATTCCCGGGTCTTAGAATTGATGATATTCCCTTTGACCGCCTCATTCAGGATTTCATCGATTTCTATCTTATAAGATGCCGTTGGATCTGTGGGCAACAGTTGATAAGTGGATTCGTCGGCCAATTGGCTGTAAATCTCTGATTTGTATGCGAGCAGATCTTGAAACCACTATGCCTCCGCCCTTGTCCGCTGGGCGGATGACAATGTCCTTATAATTGGCAAGATTGTTGAGTGCTGTATATTCCATGGTAGATAGATTGCTGACCTTGGAAATTGGCTGTAACTGAAGATCTTCGTAGACACTATTCATATGATTGATGAAGCTTTTAATGTTTAAATTAGTGGACACCGGATCAAAAGTTGAAGGCTTGTGTAGAGGGCTGCCCTGAACCACAGTGGAGGAATCATCACCGAAGTGTTTTTTCAGTCGTACTCTTCGACCGAATTTATATAAGTCCACTTTATTAGTGAAAACATCCGGTTTCTTGGTTGGGACATAGGATAAACCTTTATTGAGTACAGATAATTCGTCAGGTGTAAGTGAGCGAGTTGACAGATTGAAAACTATGTTTTCTTGCTCTTGGCTTTTTTTGATTTGCCTTGCCCATTGTCCACCACGGCGGGTGTAGGGCCTTTTTTGGGTTCTCGTGCTGCCCGAGTGGTGACCCCCATAGGGTTTTTTTTCAAGTTTTTTGAGGATGTACCCTCTACACATTCTGTGTCGCTGGATGAGAGCGCACTAGAATTGTCCGTTTCCAGATTAAATTTCTTATAGCGCCTGTATTTAGGTTTCCTGTTGGTATCTGAATTCCGGTTATATGCCCATGCATAAACCTTCTGTTCCAAATAATCCCTGTCAACAGTATTGCGATTAGTCTTCTTGAACTGGATAAGAAAAAAAGCAATTGTTTCCCCAGCACACTGAATGGATAACAGTAACCAGATATAAATCCCACATGATAATAGAATTCAGAGATCTTCGTTACACATATTTGCGCAAATGTGTGGTTAAGCCCCAAAGCTGCATCAAGGCCTCTCTGTATATTTGGGGTCCCTAGCGCTATATCTAGGTGCAGGGTGTGGCACCCCAAAACACCAGAATGAGCCAGAAAGCACAGCGTGACATACCAGTGTAAAAAACTATAGTGTTAATAAATTAGTATTTAGGAAGCCGAAGCTATAGAGGGGGTGATACAAACATGAAATGTAATTAAAATAGAGAAATAGTGTTAGAAAATTAATAAGTGAAAAGTGTTAATAGAATGTAAAGGTATGCCACACTAAAGCCATCCAGCTCAGCCAGTCCAGAGGCACCACACCTCACACCTCCATTACCCCAATCTGGGTCTAATATTAACCAGCAAGGAGTCACATGATAATGGCTCCTTACTAAAATATGTCTAAGCTAAGAGCTACTTACCTTGGAGCAACCCCATAATGCTCCATGTGGCATGTCAGGGCCTGCACCTCCTCCTAATGCAGAAACCTCTCTGCCTCTCACAACAGACATATAGATTGGTAAATGCTCAATTAGCTTAGTGATATCATTCAGGTGCTCGAAAGGAAGGGGTATTTCTGAGCAAGAAAAAAAGCAATTGTTTCCCCAGCACACTGAATGGATAACAGTAACCAGATATAAATCCCACATGATAATAGAATTCAGAGATCTTCGTTACACATATTTGCGCAAATGTGTGGTTAAGCCCCAAAGCCGCATCAAGGCCTCTCTGTATATTTGGGGTCCCTAGCGCTATATCTAGGTGCAGGGTGTGGCACCCCAAAACACCAGAATGAGCCAGAAAGCACAGCGTGACATACCAGTGTAAAAAACTATAGTGTTAATAAATTAGTATTTAGGAAGCCGAAGCTATAGAGGGGGTGATACAAACATGAAATGTAATTAAAATAGAGAAATAGTGTTAGAAAATTAATAAGTGAAAAGTGTTAATAGAATGTAAAGGTATGCCACACTAAAGCCATCCAGCTCAGCCAGTCCAGAGGCACCACACCTCACACCTCCATTACCCCAATCTGGGTCTAATATTAACCAGCAAGGAGTCACATGATAATGGCTCCTTACTAAAATATGTCTAAGCTAAGAGCTACTTACCTTGGAGCAACCCCATAATGCTCCATGTGGCATGTCAGGGCCTGCACCTCCTCCTAATGCAGAAACCTCTCTGCCTCTCACAACAGACATATAGATTGGTAAATGCTCAATTAGCTTAGTGATATCATTCAGGTGCTCGAAAGGAAGGGGTATTTCTGAGCAAGAAAAAAAGCAATTGTTTCCCCAGCACACTGAATGGATAACAGTAACCAGATATAAATCCCACATGATAATAGAATTCAGAGATCTTCGTTACGTATGATGATTTGTTGATGAATAAAAATAAAAATAAAAAGGGCTTAAACAGAAACCTAAATCTCACCTGAATCTCACTAAAAAGGAATTTAAAGCCATTAAATCTTTGAAGGAGGACCCTGAATTTATAATTAAACCCGCCGATCTCAGAACGTTTTAAACAGAAGGGCTATTCATCAGGCACAATTGAGAAAGCAAGAACTAAAATAAATACTATAGAAAGAGAAGATCTGTTAAAGATTAAAGATTGTGACAATAAGAAAAATGCCAAATATGACTGGGCCTTCATCAGTCAGTACAGCACTAATTTTAAAGGTATAGAAAATATTTTTAGAAAAAATTGGAAGCTCTTGCTACAGGATCAAATTCTCTCTGAGAGTCTACCAACAGTATCGTCCTTTATTTATAGGAAAGCTCCGGCTTTAAAAGACAAACTCGTGAGAAGCAGTCTAGATGTAGAAACACGTCAGAGTATTTGAACTAAGGGCTTCCACCATTGTGGATGTTGCCTTATGTGTCGAACAGTTAAAAGTGATACTAGTAAAATTAAGGAATTGACTATTAATGATAAGATTTACACCATTAATCAGTTCATTACGTGTAATTCACGTAATGTTGTATATGTGTTCGGCTGTAGTTGTGGCCTGTACTATGTAGGCAGGACAACCAGAGCTTTAAAAACGAGACTGGCCGAGCACATATACAACATTAGAAAAGGTCTGGAAACACATACTGTGCCGGCACATTTTAAAAAATATCATGATAAAAAAGAATTCCCTTTTTAGAATTCTTCTGTGGAATAGAATTAATCCTGCCAAAGTTGAGAACTAAGGATGTTGAAAAAAGGTTATCCAAAGCAGAGATGCGGTGGATCTTTTTATTGAAAACTCTCACTCCCAATGGTTTGAATAGTGAATTTGAGTTGGGATGTTTTCTAACCTAGTGAATACAAAGTGAATTATTTCTCCCCACGTCTTGTAACAAGCACTGTCACTTTATGAATGTCGGTATGGTGAAGGCTAACATTGAGAAATTATGAGGTTCTGAATGTATGTATCACCATGTATTTTATATTTTTGGCAGGGTTTATGGACACAAAAAATGTTATTAGTATCCATTATTAAAATTCGTAACATATGGATTTGAATGAATCCCCTCTGCGAGTGATTATACAGACTCTATGACCCGCAGTGGAACGCGGTGCCAGTGACTCTATGATCCACAATGGAACGCGGCGCTGAAACTAGCAGAGAAGGACTTCCTATTTCTGGTTGAATAGCCGTGGAACGCAGCACTATCGGGCGGATGACGTCACTTCCGGTTGGGAAACAGGAAACGAGGATCCCGCACCGCTGTTGTTAGTTTACTAATTAGTGAATCATTTAAAAGGTACTTCTTGTGACTGTGACCACACTTCTGATGAAGGACCCAGCGAGGTCCTAAACGCGTTAAGTGTGGTCTTTACAACTCCTGCCTGATCGGACACTCACGGACGCTGCACTGCCACCTTGGAGAAGCTCCTACAGATTCCGGAACTGTGGCTGCTGAACCCTACCCTGAGCACATCAACAGGAGTTTGGTGATATGTCTAAAGTGTTCCAGTGTTGTTGCCGTGAAAGGAGATTTTACATGTGATTTTTATTCTTACTTGTTGTAAGTGCGATTTGTATTAAAAACACTTTTGATTTTATACAAAGTACTGCACTATGATTTATTCTCTGTGCTGACCTCCCCTGCAATGGGTAATATCCCTAAGAGGGAAGCACTTCTATTCTGATTTCAGAGGTTCTTGGATAATATCGTCTTCTATATGTATTAAGAAGCTGCTCACAGAAGCCCGAGATCCATCCAATTATATAAGCTCAGTAAAGTTTTATTTGATTTGGATGTGGTGCTTTGCATGTATACACCTTATTGCATGATCACCTGTTTTTTATATATGCACGTTTTGGTATCTGTTTTGTACATGGTTAAGCAGAGTAGCGCAGGATTGAATACATGAAAAACATTTTTTAATTATTCAGTGATTAGCTTATATACCAATATTCCCCATCATAAAGGTATTGAGGCTATTAGGCGTTGTATCACTAGCACACAGAAGTATTCGGGTCCGGACGTGGATTTTTTTATCCTGCTTTTAGAACTGACCCTGACGCATAATTATTTTCTGTTCGACTGGAAGATCTATCGACAGAGCTCGTGCTGTGCGATGGGGTCATGCGTAGCACCGAGTTTTGCCAACATCTTCATGCGCGAAGTTGAAAACGACCTGTTCCTGTTCAACTACAATGTATCCTGTAACATCAGGGCATATTCGGATACATAGACGACATCTTTGTACTATGGTCTGGCACAGAAGAAAGTTTTCAGCAGACCATGCAGGAAATTAATGGCCTGGATACTTCTATCAAGTTCACTTTTTCTTCCAGCTTCGAAAAGATCAAATACCTAGATGTAGCTGTCAGACAAGATTCATCCCATCAATTACATACCTCGTTGTTCATCAAGGACACTGACAGAAACACAACTCTACACGCCAATAGCCATCACCCCCCGGCTCTCAAATGGGGACTGCCCTACTCCCAGTTCATTAGGATTAGGCGCATTCCTTAGAGGGTACAAACTGAAATATTTGAGGAAAGCCAAAGAGAGAGCACTGATGCTGGATCGTTCCAGTCTACTAGAGAAATCACATTCTGTACAGAAGAGTAATCGTATAGTATGGCCACAGGATTATTCCATTTCCAGCACAGAAGCCATGCGTAAGGCAAGACAAATATGGCCGATTGTCACTCAAGACAAGCAATTGAGGCCATTTAAGGAAACCACCATTTTAACTTCATACCGTCAGGGACGGAACATTAAAGATGTAGTGGTACATAATGATATTACCAACTTTAGATCTCCACCCGTTACACATTTTTTGACACAGAAACCGGGCAATTTCAAATGTCTCAGCTGCACAACGTGCAGCAGCCTGGAACCAGGGGCCACCTTCCACCAACCTAGATCGGGCAAAGAGTTTAAGATCAAAAAATCAATTACATGCACTAGTCGTTACGTGGTCTATTATATCAAGTGCCCTTGTGGTCTCCTATATATCGGAAAGACCATCCGACAATTTAAAGAAAGAATTGCACTCCACCGGTCCAGCATACTGGCAGCTATAGAAGGACGGGGGGGGTGGGGTGATCAGCCGGTGGCTCGACACTTTAAAGAATTCAACCACAACATATCGTCCATCCGATATAAAATTATTGATGGGGTCCCTGAATCATCAAGAGGTGGCAACCGAGGTCGTACCCTGCTACAAAAAGAGGCATGGTGGATCCATACGCTACAGACTGTGAACCCTTTGGGACTTAATGAATATACTTGTTTTCTCTAACCTTAAGCCATCCTCTTATTATGTATCCGTTAGTTTTTTTGGGGGAGCCAGCTAGGTTATGTCCATATAATTTGGTAGCAATATTGCCTCTCATTGTCATCTTAGATTATCGAGCATTATGATTATTAACACTTCAGTGAGGTTTCACAGACAATAGTATTTTATGGTTGTTATGATCAGCTTAGAACTGTGAGTGGCATGATTAGGATCAATAGCCCCCCTTAAGGGTGTTATGAGTGTCCTTTTACAAGTGTTATTCATCGAAATTATTTTGAGTTAATTATTAGAAGACAAGGTCCGCGTCAAGTGACGGGTTCCCTTGCCTTCTGTCCCACTGTGGATTTATACACTGTATTATCCTGTTATTGAAAGACGTCTCTTGTATGTTTCCTACAGCCACTACTGTTCCCATGGTGATGGCTCACTTAACATATCATTCCACGCCCCCCTCTGATGCTGGGTCGCCGGCGCTGGCCAGCGCCAATGACGTCATCGGGTCTCTGTGGGCACTGTGGACGGACTGTACACGTGGTGTTTGGTAAGGTATAAATGTTTTTATTTTGTTATCATACGGTTGTCTTGATAAAAGGGTTATCCCCTGAAACGTTGACATCAAACCGTGTCTGTGGTATACTTAAGAAAGCCTCCCAGTGTGCCAGCTCACTACTTTACTATATATATATATATATATATATATATATATACAATAGATATGGCCCGGCACTCCAGATTATTAGGATAGTGGTCCCCGGTGCCCTCACGTTCCAATGAGGAATGGATATTCTCACAAGTGTGCGGCACTCAGGTACATAATTTCAAACGGCACCTTTGACAGATATCAACGTTTCAATTTTATGTAAATTGTAGTCAGGATAAACAAGAACAGTGTACTCACCTTATATCCCCAACAATGTGAATCGCAGCACCGCTCGTGCGGCGGGACTCGCCCGGCGGCTGAGGCGCTGGGAGATGACGTCACCACGTCATACATGCAGCTCGTTATCCCGGAGGCCCGTCACCATGGAAACCCGATATAGTGAAATCTAATACAAATAGCAATACTATGAAAGCAAGGCAGGAGGGAGAAAGTAGCACATAATTTATATGCCTATGGTCAACAATATGTAATAATGCCTATATCATAGGTCTACTGAGTAATAAAAAATATAAACACTATACATGAGGAGTACCTCTGCAGTGCAATTCCATAAGTAAATAAGGCTGCACTACGGTCCCTACAATAAACAGGGATCTGAAGAAAAAGGTTGGTGACCTATACGATAATATAACTAATGTGTCAAAAGATTATGCATCTAGAATTAATACGGCTAAATATTAACATGGGCTGTTATAATTAAACTATTGGAAGTATTAATGCGGACTGTTATAATTAAACTATTGAAAGCATGCTAGTGATACCACCTCATTTAAACCCCTAGGGGTGATGACGTCCAATCTTTTGATCCATCTTGTCTCACATCTCAACAATGCTCGATGTCTGTCCCCTCCCCTAATTCTAGGGGGTATATGATCTATCATCCGATATTTAAGGGTGGCAAGCGAGTATCGTGCTTCCACGAAGGGGCATGCCACCGGTTGGTCGCTGTATCCATTGGTTAAGGCCGCTCTGATAGTGGAGCGGTTGGTCGTCATCCTCTCCTTGAATTTTCTTATCATTTTGCCTATGTAGCATAGGCCACAAGGGCAGACTATCTGGTACACCACGTAAGTAGACGTAGGATGAGAGTCATGAGGATGATTTTTAGTAGAAATGTCCGTCTTGACCAAGATGTCCCTCAAATTTCTAGCTTGCTTATAACAGGGCATGATATCTGTGGACTGAAGATCTAACTTATCATCCGTTTGAATCATATGCCAGTTTTTCTTAGTTACTCTGTTCGTTATTGGCGAAGTAGCATTGATTTCACTCTTCCATGGGAATTTTAATTTGGCCTCTGTGGTAACTTTCTTGTGTAGCAATTTAGTGCGGTCCATCTGTAGAACTTTATATTTGGTCGCTATCAACTGCTTCATGTCATAACCTCGACTAGCCAGTCGTTGTATCAGATCATCAATTTGGGTTTCAGCCATCTTGGTGTTATTATTGATCCTATGAATTCTGATCATTTGTGAATATGGCAAGCCAAATTTCAATCCTCTTGGATGACAACTAGAGGGATGCAGGAACGTGTTCCTATCAGTGGGTTTAGTAAATACCGTGTGTTGATCATAGCATTGTTGATAGAGATCCTCACATCCAGGAAATCAATGCTATTTTGATCCATTTGATATGTGAGCTTGACAGGACTGTCAGAGGCATGTGCTTCCAGGATTCCTGTTAGGGTGCTCGATTGGCCCCTCCAGATAATTAATATATCGTCAATAAATCTCTTATATAGAATTATCTGTGATGAAATTAATTAATTGGTGAAGAAAATATCGTGTTCGACCTCGAACATGTATGTATTTGCATAGGAGGGGGCTATGGCTGATCCCATAGCACACCCCTGGTTTTGTATGAAGAATGTATTGTCAAAGAGGGAAACATTTTTCGTGAGGATAAGTTCCAGTAGCTGCGCCAGGATATCTACTTGAATATTGTCCATGGTGGTTTTATTCAATAATAATTTCTTAACTGCTACGATCCCTTCCTGATGTGGGATTATAGTATATAGACTATTTACATCAATAGTCACCAGCCAGCTCTGGCAGGTAATTGGCCCAGATCGTATAGAGCATTCAGAAGAGCCGTGGTATCCATAAGAAAGTGTGGATGTTGTTGTACACATGGTTGTAGAGGATGTACCCTTCAATGCAACGTCATTCCTTTACAAGAATATTTCAGTTATTCTGAAGCTGACACTGAGGCTATTCTACTCAAGGAACAGCTTCTAGACAGAGCGGAAGCTTTATCTACACACATTGTTTTCAGAGACCTTTTACGTCTTAAAAAGAAGGAGATAGATTTTACCTACCATGCTATCACTCTTAGTGATTATTTCAGAGCAAAGAAAATTCCCAGGGGATTTAGGGTGCGCAATTGCCCTAAGATAGGGAGGTACAACCCAGTATTCTGCTGCATGTGGATATCTATATTAAATAAATGTTCAGCAGACCTTATGCTTTTAGTATTAGAGCAAGCAAATATGGAAGTTGAGAACACCAAAGAAAAAATTAAGAAGTTTGAAACGACACACCTGACCACGTTGACCATGGACATAGATAATGATTGGCTAGTCAAGTTAATGATAATGATTAGCTCATCAAGTTGGAAAATCAGTTAGCGACATACAAACGAGACATGATCAAATTTAAGAAGGACACATTTGATAATGTGGACAAAGATTATGAAAACCACCAGGTGTATCGATGGCTCACGGGTAACAACCCAAGTGAAAGGAAGAGACCATTTTTCAGAGGCCGTAGATACCCAAGAACAGGCCTGGATACTGAAATATCTATGGAGGGGAACAGTACAGGCAGTGATCAGGAGCTCAATACCAACCATCGCAGGGGTCGCACCCATTTAGGGGTAACCACCTGTACAAGAGGGGTATGAAAATAAAAAATACCAGATGAGGGGGACAAAACAAGCGGCTCCACCCGTGGAGGGAAACCACCCATTCAAAGCAAATGGAAATAATATTTAATTTATCCAGCTACGAACTATCAGTGAATGAGCAGCGAGTTTAGTGTAAGGGTCTGGATGTGTTTTAGCATGAGCCTTTAATATGAGGCCTACAGTGACAAATTACATGGCCCTATGTGGGCTCTGCTGTTATGTAGTGTTAGGACTGCTGATATCAGAGAAGCCGTGAAGTGGCTCAGCAGCTTAAACATGTGTTTGCAAACATGTGTGACTAATTCTCTGAATTTCTATTACCTGATAGGTTCAGGTATGTTTACAGGTAATTTTTAGTGTGCTGGGGGAAATTTAGGGGTGGGGAATTTGCAACCCCACCTTTTCTGTCTGTGATTTGTCTGTGACCCCTCCCCCTTTCTATCACCTGATATATAATTATCTCCAGGAATGACCGAGCAACTACCATCGTTTGTCTGCTTGTGTGTGAGAGTCATTGAAAGGGAGCAGTATTTGGAAGGCATGCTGTTCCTTGTAGTGCCAATGGGAGATCCAGGGGGTGGCTCCTGGGTAAGTTAGCTCTCTGGCTGGATGTGTTTTACTATGTGCCTTTATCATGAGGCCTACTGTGACAGATTACATGGCCCTATGTGGGCACTGCTATTATGTAGTGTTAGGACTGCTGATATCAGAGAAGCCGTGAAGTGGCTCAGCAGCTTAAATATGCGTTTGCAAACATGTGTGACTAATTCTCTGAATTTCTATTACCAGATAGGTTCAGGTATGGTTACAGGTAATTTTTAGTGTGCTGGGGGAAATTTAGGGGTGGGGATTTGCAACCCCCCCCCCCCCCCCCCCTTTTCTGTCTGAGGGTTGAAAGAGAAGCCAAGAAAATGAATAGTTGCACTGCAGAGCTGCAAACTTCAAATCAGCCTATCTTACACACTAAAAAGTATTAGGAGGCTGATCTGCTGGCCATACTACCCCATTCCATCGCCTTCCTAACAAGGAAACACTCCCCTGTAGTATATTTATGAGGTGCACCAGTCCGAGTATGAGGGTTAATACCAATATTAATCTATTACATCTAGTCCATGATCTACAAGCTTGCAAGCATTCTTATTGACTTCTGTGAATAATTTCTCTTGTGCAGATTACTGAATAATACAAATATTCTCCATAATTCTGTAAAATAAAATTTGTGAGGCACTACATTATTTCTGGTTAAAACTGTATTGCAAATTCTAAATGTATTAAAGCAATAACCATAAAACTGAGGGATGTGCACCAACCCCCATGTTTTGGTTTTGAATCTGTTTTTACATTGTGTTTTGGTTTTGGCAAAACTGCCATCATGTGATTTGGTTTTGGATCTGTATTTTTTTTTCAAATGTGAATAAAAACAGCTAAAATTGCATCATTTGGGCCTTTTTTTGTTCGTACAGTATTATTAAATTCAATAACAATAATTTCCAGTCATGCGAGTCCATTTTGATCACAGTTCACAATATTGTTTTCAACTAGTTTAGGTGAGGTAATTGCAGCCACCAGAGGAGTGAAATCCTGGCCTTTGGCGACAGACATATTCTTTGGTGCATGTGTAGATGGGATCCTGACCACTTGTCCAGGAGATCCAGCTGGAAGGACCGATCATGAAACCTCCCATACTGCAGAGCCTCGTAAGAGGCCACCATCTTCCCCAGAAGGCGAATGCACTGATGAACCAACACCCGGGTTGGCTTCAGAACATCCCGGACCATTGTTTGTATCACCAACGCTTTTTCCTCTGGAAGAAACACCCTCTGCACTTCCATTTTTTAGGATCATTCCCAGAAAGGACAACCTCCTGGTTGGTACCAAATGTGATTTTGGAAGATTTAGGATCCAACCATGTTCCCTGAGAAGCTGGGTCATGAGAGCTATGGACCGCTTCTCCTTGGACGATGCTTTTATCAGCAGATCGTCCAGATATGGAATTATGTTCACCCCCTGTCTGCAGAGGAGAATCATCATTTCCTTGGTGAATACCCTCGGTGCTGTGGAGAGGCAGATGACAGAGCCTGGAACTGAAAATGACAGTCCAACAATGCGAATCGAAGATAAGCTTGATGCGGCAGCTAAATTGGAATGTGGAAGTACGCATACTTGATATCCAGGGATACCAGGAATTCCCCCTCCTCCAGACCTGAAATCATTGCCCTTAGAGACTCCATTTTGAACTTGAACTCCCTCAGAAAGGGGTTTAGTGATTTTAAGTTCAGAATGAGCCTGACCGAACCATCCAGTTTCGGTACCACGTAAAGGTTTGAATAGTAACCTTTGTTTTGCATCTGGGGAGGAACTGGTAAGATAACCTGTGCCTCCACCAGCTTCTGGATGGCTCCCTGTAGGGTAGCCCTGTCTGCCGGCAAAGCTGGCAAGCCTGATTTGAAGAACTGGTGAGGAGGACTATCTTGAAATTCCAGCCGTTACCACTGGGACTCAATATCTAGTACCCAGGGATCCAGGCAGGACAACACCCAGACGTGACTGAAATGTCTGAGTCTCGCCCCCACTGGCCCTACCTCCAGGCTGCACTGTCCACTGTTATGCTGAGGACTTTGGTTTACCAGAAGCAGGTTTCTGTTCCTCGGAACCTGCAGCAGCAGGTTTCTTGGATTTTGGCTGACCCCCCTCTAAAGAAGGTGTTGGACGGTTAGTAACACGAAACGACTGTGATGCCGCTGAAGGAAAAGGTTTCTTCACAGCAGGTGCAGCTGAGGGAAGAAAGGGTGACTTACCCACTGTAGCCATGGAGATCCACGCATCCAACACTTCCCCAAAGAGAGCCTGACCTGTGTAGGGTAGGGTCTCCACACCTCTCCTGTATTCCGCGTTCGCAGACCACTGGTGTAGCCACAGTCCTCGACGAGCTGAGACAGACATGGAAGAAATTCCTGCAGACATTGAACCCAGGTACTTCATGGATTCCACCATAAATCCTGCAGAATCCTGAATGTTACGTAAAAACAATTCTACGTCACTTTTATCCATAGTTTCCAAATCCTCAAGTAACATGTCTGATCACTTTACTATAGCTTTGGAAATCCATGCACAGGCAAACGTGGGCTGTAGTATCGCCCCTGAAGCCATGTATATGGATTTGAGCGTAGTATAAATTTTGCGTTCAGTCAGCTCCTTTAAGGCGACAGATCCTGGAACAGGTAAAGCCACCTTTTTTGAGAGTCTGGATAGAGAAGCGTCCACTATGGATGGGTTTTCCCATCTTTTCCTATCCTCTAAAATAAACTTTTACTAAAGAAGCTCTGTAGAGCTCCCCTAGCTGTGACCGGCTCCTCCGGGCATATTTTCTAAACTGAGTCTGGTAGGAGGGGCATAGAGGGAGGAGCCAGCCCATACTCTCAAACTCTTAAAGTGCCAATGGCTCCTAGTGGACCCGTCTATATCCCATGGTACTAATGTGGACCCCAGCATCCTCTAGAACGTAAGAGAAACTAGGGATGGCCATCAGTGGGTTATTCATCGATGGTACCATTAATGGATAACCTCAATGGTGTATAACCATCTGTAAGGTAACCATCAATGGTTTTACCCATCGATGCTCACCCATGCATTACTGTATATTTAAATATGCGCTAATCAGAGCCCAGGGCATGGCTAATCTACATGCCTTGACACTTTAAGGGGGGGGTAAATGGTAGCACTGAACCATCGATGATGGGAAACCATCTGATTCTCCCCCATTGACGGTAAAAGTATTCAACAAAGGTTATAGACCATCAATGATTTCAAATCATTGATGGTCGATGGCCATTCCTAAGCAGAACCCAGAATTCATAAAGGGGCACTAATCTGCATAAACCTCTCAGAAGCACTTACTATTCACAGTAATTTGCATAAAGTTGACTTCTATCATAATAAAGATCTCCATGATAAAGATAAACAGTGGCAGGTTATTAAACAACAGAGCAGCTGCACATAAGGCAGTTTATAGCACATCTATGAAAAATTGCCACACAACAATAGCAGACAAGAAAAGTGGTGCAACATGGAATTGTCCTTGGGCCCGCCAACCCATCTTTATGTTGGATATTAAAAAAGACATGCACAGTTTAACAATCCAACCACTTCAGTGACATTAACTGCCATTGTGGCTGAAGTGCTTGGTTTGCTTTGGTCCCTTTAAAAATTATTTTTTTGGAAGGACCACCTCCGATAACTAATGAGGTGGCTGATGATGGTGGTGTTAATTACAAAGAATTATCATTTTGTAAAAGAAATGTATTAAACGCACTGAAAATTATGAAACAAGGAGAAGGTGCCTAGATTGCTAACATCCCAACCTATACTAAGTTTGGCTTCACAAATAGAACAGATGCCTTCACACGCATTGTCAGGATTTGGATAAAATTAATACCACACTCAAGAGGTGGCTTGTTTAGTCTTATCCTCAGGCATCACAATGGCTTTCTTTTTATCATGGGCAAGAACTGCTGCCACTAGTGGCTGACTTAACAACACCATCAACATCCTCATCATTCTCGGTAGCATCAGAGAGTACAAAAATATCCCCCTTATCCTGTTCCACTTCCACACTAGAATCCTTCATTTTTATTATATTATCATCACCATCTTAACTTGTACTGCTCATCCCCACATTTGCAGATGGTGAAGGAATAATAGAAGGAGGCAAAGGAGGCTTCTCTACGAGTACAGTCTGAGAAATGTCCGACTCACACTTACTGAAGGTAAAGTGGACACCCCTACATTCTCCTCAGGAAATTTTGAACACACAGTTTGAGCCTTAGTGTTCTTTTTTTGGGCACTGATTTGTCGCATTTTAAGGTGACACCTTTACCCCTTTTTTAACCTTCGGAAAGATCATGATTTCACATGCCCTTTCCTTAAACTTTCTACACACTGGACTACCTTTAGTAAATGTTGTACTATCATGACTAGCAGCAGCTGCAGCGCTTGTAGTTGGTTTCTGCTCCTGCTCTTCTCTCGACTGATCGTTATACATATCAATGAATTCAACACACACAGGTTGTACAATAAAATAGAAACATTTTTTTTTTAAATGACAACTCACAGTGGCTAATCACACTGCTTATATTTATTATGTCCACAAAAGAGCAGTGGCATGCAGCTGGTGTAAAAAAAGAACAACTTTAAAAAAAAATTACAACAAAAAGCGACAAATCACACTACTTTTATTTATGCCAGCAAAGGCACTGTGGCTATGGAGTCACAGTACAGCACCAGCATGACACACTTAGACAATACAGATGTAGCCACGCTCATCATTGCTGCTGCTGGGCCATACAGGTATCCTAGTCGCATCATACATGCATCACAGATGGGGGCGAGCGGCGTGCCTAGGCACACCTGCTCCTGGGCCCGCCACCTAGCATACAGAAATGCTCCTATTCATAGTGAATGGGGTATGCACGTCCCTCGCCGGGCGTGCCTAGTCACAGACAGAGCCATGATTAACATGGCTGTATCTGTACATTAAGTAGAAATTTAAATACCATAAAAGATTTGCTCAGCATCTCCACACAAAGAAAAGCACAGCTCTCTAAAAAAAAAAAAACAATCATTACAATCAGCAATAGAGTTGGGGCATACAGCACTATAAACAAATTACAATGAGCAACATCACTATGTCACTGCAGGTGTCAGTCAACTGTCTCCATAGCTGTCTTGGCAAGCAGTACACCCAGTCCATGAAATCACAAGTCTCACAGAGGGAGGAATTAGTGGTAATTAGTGGTGGGGGATGCTGCCTATTAAAGAAATGGGGAGACCCAGGAAGAAGTACAGTAAACTCAGTCTCATAAAGATAACACTCTCGTAATTTGAAAAGTCACACTTCTATTGTATATTTGTGTAATAAGTAGCACCAATGTTTTTTTTCCATTTCATTCTGACTGAACTGTATATCTGTGTGCATGTCTGAGATTGTATACAAAGTATGACAGAACTTGTTTTGGCAAAATTAGAAAAAAGCTGTGATTGCTAATATGTACACAGATATACAAGTACAAGCATGTCCTTTGCGGGAATTGAACCGTAGCTCACGGGCATGATAACCATCGGTGATATCACTATGCCAAGAGAGCTATAGAGACATGTGACTGACACCTGCAGTGACATAGTGATATTGCTCATTCTAATTTTTTTTCTAGTGCTTTGTGTCCCAACTCTATCGCCGGTTCTAATTATTTATTTTTCTTTTAGAGAGCTGTGTAGAACTCTGAACTGTGCTTTTCTATGTGTGCGTTGGAGACACTGAGCCAATCTGTTTCTGTGTTCAAACTTCTACTTAATGTGGAGATCATGTAAAAAAGTAGCTCTTAAACTACAAACATCGTTTGACTTTACAATGGAGACTTCACACATGCGTAATGGTGGTTTTCAAAAGCAACACCTGGTGGATGAACACCAGTAATGCACACTAAGGAGACTTAGGGGGTCATTCCGAGTTGTTCGCTCTGTATTTTTTTCTCGCAACGGAGCGATTAGTCGCTAATGCGCATGCGCAATGTCCGCAGTGCGACTGCGCCAAGTAAATTTGCTATGCAGTTTGGTATTTTACTCACGGCATTACAAGGTTTTTTCTTCGTTCTGGTGATCGGAGTGTGATTGACAGGAAGTGGGTGTTTCTGGGCGGAAACTGGCCGTTTTATGGGAGTGTGTGACAAAACGCTACCGTTTCTGGGAAAAACGCGTGAGTGGCTGGAGAAACGGAGGAGTGTCTGGGCGAACGCTGGGTGTGTTTGTGACGTCAAACCAGGAACGACAAGCACTGAACTGATCGCACTGGCACAGTAAGTCTCGAGCTACTCAGAAACTGCACAGAGAAGTATTTTCGCAATATTGCGAATCTTTCGTTCGCAATTTTGATAAGCTAAGATTCACTCCCAGTAGGCGGCGGCTTAGAGTGTGCAAAGCTGCAAGCGAACAACTCGGAATGACCCCCTTAGTTCATTACACTGTGACTGAATACACCATGCTACGAAAAGTCGCAGGCAAACGTAAAGCGACTAGTTTTTTGCACTACATGCCACACAGAGGATAGATGAGCATGGCTACATCTGTAGATGTAACTAAATTCCTGCTCTGTAAAAAATAATAAACAATGATCTTGCTAACTGCATGTACTGTAATCTACTTGAGTGAATGCACACAGTGGACGCAGATGGCCAGCTCAGCCACTGGAGTGAATGAACACAGTGTACTGGACACAGATAAGTCAGCTCAGCTACTGGAGTGGATATACTGTACATAGGGGATCCAGGTGTATGTGGACCCAGATATGTATGTCAGCTCAGCTACTGGAGTGGATATACATAGTGGACACAGATATATCAGATTAGCAGTGTGGAGTAAGCACAGGCCATCAGACAACAGAGCTCTCTCAACAGTCTGCTGTTAAAAATGGCGCTGAATCACCACTGCAGGCACTTACTGTATATAGAATGCAAAACGAGCAATAATTTGACACCGTAATGATGATGTTTTGCCTCTATTTGGAATCCGAGCAAGGTGGGAAAACACAAGCAGCAACTTGGATTCACTCAGATCACTGAAGTTCAGATGGGCTTGGTTTTCGGAAAACCGAGCCTGGTCATCTCTAATAAAAATGTTGTATACTGTATGCATAAAAGGCTGTCAACAATGCCCCCCAAAAAACAATATTACAATTATTCTTTCTAATTAATTTATTATACACTGCCAGTCAAACACACACAAAACAGCATGATAAGAACAAAGCTTGAGCTGGTAAAGGATAAACTTGTGACAGACAGAATACCTTCACCAATGAACCCCAAAATTAGAGCCCATAATGAAAATAAAAGTGGTGCACAATAGAATTGTCCTTGGACCCTCCCATCTGCCCTGATGTTGTTTATTAAAAAGGACATGAACAGTTTAACAAACTTCAGTGACAGGAACTTTCACTTTTGTGACTGAAGTGCTTGGTTTGTTTGCCCCTCCAAAAGCAAGCTACCAATGAGCTTAAGGCAGCTAACAGTGTTGTTATTCATTATCACATTTGGAACATGTCAGACTCATCATCACCTTCCTCACTGTTGAAGGTGCCCTCCACCAGTGTCTAGACTCAACACAGCCACTGCCTACCCTGGTATGAACATGGAAGCTAAACATGGTGATTGACAGTGGTCAAGGTCTGGGACTGGCTTGAGGGGGAGGAGGAGCTGCTCTCACTCTATTCTCCTTCCATTACCTCTCAGCTGCTCCCACCAGACTCAGTGATGCTCGGCTGTTGTTGCCAGGGCACGACATCACAATCTAGTGATTGGCCATGGTGCGAAAGAAGAGCCTACCTTGTCACATCGCTTGTTGGTCCCAGGCTTTGCAGCTGCTGTATAGGCCAGAGGAAAATACAGATGTGTCATACATCTTGCCTCAATATGCAACGCAGCAGGAGATGGCTGGCATGAGTGAGCTGACATGTCCCGTGCATCTCCGTTAGCATTGGGTGTCTTTTTTGCCAAAAATGTGTCTTATTTGAATCACTGTGCAAATAAGATGCACAAGCAGACTCTGCTGATTAATATAATATGCTGCATGCCTATATGCAGTGTGTAACTGCGGCTGTAACTGCATATGAAATGCTACGTAGCATTTCCTATGCAGATACAGCAGCGGTTGTATAGAGTATAGGCATGCCTCATATCATTTTAATCAGCAAAAGCTGTATGTGCATCCTATTCACATTGTTTTGTTAATTATGCATTATAGTTGGAAAAGTCAAACAAAAAGACACTGATTGCTACCAATTTACGCCACAGCATTGTGTGACTAGAAGGGCTGCTAAATGTGCAGGGATGCTAGATATAAGTGGACACATCTGTAGTCACCTGCTTCTTTGCATGCACAACGATCATTGTGGAGTGGGTGAAGGGTTAGTTCCTCAATCACAGCATATGCTCTCTTCCCTCCCTCTCTCTCTCTCTCTCCCCTCTGTTGTTTCTCCTTCTCCCTCACACCTCTCTCTCTCTCTCTCTCTCCTCTCTCTCTCTCTGTCCCCTAACATTCTTTCCTCTGCTTTCTTTTGTTAAACCCCCTTGTTTTTTTCTGCTTGCCTCCTCCACTGATACTTTCCTGTTTATGTCCCAATGATCCCTTTTAACCCAATTTACCCCCTTTTCTCCCATCTACAGAGACCTCATGTACCCTCTGCTTTTACCATTCACCCTCTGTCATCAACTGCTTCTCCCTGTCACCCTCTGTTTCTCCATGTCACCCTCTCCCCATTATCCACTGCCTCTCCCCGTCACCCACTCTCCATCACCCTATGTCTCTCCCTGTCATTCTATTCCTGTCACCTGCTGCCTCTCTCCATCACCCACCTTTCATCATCCTCTGTCAACCTCTCCCTGTCACCCTCTGCTTATCACCCTCTCCCTGTCACCCTCTGCCTTTCCCTGTCACCCATTCTCCATCATCCACTGCCTCTCCCCATCACCCACTCTACTTCACCCTGTCTCTCTGTCATCCACTTTCCATCACCCTCTGCCTCTCCCTGTCAACCTCTCTGTGTCATCCTCTACCTGTCACCTACTGCTTCCTACTGTCACCCTCTCCCTGTAACCCACTGCTTTTCATGTCACCCTCTCTCCTGCCACCCTCTCCCTATCACTCATTGCTTTTCCCTGTCACCTTTTGCTTGTCACCTACTCCCAGGCACCCTGTCTCACCCTGTTACTCTCTCCGTCACCCTCTCCATCGCCCACTACTTCTCCCTCCCATCCTCTGCTTGCCCCCTTGCCCATCACCCTCTTTCCATCACTGTCTGCCATGTGGCATATTGTGAACTGTGTGGAGTGGAGGAGGGGAGCCCAAAGCATATTTTTGCACTTGGGCCCACCACTCACAAGTTCCACCACTGCTACCCACTAATAGTTACAGTAGTTTTGGTAGAGCCGACAGGCTGCTTGGTTTCTTGTACAGGAGCTGTAGCCCATCCCAGCAAAGTGACAATAGTGAGTAATCATTCTGTGTGTGTCTGTATAACCTCCTTTGCTAGTGTCAGTTCAGTGATCCTCACATGGCTCGTGGTACACGCTCAGTTTAAGAGCACTAGATATGTGACAAATGGCTAAGGCTTTATGCTAATGAGGATCAGTTACTCATCCGGTGAAGAATGCAGTCACCACTTATGTGTCTCCTTTCCCTCTTGTGAGAAGGGAGTACATGTCTTGATTGCCTGTTTGTCATGTAGCCCCAGTGCCTGTTTCCTCCAAACATCTGGTTACCGTGAAAGTGCCAAAGACCATGAAGCCGCAGCTCAAGGTGAAAGCGGTAAGTACTGCCTAAGGGCAATAGTACCCACACTGCTAGATTTTCACGCTCTCACTGGAATGCTTTTTTAAAAGTAGGTATGTATAAAAGATCTGACCTGAATAAGTTAATATAACCTTTAAATAAATCTTCTAATAAACATATTGAAGAAACGCAAAACATTTTGTTTTATCAAGACCTAATTTTTTTCACATATGTCCTACAACAAAAGTGTTTTTTGTTCCACATTTTTTTAAATCTTATTGATTTGGCCCGTCTATAAAGAAGAACCTTGTCATATCTCTAAATGATTTGCTTTATTCACAAAATAATTTATATACATCAATAAGTCCATACAGATCTGTGGTTATTGCTGTGCAATATTCCATTAAAGTGCTTCTGAGGATATGATCTTGGTGTTGCCTTGTGATGAGTCAGGTTTACTCAGTGGAGGTTTATATGTAAAATATGCAATAAAAAGGAAAATGATTGTGATGAGTTTGCTTGCTGCACCTGAATGAGAGAAAATAAAGTAATTTTTCAGTTTTGCAATGAAAACACAAAGTAAATACACTTAGAACATCTTTATAATTGTCACTGAATGCACATTGAGTATGACTCGTCGTAATAATAATTTTATGTTTTCTAAAGGAATATGTTTTTTTTTCTTTTCTTATATCTAGATTTTTGGAAGGCTTACTACTGTATTTTGTAAATTATCTAAAAAGTAAATAAATCTGTTGGCTGATTAATTTTTAATATTAATACTACTAATTATAATAATAGAGAAGGCTTTATATGGCTTTATATCAGTAACAGACCACCAAGCAATATTTCATATTCAGAAATGCTCAAACAGATATAACATACTATGGGGCCTCTTTATCAAATAATATTTATGGGATATTCCTTGAAAACACAAATACCCAGAAATGCTGTATTAAGTATCCCCCGAATGTACCATTGAGAGACCGCATTTATGTACTCTGTAATTGGGCGCTGCGGAACCCTTGTGGCACCATATAAAGGATGATGATAATAATAATAATAATAATATCTCCCTGCCGTGGTCTCTCCATTTCCATCAGCAGCCGCATCCCCCATAGGTGTTTATGTAGTAGTGCGCAGCTGTCAGATTTACCAAACTCGAGAAAGCAAAGAAAAGCATTGCAGAGCTTGGACCCAGCAGCTAATGCATCTACTGGCTATATTTAGCAAACAATTACAGAGAGACGTTTCTTATGGATCCTGCCCTGGGAATGGCAGACTGTGCATGTGCAGTAGTGCACAGGAGTGCCAATAGAGGAATTAAGTGACTGCTAATGCAGTCACTTCACTCCAAACACATCAGAGCCCCTGACCCTACGTGTGACTTTTTATAGTGTACATTCGGTATATAATTTCTTAGTGCCATGAACAGCAATGGTAAGAAGTTACAATTATCAGGTCTTAAACCAGATAATTGATAAAATGCCTCTAGAAATTGATCATTTGTGAAAAACTATAACAGACATTTTTATTCTGTATCATAAAGGGCATGTAGTTATGTGACCGGCGGTCAAGAGACCGGAGATCACATTACCGATGGCTACATCTCGCCCCCTCTAAATCGTGACAGTCGGCATGCCGACTAGCAGGGACTATTCCCACTTGTGGGTGTCCACGAAACCCATAGAGTGGGAGTATAACCTGTGGTAAATGCAGCTCACCAACGAGCCCGCAAGATTCTTGTTGCGTTCACCGCCACCTCCGCCCCCCTCCCGCTGGCATTGCGCCGCTGTGATCCCCAGTGATAGTAACGCATACCCAACCCATATAAAGGACTGTGTAGATATTGCAGGGTCTGTGAGATTCTAGCTATGCAGAAATTCCAGGGAGTCTGTCTGTATTTTTAAAGTGGAAGTAATTTAAAAGGAAAAACCAACCTGGTCATTTTAGGTGCATTTAACATGTGTCAGCCATTATTGATTTTTAAAAACTGAGTAAAAACTGCCCACAACAATCTGCTCCATAGTCCATAACTGTAGTTGTAGTTAATGCTATAGTATAGTAGGATTTTAGAGGTGGTTATTCTAACATGGACATGGACAATAAACCTAAATTACAATTTGATCCAATGTGATACTGCAGGACATTTACAAACAATTATCTACATTTCCCCATATAAAGACATAACATGGCCGGTACAATCACATGTGAGGTATCATTGAAACTTTGCAACATACAGTATGCCCAGTGCATATAACAGCAATTATAGTAAGGAAATATTTGCTCATTCCTGCTTACACTTCACATGTAATTGAACTGGCCCCTACATGCTTAACACCAGTGACGTACGGTACTGTCAATGGATGGAAAGGCACTAAAACTTGGTGGGCACTATTTGCTTTTTTCCCCATGGCAGGGAGGTATGTTGTCCATAGGAGGGGAATGGGGCAGCCCTGTACCCCCCTTGCCCATCCCAAGCAGCCACTCACATGTTCCCCTGTATTTTAGCCATCTTGATCATCAGCTTCTCGCTTATGTTGGCTGCTCCTGGTTGGGTACTAGGGAACTTCCTGGATAGGTCACCTGACACTACACCAAGTCACATCCTCCTCTGTGAAGCAGATGTGATAGCTTCCTCTCCTTGTGCTTTTTTTTGCAGTATAATTGGCAGGGGCAAACGCAGGATATGCAAAAGTGGGTTTCCAAAGAGGGGTGGAGCCAGGTGACTCAATATGTGCCGGGTTCATTAAACTATATGCCGGGATGCCGGCGTTGGTATTATAACCACTGGCATCCCAATTGCCAGGTGACTCAATATGTGCCGGGTTCATTAAACTATTGTTGATAGATAGACCTACATAATAAATAGATAGATAGATAGATGTATTTTCTAATAGTCATGGAGCAATCTCCAGACTAAAAATGTATTAGAAAATCACTGCTGTATAGAAATATGACAATGCCAGGTGCTAGACCTTGAAGGGGCTTTATATATATATATATATATATATATAGTGGAACAAACGAGACGGCACTCCCAGATTCAAACAGTGGAAAGAAATTGTTAGTTATGTAACAATGTTTCAATGTTTCGGGGAATTTCACCCCATCATCATGTGATGGGGTGAAATTCCCTAAAACGTTGTTACACGACTGAAAATGCCTTTCCGCCGTTTGAATCTGGGAGTGCCACCTCGTTTGTTCCACTGTATTAATGGGTTAAACACCCTGGGATGGCACGCCAGTAAGCTACAACTATAGGGTCACACTGCCCTGGGTGAGTGTCGGGTTTTGGACTTGTATATGTATATATATATATATATATATATATATATATATATATATAAATATCATGTAGAAGGCAGCATTCCTGGGACTTCTTAACAGCAGTTAAAGGTAGGCGACGGACACCATGAAGAGCGGTTAACGTTTCAGTTTATTTTCAAAACTTTTGTCAGAACAATTAGCAAAAGAAACAATTCTTACCTTTATAGAAAGACACCCTGTGCATCTAGCGTTGTTCGTCTCGTGCAGGACGCCCGGCCGGTGACGTCACAATCCTGCGATGTGCACCCCACAGCGCCGTGCCCGGTCAGGTCGTAACCATGCCAACAGTGTAAACTAGTGAAGAAGAACCATAACCAAAAGTTGTAGAAAGGCCTAGAGCATGAGCGCGGAGTGCACTGATATAGATACTATATGCCTAGACTGTGCAACTGATCCGGTGCTTACGGTAAAGAAACTAAACTATATGTAAATCAATATAGATCATACATGCCGCTCGCACTGGGAAAGTAATGCACAGAATCGGCTAGACAAGTTAAATGCCAGATGCTAGGTATGTTACAAAAAAAAAAAAAAATAATAATAATGAAAAATAAAAAAGTAACGCAATCACAATGGGCAGAGACCAAAAAGGGCTGCCCAAAACAATAGTAACCAATATAAACTATAGACACATGAACAAAAACTATCACAATATTACAGGAAACAATTCAAATTCAGCTGCTCGTTCAAGCCCATAGGGGCAATGGTATTCAATTTATGAATCCAAGTGGATTCTAATTGGAGCAGCTTACGACCCCTGTCCCCTCCCCTGATGTTCAAGGGACCTGATCAATAATCTTATAGCGTAAAGTCGCTAAACTGTGATTTTGCAATTTAAAATGTCTGGCCACCGGTTGCTCCGAGTCTGTGCCCTCCAGGGCTTGACGTATTGCAAGTCTATGGTTAGACATTCTTTCTTTGAAAGTACAAATAGTCTTGCCTATATAGAATAGGCCACAGGGACAACGTATATAGTAGATCACGTACTGGCTGGAACATGTCAGCACGAATATGATAGGGATGCACTTCCCAGATTGAGGATGTGTAAAGGAGGGAAAAGTTTCCAAATAGCTGCATGTAATGCAGCCTGTACATCGGTAGAAACCGGGTTTTTTAGTTAAAAAATGGGTCTTTGTGGTTGAAGTCAGTCCAGTAATATCATTCTTAACCAGAAGATTTTTCAGGCTTCTGCCCTTGGTATAACTGGGCAAGATTTTAAAATTTTTGAAGCTCTTGAGGTCAAGGTCCAGTTTAATGATTGCCCATAATTGTTTGGCCATACGCATATTTTGTTGACTGTAAGGATGGTACTGTCACAAAACGGTACTTTTTCTTTGATGCCATCTCTATTAGCGGTTGGATTAAGCAGCTGATCTCTGGGGATGGCCAGTGCTTTGCGTTTAGAATTCAAAAGATCTGCTCGTCTATAGCCTCTTTCCAGAAAAAGTGAAATCATGTCATCAATGGCCTTAACAGCTTTTAAAATGCGTATCCGTGATACAACACGGAAGAATTGTGAGAACGGTAAGCCCTTGATACATGCCGGCGGATGTTGGCTGGATGCGCGTAGGTAGGTATTTCGGTCTGTAGATTTCTTGTATAAATTTGTTTGAAGAATATCATCATTCAATGTAATTTGGACATTCAGGTAGTTGACACATTCAGAGCTGATCGTGTAGGTAAATTTAATGTTTGCATCTTTCATGTTGATCTGTTGGATAGCATGTGAAAGGACTTCTGGAGATCCATGCCAAATTGAAAACAGATCATCTATGTACCTGGTGATCCGATGATGCCTTGTGAAAAAATGCCCTCTGAGAGAAAGAGTTGTTGTTCTTTGACAAACATGAAGGTGTTTGCAAAGGTGGGGGCCACGTAGGACCCCATCGCACCCCCCCCCCTTCCCCGTAGTTGCAGGAACCATTTTCCGTCAAAAAGGAAATAATTCCATTTGAGTGTTAATTATAGAAGAGTCATAAAGAATGAAATTTCAGGACCAGAATACTCCAGATCATTAAGTAGTAGGTTCCTTGTAGCTTGAAGACCCTCATCGTGGGGGATCTTGGTGTATAAGGAAATGACATCTAAAGTGCATAGAATGCAATCTGATGGAAGGGATGTAAATTGCAACTGGTGGCCAGACATTTTAAATTGCAAAATCACAGTTTAGTGACTTTACGCTATAAGATTATTGATCAGGTCCCCTTGAACATCAGGGGAGGGGACAGGGGTCGTAAGCTGCTCCAATTAGAATCCACTTGGATTCATAAATTGAATACCATTGCCCCTATGGGCTTGAACGAGCAGCTGAATTTGAATTGTTTCCTGTAATTTTGTGATAGTTTTTGTTCATGTGTCTATAGTTTATATTGGTTACTATTGTTTTGGGCAGCCCTCTTTGGTCTCTTACCATTGTGATTGTGTTACTTTATTATATTTGGTAACATACCTAGCATTTGTCATTTAACTTGTCTAGCTGATTCTGTGCATTACTTTCCTAGTGCGAGCGGCATGTATGATCTATATTGATTTACATATAGTTTAGTTTCTTTACCGTAAGCACCGGATCACTTGCACAGTCTAGGCATATAGTATCTCTTTCAGTGCACTCCACGCTCATGCTCCAGGCCTTTCTACAACTTTTGGTTATGGTTCTTCTTCACTAGTTCACACTGTTGGCATGGTTACGACCTGACCGGGCGCGGTGCTGTGGGGCGCATGTCACAGGATTGTGACGTCACCGGCCGGGCGTCCTGCACGAGACGAACAACGCTAGATGTACAGGGTGTCTGTCTATAAAGGTAAGAATTGTTTCTTTTGCTAATTGTTCTGACGAAAGTTTTGAAAATAAACTGAAACGTTAACCGCTCTTCATGGTGTCCTTCACCTACCTTTAACTGCTGTTAAGAAGTCCCAGGAGTGCCGCCTTCCACATGCTATTTGGAATACGTTGCAAGGCATCCTTAGGAAGGCAACCGGGCCACAACAGTAATTTGACATTGAGTGCCAGCTTAATTACATTATATATATATATATATTAGTGATGAGCGGGTTCGGTTTCCGAGAAACCGAACCCCCCCAAACGTCACCCTTTTTACACGGGTCCGAACCATACTCGGATTCTCCCGTATGGATCGGTTAACCCGAGCGCGCCCGAACGTCATCATCCCGCTGTCGGATTCTCGCGAGATTCGGATTCTATATAAGCAGCCGCGCGTCACCGCCATTTTCACACGTGCATTGAGATGATAGGGAGAGGACGTGGCTGGCGTCCTCTCCGTTTATATACTAATACTAGTAGAAGACAGTTGATCTGATTGCTTGTTTATTACTATAATTGTGGGGAGGATTGGGGAGCAGCTGTTAGGAGGAGTACAGTGCAGAGTTTTGCTGATAGTGACCACCAGTTTTTTATCCGTTCTCTGCTTGAAAAAAACGCTCCATACCATATCTGTGCTCAGTGTGCTGCATGATATATCTGTGCTGAGTGCTCACACTGCTTAATTGTGGGGACTGGGGAGCAGCTATAGCAGGAGTACAGTGCAGAGTTTTGCTGACAGTGACCACCAGTATACGTTTGTCTGCCTGAAAAACACTCCTGTGGTGCCTTTTTTTTAGAGTAGTTTAGCAGTTTGCTGACAATGTCCACCAGGTCCAGTATATAGCAGTACGGTAGGCCACTGCTGTACCTACCTCTGTGTCGTCACTCGTCATCCATTAAGTATACTATCCATCCATCTACATTGTATACCTGTGGTGGCTTTTTTTTAGACTAGTTTAGCAGTTTGCTGACAGTGTCCACCAGGACCATTATACTGTATATAGCAGTACGGTAGGCCACTGCTGTACCTACCTCTGTGTCGTCACTCGTCATCCATTAAGTATACTATCCATCCATCTACATTGTATACCTGTGGTGGCTTTTTTTTAGACTAGTTTAGCAGTTTGCTGACAGTGTCCACCAGGTCCATTATACTGTATATAGCAGTACGGTAGGCCACTGCTGTACCTACCTCTGTGTCGTCACTCGTCATCCATTAAGTATACTATCCATCCATCTACATTGTATACCTGTGGTGGCTTTTTTTTAGACTAGTTTAGCAGTTTGCTGACCGTGTCCACCAGGTCCATTATACTGTATATAGCAGTACGGTAGGCCACTGCTGTACCTACCTCTGTGTCGTCACTCGTCATCCATTAAGTATACTATCCATCCATCTACATTGTATACCTTTGGTGGCTTTTTTTTAGACTAGTTTAGCAGTTTGCTGACAGTGTCCACCAGGTCCAGTATACTATATATAGCAGTACGGTAGGCCACTGCTGTACCTACCTCTGTGTCGTCACTCGTCATCCATTAAGTATACTATCCATCCATCTACATTGTATACCTGTGGTGGCTTTTTTTTAGACTAGTTTAGCAGTTTGCTGACCGTGTCCACCAGGTCCATTATACTGTATATAGCAGTACGGTAGGCCACTGCTGTACCTACCTCTGTGTCGTCACTCGTCATCCATTAAGTATACTATCCATCCATCTACATTGTATACCTTTGGTGGCTTTTTTTTAGACTAGTTTAGCAGTTTGCTGACAGTGTCCACCAGGTCCATTATACTGTATATAGCAGTACGGTAGGCCACTGCTGTACCTACCTCTGTGTCATCACTCGTCATCCATTAAGTATACTATCCATCCATCTACATTGTATACCTGTGGTGGCTTTTTTTTAGACTAGTTTAGCAGTTTGCTGACAGTGTCCACCAGGTCCAATATACTGTATATAGCAGTACGGTAGGCCACTGCTGTACCTACCTCTGTGTCATCACTCATCATCCATTAAGTATACTATCCATCCATCTACATTGTATACCTGTGGTGGCTTTTTTTTAGACTAGTTTAGCAGTTTGCTGACAGTGTCCACCAGGTCCAGTATACTATATATAGCAGTACGGTAGGCCACTGCTGTACCTACCTCTGTGTCGTCACTCGTCATCCATTAAGTATACTATCCATCCATCTACATTGTATACCTGTGGTGGCTTTTTTTTTAGACTAGTTTAGCAGTTTGCTGACAGTGTCCACCAGGTCCATTATACTGTATATAGCAGTACGGTAGGCCACTGCTGTACCTACCTCTGTGTCGTCACTCGTCATCCATTAAGTATACTATCCATCCATCTACATTGTATACCTGTGGTGGCTTTTTTTTAGACTAGTTTAGCAGTTTGCGGACAGTGTCCACCAGGTCCATTATACTGTATATAGCAGTACGGTAGGCCACTGCTGTACCTACCTCTGTGTCGTCACTCGTCATCCATTAAGTATACTATTCATCCATCTACATTGTATACCTGTGGTGGCTTTTTTTAGACTAGTTTAGCAGTTTGCTGACAGTGTCCACCAGGTCCATTATACTGTATATAGCAGTATGGTAGGCCACTGCTGTACCTACCTCTGTGTCGTCACTCGTCATCCATTAAGTATACTATCCATCCATCTACATTGTATACCTGTGGTGGCTTTTTTTTTAGACTATTCTGGACTATTTTAGACTATTGATACTGGCATATAATTACACATTAAAATATGGAGAACAAAAATGTGGAGGTTAGAAAAATAGGGAAAGATCAAGATCCACTTCCACCTCGTGCTGAAGCTGCTGCCACTAGTCATGGCCGAAACGATGAAATGCCATCAACGTCGTCTGCCAAGGCCGATGCCCAATGTCATAGTAGAGAGCAGGTAAAATCCAAAACACAAAAGTTCAGTAAAATGACCCAAAAATCAAAATTAAAAGCGTCTGAGTAGAAGCGTAAACTTGCCAATATGCCATTTACGACACGGAGTGGCAAGGAACGGCTGAGGCCCTGGCCTATGTTCATGGCTAGTGGTTCAGCTTCACATGAGGATGGAAGCACTCATCCTCTCGCTAGAAAAAAGAAAAGACTTAAGCTGGCAAAAGCACAGCAAAGAGCTGTGCATTCGTCGAAATCACAAATCCCCAAGGAGAGTCCAATTGTGTCGGTTGCGATGCCTGACCTTCCCAACACTGGACGGGAAGAGCTTGCGCCTTCCACCATTTGCACGCCCCCTGCAAGTGCTGGAAGGAGCACCCGCAGTCCAGTTCCTGATAGTCAAATTGAAGATGTCACTGTTGAAGTACACCAGGATGAGGATATGGGTGTTGCTGGCGCTGGGGAGGAAATTGACAAGGAGGATTCTGATGGTGAGGTGGTTTGTTTAAGTCAGGCACCCGGGGAGACACCTGTTGTCCGTGGGAGGAATATGGCCATTGACATGCCTGGTCAAAATACAAAAAAAATCAGCTCTTCGGTGTGGAATTATTTCAACACAAATGCGGACAACAGGTGTCAAGCCGTGTGTTGCCTTTGTCAAGCTGTAATAAGTAGGGGTAAGGACGTTAACCACCTCGGAACATCCTCCCTTATACGTCACCTGCAGCGCATTCATCAGAAGTCAGTGACAAGTTCAAAAACTTTGGGTGACAGCGGAAGCAGTCCACTGACCACTAAATCCCTTCCTCTTGTAACCAAGCTCCTGCAAACCACACCACCAACTCCCTCACTGTCAATTTCCTCCTTACCCAGGAAAGCCAATAGTCCTGCAGGCCATGTCACTGGCAAGTCTGACGAGTCCTCTCCTGCCTGGGATTCCTCCGATGCATCCTTGAGTGTAACGCCTACTGCTGCTGGCGCTGCTGTTGTTGCTGCTGGGAGTCAATCGTCATCCCAGAGGGGAAGTCGGAAGACCACTTGTACTACTTCCAGTAAGCAATTGACTGTCCAACAGTCCTTTGCGAGGAAGATGAAATATCACAGCAGTCATCCTGCTGCAAAGCGGATAACTGAGGCCTTGGCAGCCTGGGCGGTGAGAAACATGGTTCCGGTATCCATCGTTAATTCAGAGCCAACTATAGACTTGATTGAGGTACTGTGTCCTCGGTACCAAATACCATCTATGTTCCATTTCTCTAGGCAGGCGATACCGAAAACGTACACAGACCTCAGAAAAAGAGTCACCAGTGTCCTAAAAAATGCAGTTGTACCCAATGTCCACTTAATCACGGACATGTGGACAAGTGGAGCAGGGCAGACTCAGGACTATATCACTGTGACAGCCCACTGGGTAGATGTATTGCCTCCCGCAGCAAGAACAGCAGCTGCGGCACCAGTAGCAGCATCTCGCAAACGCCAACTCGTTCCTAGGCAGGCTACGCTTTGTATCACCGCTTTCCAGAATAGGCACACAGCTGAAAACCTCTTACGGCAACTGGGGAAGATCATCGCAGAATGGCTTACCCCAATTGGACTCTCCTGGGGATTTGTGACATCGGACAACGCCACCAATATTGTGCGTGCATTACATCTGGGCAAATTCCAGCACGTCCCATGTTTTGCACATACCTTGAATTTGGTGGTGCAGAATTATTTAAAAAACGACAGGGGCGTGCAAGAGATGCTGTCGGTGGCCCGAAGAATTGTGGGCCACTTTCGGCGTTCAGGCACCGCGTACAGAAGACTGGAGCACCACCAAAAATACCTGAACCTGCCCTGCCATCATCTGAAGCAAGAGGTGGTAACGAGGTGGAATTCAACCCTCTATATGCTTCAGAGGATGGAGGAGCAGCAAAAGGCCATTCAAGCCTATACATCTGGCCACGATATAGGCAAAGGAGGTGGAATGCACCTGTCTCAAGCGCAGTGGAGAATGATTTCAACGTTGTGCAAGGTTCTGCAACCCTTTGAACTTGCCACACGTGAAGTCAGTTCAAACACTGCCAGCCTGAGTCAGGTCATTCCCCTCATCAGGCTTTTGCAGAAGAAGCTGGAGACATTGAAGGAGGAGCTAAAACAGAGCGATTCCGCTAGGCATGTGGGACTTGTGGATGGAGCCCTTAATTCGCTTAACCAGGATTCACGGGTGGTCAATCTGTTGAAATCAGAGCACTACATTTTGGCCACCGTGCTCGATCCTTGATTTAAAACCTACGTTGTATCTCTCTTTCCGGCAGACACAAGTCTGCAGGGGTTCAAAGACCTGCTGGTGAGAAAATTGTCAAGTCAAGCGGAACGTGACCCGTCAACAGCTCCTCCTTCACATTCTCCCGCAACTGGGGGTGCGAGGAAAAGGCTAAGAATTCCGAGCCCACCCGCTGGCGGTGATGCAGGGCAGTCTGGAGCGAGTGCTGACATCTGGTCCGGACTGAAGGACCTGCCAACGATTACTGACATGTCGTCTACTGTCACTGCATATGATTCTCTCACCATTGAAAGAATGGTGGAGGATTATATGAGTGACCGCATCCAAGTAGGCACGTCAGACAGTCCGTACGTATACTGGCAAGAAAAAGAGGCAATTTGGAGGCCCTTGCAGAAACTGGCTTTATTCTACCTAAGTTGCCCTCCCTCCAGTGTGTACTCAGAAAGAGTGTTTAGTGCAGCCGCTCGCCTTGTCAGCAATCGGCGTACGAGGTTACTTCCAGAAAATGTGGAGAAGATGATGTTCATTAAAATGAATTATAATCAATTCCTCCGTGGAGACATTCACCAGCAGCAATTGCCTCCAGAAAGTACACAGGGACCTGAGATGGTGGATTCCAGTGGGGACGAATTAATAATCTGTGAGGATGGGGATGTACACAGTGAAAGGGGTGATGAATCGGACGATGAGGAGGAGGTGGACATCTTGCCTCTGTAGAGCCAGTTTCTGCAAGGAGAGATTGATTGCTTCTTTTTGGTGGGGGCCCAAACCAACCAGTCATTTCAGTCACAGTCGTGTGGCAGACCCTGTCACTGAAATGATGGGTTCGTTAAAGTGTGCATGTCCTGTTTATACAACATAAGGGTGGGTGGGAGGGCCCAAGGACAATTCCATCTTGCACCTCTTTTTTCTTTCATTTTTCTTTGCATCATGTGCTGTTTGGGGAGTATTTTTTTCAAGTGCCATTCTGTCTGACACTGCAGTGCCACTCCTAGATGGGCCAGGTGTTTGTGTCGGCCACTTGTGTCGCTTAGCTTAGTCACACAGCTACCTCATTGCGCCTCTTTTTTTCTTTGCATTATGTGCTGTTTGGGGACTATTTTTTTCAACTGCCATCCTGTCTGACACTGCAGTGCCACTCCTAGATGGGCCAGGTGTTTGTGTCGGCCACTAGGGTCGCTTAGCTTAGTCACACAGCTACCTCATTGCGCCTCTTTTTTTCTTTGCATCATGTGCTGTTTGGGGAGTATTTTTTTCAAGTGCCATCCTGTCTGACACTGCAGTGCCACTCCTAGATGGGCCAGGTGTTTGTGTCGGCCACTAGGGTCGCTTAGCTTAGTCACACAGCTACCTCATTGCGCCTCTTTTTTTCTTTGCATCATGTGCTGTTTGGGGAGTATTTTTTTCAACTGCCATCCTGTCTGACACTGCAGTGCCACTCCTAGATGGGCCAGGTGTTTGTGTCGGCCACTAGGGTCGCTTAGCTTAGTCACACAGCTACCTCATTGCGCCTCTTTTTTTCTTTGCATCATGTGCTGTTTGGGGAGTATTTTTTTCAAGTGCCATCCTGTCTGACACTGCAGTGCCACTCCTAGATGGGCCAGATGCTTGTGTCGGCCACTAGGGTCGCTTAGCTTAGTCACACAGCTACCTCATTGCGCCTCTTTTTTTCTTTGCATCATGTGCTGTTTGGGGACTATTTTTTTTAAGTGCCATCCTGTCTGACACTGCAGTGCCACTCCTAGATGGGCCAGGTGTTTGTGTCGGCCACTAGGGTCGCTTAGCTTAGTCACACAGCTACCTCATTGCGCCTCTTTTTTTCTTTGCATCATGTGCTGTTTGGGGACTATTTTTTTCAAGTGCCATCCTGTCTGACACTGCAGTGCCACTCCTAGATGGGCCAGGTGTTTGTGTCGGCCACTAGGGTCGCTTAGCTTAGTCACACAGCTACCTCATTGCGCCTCTTTTTTTCTTTGCATCATGTGCTGTTTGGGGACTATTTTTTTCAAGTGTCATCCTGTCTGACACTGCAGTGCCACTCCTAGATGGGCCAGGTGTTTGTGTCGGCCACTAGGGTCGCTTAGCTTAGTCACACAGCTACCTCATTGCGCCTCTTTTTTTCTTTGCATCATGTGCTGTTTGGGGAGTATTTTTTTCAAGTGCCATCCTATCTGACACTGCAGTGCCACTCCTAGATGGGCCAGGTGTTTGTGTCAGCCACTAGGGTCGCTTAGCTTAGTCACACAGCTACCTCATTGCTCCTCTTTTTTTCTTTGCATCATGTGCTGTTTGGGGACTATTTTTTTTTAAGTGCCATCCTGTCTGACACTGCAGTGCCACTCCTAGATGGGCCAGGTGTTTGTGTCGGCCACTAGGGTCGCTTAGTTTAGTCACACAGCTACCTCGGTGCAAATTTTAGGACTAAAAATAATATTGTGAGGTGTGAGGTGTTCAGAATAGACTGAAAATGAGTGGAAATTATGGTTATTGAGTTTAATAATACTATGGGATCAAAATGACCCCCAAATTCTATGATTTAAGCTGTTTTTTAGGGTTTTTTGAAAAAAACACCCAAATCCAAAACACACCCGAATCCGACAAAAACATTTCGGTGAGGTTTTGCCAAAACGTGTCCGAACCCAAAACATGGCCGCGGAACCGAACCCAAAACCAAAACACAAAACCCGAAAAATTTCCGGTGCACATCACTAATATATACAGTATATACAATGGATAAAGGCAGCACTCAGAGACTTTGAACAGATGAACTTCGTGAAACTTTCATGAAATTCATTTGTTCAAAGTCTCTCAGTGCCGCCTTTATCCGTTGTGTATATTGGGGCTCCCTGTCTCTGAGGAGGACACCGTGAGCAAGCAGTTTGCAGCTGAGGGTCTGCATGAGTGCCGGATTTATTTGTTTTATGTATATATATATATATATATATATATACATAGGATAGTAGTTGGGATCCCAGCACACAGAATCCCGCCCGTCAGGATGCCTGCGCTGGAATACTGACACCTGTTAGGTTAGGGTTAAAACTGCGGATGGATGATTGCGTGGAGGGAGGATCATGGTTAGGCTGTGGGGAGGGGAGGTTAGTGTTAGGCTGCAGAAACCAAGGGTTAAGTTTAGGCTATGGGGAGGGAGAGTTATGGGGAGGGAGAGGATTATGCTTAGCTGCCAACTGGACCCCTGTCGGTATTTCAAACAGTCGGGATGCCAGGGTTGGTATTATAACCACTGGCATCCCAACTGCCAGGATCCCGTACCATATATATCTGTATAGATCAAGCGGCACTCACGGGTCTTCATACGGAATGAATGAATAAAGGACTACCAAGCCAGTTGTTCTTGATAAAGGTATCAATACCGAAATGTTGAACATGGAACTAGCTTGGTAGTCCATTATTCATTCTGCATGAAGGCCTGGAGTGAGTCCGGCCTCGGCCCCGCACAATGAGCGGCCCCCATCATTCTCTGCCTGGTGTCAGCACCGGGGAAGTGTCCCATCCAGCTGCACCAGGGTCACTGCTGCTGCCGCCCAGTCACATGCAATGTCCCTGCTTGTGACACAATGGCTGGGCAGGGGGCCCTGCCACTAGATGAGGATGGCCATTACTTATATCCTGCAGCTAGGGGGACATTGTGACATGTGGGGTCATACATGCCCGTGTACATGTGTCTGCAGCTACATGTGTGTGTATGTGGGGCAGTACTCTCTGGTACAATGTAGAATTTCTCTATCCGCGGCACCCCCGCACCCACCCCTCCCCCACCCGCACCACCTCCGGACCCCCTACCCCACCCAAGGCACCCCCACACCCGCCCCTCCACCAACCGCAGCATCTCCAGACCTCTTCCCCCATCCGCCACACCCACGTCCCTCCCCCACCTGCCCTACCTTCGGAACCTCCTACCCCATCCGTGACACCCCCGCACCCGCCCCTCCAACAACCGCAGCGTCTCCATACCTCCTCACCCATCAACGGCACCCCCGCACCAACCCTTCCCCCACCCGCCCCACCTCCGGACCCCCTAACCCACCTGCGGCTCCCCCAAATCCACCCCTCCTCCAACCGCAGCGCCTCCGGACCCCCTCCCCATCGCAAAGGGGCTACGCCCTCTTCACCAACGGACGCCCCTTCGTCATGCTATATTTAACCAGTAACATAACTAGGAATGCAGTTAATACTCCATCTCCTGCATAATAGCCCAGAGTGACTGTGTGGCTAACGCTGGGCATGGCTAGGAGCTCTCATTGGGTTAGCACCAGAAACATCCTCCCCCTGGTGACATCAGAGGTCATTTCACCAACTTGGTATTAGCGGCAGTGTCGGATAGCGCTGCTGCGGATGTGTGTAGGGCCCGCACCTCCGCCGCCAGAGTAACATGCACGTGCTGTGGCGCTCTGGACCACCGTTTTGCCTCTGCCAAGCTGCTGCCGCTGCCCGGAAGCCGTGCCATGGAGGGAGCACCTTAGCGTGTCACCGCGGCTCGCTTAGCTGCATGCTGCGCTACAGCACCAAGGAGAGGGGACGTCACCACACAGGAAACTACCGATGGACTTCAGTAAGTAGCGCGGATGCATCATCGGAGGGCTGCAGGAGGCCAGCAGTGTGTGCTGCTCTCCCCTTTCCTGCCGTGTACAACACATGGCCCGGCTCTGCCCTGCCTGTCTCCAGGAGAGCTCTGCTGCTGTGTCCCGGCTTTGCCGGTCATGACCTTGCAGCGCCATGTGTCACCTATTCTGTGCCTGTGTCTGTCACCTCTGCAGTGCACCACCTGGATGCACCTCATGCAATCCCGCACCACTCCCAACCGCAGCACCACTACACCCTCCCCCACCCGCGGTGGCTCAGGACCACCTCCCCCACCACAGCACCCCTGCATCCGCCCTTCCCCAACCACGCAATCCCCGCACCCGGCCCTCCCCCACCCACTGCACCCCCTCAACCACCCCGGCCGCAGCACCCCCGCTACCCCACAACCACGGTGGCTCAGGACTCTCCCCCACTCGCCACACCCCTGGACACCCTCCCCCATACGCATCTATCCTGCACCCGACACTCCCCCATCCACAGCACCTCTGGCCTCCTCTCCCATTCACCCTACTCCATCCGCAGTCCCCCCTCATCCGCCCCTCCACCGCCCTAAGCACTCCCGCAACCACCCCTCCCCCACACGCGACACCCCCAGCCCCCCTCTACCATCAGTGTCTCCCCTGCACCTGTTAGGCGCCGAGGGTCCGCCCGTCAGTGCGGCCCGGCGCCTAGCAACTAGGGACGCCGCATGCGGACAGCCGCCGGCTCCCTAGCAACGCTAGACGCCGGGCGCACGGAGCCGCTCAGACCCTAGCAACGGGGACGCCACTGTCGGACCGCGTTCCCCGTTGCTGGGTCTAGATTAATCACCTCATTGGTATCCTGGCCGTGCAGCATGCAGCTGCACGGCATGATTGTTAATTACCCTGTCTGGCTCCTGATTGGAGAGCTCCCAGTTAAAAGCACTCTCTGGACTTCTCACAGACGCCGGTAATAGCTTCCTGTTTGCTGTGTCTGTTGCAGAGAGTTTTCCAGTCCTGTCTATCCGGTCGTTCCTGTCCTCAGTGGTCCAATACTCGGAAGTTGTCATCTTTTCCTGGAGTCCTGACCGAGCACCTTTAACATCCTGTGGTGTTCGTGAGTCGCGGCGTAGCCGTGTGTTGCGGCTTGACCGCTTACTATTTATTATTTGGTTATATTGTGTTTCGGAGCTTTTGCGGAGGATTCCGCTCCCACAAATCCACTCTGGTATCCAGCGGTGCTGGATAGGAGTAACGGATTCGTGGATTTTTGGTTGTCCTTTTCCCTGGCGGTTTGTCCGCACATACTTCTGGTTTAAGTTAGTTAGCTTGTAGCCCCTGGCCTGGTTGCTTAGTCAGAGGGCCCCTTGTTATCACCCTGTCTCGGATTTCCCTTTGTCTCCCATTAAGACCTGAGGGGGCATCGGAGTTGGGCAGACATAATCCGCCCTTCAAACGCGGCTGCCATGGGCTCAAGCAACCATAGTCTCGCAGGGGATTTCTGATAACACGGGCGAGACAACGGAGTTAGGGCGCCAGGGGTTACTAGGCTTTCCTGCTCCCGTAACCAGCATTCCATTCCAGTACTCTGACCTCCGTCATAAGATCACCTCTGGTCAGACGTACTGGTATCATAACATTATTACCGGCCCAACTAAAATTTAAAATTAAACAGGGTTTGATTTTTTCCCTTATTTCAGTTTGGAAGATTTGTCGGCCTCATGAATCCCACTGGTGTAGGGCCAAATCCTGGCCAGCTTCTAGTTAGTCAGATTCAAGAACTTACTCAGATGGTTCAGGATCTATCCCTTCGGGTGAGGTCACAGGAAGATCTGTTACGGACTTCCCCGAGGGTCGTTCCTGAACCAAAAATGCATTTGCCTGACCGTTTTTCTGGGGATAGAAAGCAGTTTTTTAATTTTAAAGAGTCTTGTAAACTTTATTTTCGTTTAAGACCAGTCTTCTCAGGTACGGAATCTCAGCGGGTCGGAATTATTATTTCTTTACTTCAGGGGGATCCCCAGACCTGGGCTTTTGGTTTAAGAACTGACGATCCGGCATTTTTGTCTGTAGACGCCTTTCTGGGGTCTTTAGGGCTATTGTATGATGACCCTGATAGAGAGGCATCCGCCGAGAGTCATTTGCGTGCTCTCAGACAGGGTAAGAATCCCGCAGAGATTTATTGTACGGAGTTTCGCCGTTGGTCGAACGACTGTGGATGGAATGACCCAGCCCTGCGCAGTCAGTTTCGCCTCGGCTTATCTGAGTCTATAAAAGACAGTCTCCTTCAGTATCCCGCTCCTGAGACTCTTGATAAACTCATGGAGCTTTCTATTAAGATTGATCGTCGTCTCAGAGAGCGGAGGGCTGAAAAAGGAGCATCTGTCGGGTCTACTCCTGGTGTTTTTTCCATTCCTGTGGACATAGAGGAGCCCATGCAGATAGGTCTCTCCAAGCTGTCTCCTGAAGAAAGAACCAGAAGGCAAAATTCTGGTCTTTGTTTGTACTGTGGGAGTAAGGGACATTTTGCCCGTAATTGTCCGAACAAGTCGGGAAACGCCTCGACCAAGTGAATTGTGAGGGGGTTCACTTTGGTCTGCAGCTTATCTCCTCAAATAATTCACTGTTAGTCCCAGCTAAAGTTTCCTTTGGCAGCCTCTGTTCCTCGGTGTCGGCTTTTGTTGACAGTGGAGCTGCAGGGAACTTTATGGACTTAACGTGGGCCAAGGCCTTAGGTATTCCTCAGTTAGCCTTGGGTAGGTGTATCACCATGCATGGTTTAGATGGGAGTCCCTTGTCCAATGAGGTTATTTCTCTCTGTACACCTCCTGTACTATTTTCGGTAGGAGCTCTTCATTCCGAAAAAATTGAATTTTTCCTTACCCATTGCCCAGCAGTTCCAGTGGTTCTGGGTCACCCTTGGCTGGCCTTTCATAATCCCATCATTGATTGGCAGTCGGGGGAGATCTCACAGTGGGGTACCATCTGTAATAAGGAATGTATTACGCTTCCCATCAGAATAGCTGCTGTCATTCCCGCACCCATTCCTGTGGAATACCAGGATTTTGTTGATGTATTTTCCAAGGGCAATGCGGACATTCTGCCTCCCCATCGGCCTTATGATTGTGCTATTGAGCTAATTCCTGGTGCCACTTTGCCTAAGGGAAGGTTATATGCATTGTCCGGACCAGAAACTGTGGCCATGAATGAATATGTTAAAGAAAGCCTAGGGAAAGGATTTATCAGGCCGTCTAAATCCCCTTTAAGTGCAGGCTTCTTCTTTGTGGAGAAGAAGGATGGATCACTCAGACCTTGCATTGACTTTAGAGCCTTGAATAAAATCTCAGTAAAAAATACTTACCCTTTGCCGCTGATTTCTGTCCTCTTTGATCAGCTACGTTCGGCTGTGATTTTTTCTAAGATTGACCTGAGAGGAGCATATAACCTCATCCGAATCAAGTCAGGGGATGAGTGGAAAACGGCATTCAGTACTCAGTCGGGTCACTATGAGTATCTGGTTATGCCATTCGGCCTGTCTAACGCTCCGGCAGTTTTCCAGGATCTCATTAACGATGTGCTCCGTGATTTTCTTGGAAGATTCGTAGTAGTCTATTTAGACGATATCTTGATATATTCTGACTCTATTGAACAACACGTTACCCAGGTGCGTCAGGTTCTAAAAAAATTACGTGAAAATCACCTATATGCCAAGCTGGAGAAGTGTGAATTTCATGTCACGGAGGTATCCTTTTTAGGGTACATTATTTCCCCTCGGGGATTCTGTATGGAACCGAAGAAGCTCCAAGCCATCCTTAGTTGGGCGCAACCCACCAACTTAAAAGCAATTCAGCGCTTTTTAGGGTTTGCGAATTATTATAGAAGATTTATTCACTCTTTCTCCGACCTAGTTGCTCCCATTGTGGCACTGACTAAGAAGGGAGCGGATCCAACCAACTGGTCACGTGAAGCTGAGTTATCTTTTCAGGCCTTGAAACAAGCCTTTGTCTCAGCCCCGGTCCTCAGACATCCCAACCCAGAATTGCCTTTCATTGTTGAGGTTGATGCCTCGGAGGTTGGAGTAGGGGCTATCCTATCTCAGAAGGATCCGGATTCTCTAGAATTACATCCTTGTGCCTTTATGTCCAGGAAATTCTCATCTGCTGAATCCAACTACGATGTTGGTAACCGGGAATTACTGGCTATTAAATGGGCTTTCGAGGAGTGGAGGCATTGGCTTGAGGGAGCAACACATACCATTTCAGTTTTGACTGATCACAAAAATCTTCAGTACATTGAATCAGCTAAACGGCTGAATGCCCGGCAAGCTCGTTGGGCTTTATTTTTTACTCGTTTCAAGTTTATTATCACCTTCAGGCCAGGTTCCAAGAATGCCAAGGCGGATGCCCTGTCACGCAGTTTTCTTCCAGTTCATGATAACAGTCCTGTTACTCCCATACTTCCGTCTTCAGTCATTCGGGCAGGCCTCACACAAGATTTATTTACCCAGTTAAAGCAGCTTCAACATCAAGCTCCTGGAAATACTCCTGCTGGTCGTCTTTATGTCCCTGAGTTTTTGAGAGCAACTGTTTTGACGGAGTTTCATGATAGCAAAGTTGCCGGGCATCCGGGGATCGCTAAGACTTTGGAATTAGTCTCCCGCTCAGTATGGTGGCCTGGTCTTTCCAAAGACATTAAGGAGTTTGTTTTTTCGTGTCAGGTCTGTGCACAGCATAAAGTTCCCCGTTCCTTGCCTATCGGTCAACTTATGCCCTTGAATGTTCCTCTCAGGCCATGGTCTCATATTTCCATGGATTTTGTGGTGGACCTCCCTCTGTCAGCCGGATGCCGAGTCATATGGGTGGTAGTTGACCGTTTTAGCAAGATGGCCCATTTCATTGCTCTTCCCCGATTGCCATCTGCCCAGGGATTGGCAGTTTTGTTCCTCCGCCATGTTTTCAGACTCCATGGGTTACCCACTGATATTGTTTCTGATCGGGGTCCACAATTCATTGCACAATTTTGGAAGTCTTTTTGTGCCTCTTTAAAGATGAAATTGTCTTTAACGTCTGGCTACCATCCCCAATCCAACGGGCAGACTGAGCGAGTTAATCAATCATTAAAACAATATTTGCGTTTGTACTCGGCCAAACTCCAAAATGACTGGTCCGAGTTTCTTCCGTTGGCGGAGTTTGCTTACAACAATGCCTGTCATTCCTCCACCAATGTGTCTCCATTTTTTACAGTTTTTGGTTTTCACCCCAGAGCTAATTCCTTTTTTCAACATTCCTCTGTCTCCTCACTGACCTTGACCGCTCATCTCAGACTCATTTGGAGAAAAGTGCACCTTGCTCTCAGAAAAGCGGCATTTCGGGAGAAAAAATTTTCTGACAGGCTCCGGCGGCCGTGCACTTTTAAAGTTGGAGATAGGGTGTGGTTGTCGACTCGCAACATTAGACTTCGACAAACCTCAGCCAGATTGGGCCCTAAATTTATTGGACCATTTCATATTATAAAAAAAATCAATCCAGTTGCTTTCCGGTTACGTTTACCAAGAACTCTCCGGATCGGAAATACTTTCCATTGCTCCCTGTTGAAACCATACGTTTCTTCCAGTAGATTTCCTCGGAAGATCTCTCAGGGGAAATCACCAATAGATGTACAGGGTCAGCAGGAGTTCTTGGTGGAGAAGGTTCTCGATTCCAAGTTGTCCCGGGGTCGGCTTTATTTTTTGGTACATTGGAGAGGTTATGGTCCAGAAGAAAGGTCTTGGGTCCTGGATGAGGATCTCCATGCCCCGAGGCTCAAAAAGGCATTTTTTCGAGAATTTCCTCAGAAACCTGGCCTTAGGGGTTCCTTGACCCCTCCTCAAGGGGGGGGGGTACTGTTAGGCGCCGAGGGTCCGCCCGTCAGTGCGGCCCGGCGCCTAGCAACTAGGGACGCCGCATGCGGATAGCCGCCGGCTCCCTAGCAACGCTAGACGCCGGGCGCACGGAGCCGCTCAGACCCTAGCAACGGGGACGCCACTGTCGGACCGCGTTCCCCGTTGCTGGGTCTAGATTAATCACCTCATTGGTATCCTGGCCGTGCAGCATGCAGCTGCACGGCATGATTGTTAATTACCCTGTCTGGCTCCTGATTGGAGAGCTCCCAGTTAAAAGCACTCTCTGGACTTCTCACAGACGCCGGTAATAGCTTCCTGTTTGCTGTGTCTGTTGCAGAGAGTTTTCCAGTCCTGTCTATCCGGTCGTTCCTGTCCTCAGTGGTCCAATACTCGGAAGTTGTCATCTTTTCCTGGAGTCCTGATCGAGCACCTTTAACATCCTGTGGTGTTCGTGAGTCGCGGCGTAGCCATGTGTTGCGGCTTGACCGCTTACTATTTATTATTTGGTTATATTGTGTTTCGGAGCTTTTGCGGAGGATTCCGCTCCCACAAATCCACTCTGGTATCCAGCGGTGCTGGATAGGAGTAACGGATTCGTGGATTTTTGGTTGTCCTTTTCCCTGGCGGTTTGTCCGCACATACTTCTGGTTTAAGTTAGTTAGCTTGTAGCCCCTGGCCTGGTTGCTTAGTCAGAGGGCCCCTTGTTATCACCCTGTCTCGGATTTCCCTTTGTCTCCCATTAAGACCTGAGGGGGCATCGGAGTTGGGCAGACATAATCCGCCCTTCAAACGCGGCTGCCATGGGCTCAAGCAACCATAGTCTCGCAGGGGATTTCTGATAACACGGGCGAGACAACGGAGTTAGGGCGCCAGGGGTTACTAGGCTTTCCTGCTCCCGTAACCAGCATTCCATTCCAGTACTCTGACCTCCGTCATAAGATCACCTCTGGTCAGACGTACTGGTATCATAACAGCACCCACCACACCAACCACAGCAGCTACTAGGTGATTCATCATGCCCTGCGTGCGCTGTTCACACAGTCGCAAGGGGCTATGGCCCCTTAACCATCACACGCCCTTTGTTCGTGCACTATTTAACCAATCACACAATTATGTGTGGAGGTAATACTCCATATAATCAACATATTGCATGCCCAAAGGCCGTGCAAGGCTTAAGGGGGTGTAGCCCCTTGCGACGGTGTGAAGAGCGCCCGTAGGGTGCGATGAACCACCTAGTATATATATATATATATATATATATATATATATATATATTGACACTCACTTTCCAATGTAGTTTTGAAAAGATGCAGTATCAGCACTCACGTTTTAGCAGAAGAGGATTTATTCAATCCTACAGTAGCAAAGTAATGCAAACAGCTTTTTCAACCACACTCTGGTAGTTTTCCTCAGGGGCTAATGCTACCCCTCACTAGGTGTCTGAAGGAGAAAATTGTGCCAAAAAGCTTGTAGGCCACACCCTTTATTCAGAGTCTGAGAGCCCAAGAAACACTCTCATTGAAAATTATTACTGACAGGTGGGCGGGGCTGAGAATGTACACAAATACCGCACCTGCCTTGGACACCCAGTGGGAGTGTGCTGTAAGATTACTATGTGCACTGATATAATACACAGTGTCAGTGCTCCGCTGTGTACTAGATAATATGTGTACTTTTGGGTGTATGTGTTACAGTGTCTACAATTGAGAAAGAATCCATGCAGTCAGCAGAAAACCAATAAGTGAAAGAAACACCACCACATCAAATAGAAGAAAATACCATAAGGGTTCGTGAAGTGAATCCTGCATGAGCCAACACGCAGGACAGACCACGTAAATTACTGGATGCACAAAATGATATCAAACAACAGACACAACAGAATGGGGAGATATGTTAGATGTCATAAACAAATTCATAAACAGCACTGCAATATATAGTCCAAAGCATAATGAAACAACCTGTAATTAAATAAATGCATCATCAGTATAAGACATCTGTTTTATCATGGGGGTCTCCTATGCAGGTACTGGCCCAAACCAGCCCTGCTTAGCTTCATCATTGAAGCAGGAACTATACATTCCCAACTCCACAAAGTCTATATCTGAGAGAAAACACAAACTGGCTGTATATAGATTATAAGCAATTAAAAACTCTTAAGGCAATAATGGAAAACCAGGATCTGGCTCTCCAACAATCGCACATGGCTTGAAAAAACATGATGCTATATCCACAATTGACTATGCATAATCAGAGCAGTTGAAATCTCCTACAAGTCCTGGAGATAAGGTAAAGGCAAACAACGGACCGACTGAGTAACAAATCCTTCTCACTGTCATATAGTAGATAATAAGGTGGTACTGCCAGAGGAACAATGTACGTGAAAGTGAAGTATAGCCAAAACACCACAGTGTCAAAACCTATGAAAGAAGTCAAGCAACTAGATCAATAATGTACAGCACCCGGTATTCCAAGGAGGTCTCCCAGTGTTATGCACACCAGTGCCTGCAGGAAAGTACTGGTGTCAGAACTGTTATGCACTCCAGTGTCTGCAGGAATGTACTGGTGTTTGAACTGTTATGCAAAACAAATGGACTCACAGACAAACTGGGGAATATGACATAACGTACACAGAAGGTAATAGGGTAACAAAATACACACAAAGTGAACAGAGAAGCCCAGAGGCTAAGGAACTGGGTATCTCCCTTGTATTAGAACTGCACAGATGGAAAAAGCAAGATGTTGTGTTTTAATACGTAGAGAACCCGAAATGCTGTTGCTAAGGGCAACAGCAAAACCCTAAAGGGTTACCAACGGGTGTGGCAGTAAACTCCTTGGTCAGAGATGGAATGATAGACACAAGGAGAGTCTCCACAATCCTATTTCTCACTTGCAGTGCACAGGTTTTAGCTTACTGCCACTAAACTGACCCCTGACACCTAGCACAGTGAGACAGGATTAGACAGGCAAGTCTTAGAATACAGCCGCAAACTTGCTAAGTTCACAGAGTAGTAACAGAACCCCAGCAAGCTAAACGACTGACTCCAGTCTTACTGCTAGGTCTGGATTGGCAGAGTGTAATACCAAATCCCCAGGCCTATTTGCAGTAAGCAACAAACAAATACAAAGCTACACAGTACTGGCTAACTTTCATGAACTGACTAACCAACAAAGATTCAGCAACATCTGCTTACCCTGAAAAGAGGCCTTATAAAGCAGGTGCTGTCCACGCCCCACTCAGACCTCACAGACTGTGAGCACAAAAACCAGCACCGGATCCCCTGCCGTGCACAGAGCCTATAACCACTGCACAGCAAAAGACCCGAACCGGAGTATCAGCTGCGCTCAGGTTACTCCACTAGCACTTGTCTCCCGGTTGCCATGACGACGTGGCAGCACAGGGCAGGAGACCCTAACAGTACCCCCCCTCTGACGAGGGGTCAAAGAACCCCTACCACCGGGTTTATCGGGGAACTGCGAGAAGAAAGAGCGTATCAGTCTGGGGGCATGAAGATCACAACTGCGCACCCACGACCGCTCCTCCGGGCCATACCCCTTCCAGTGCACCAAAAATGACAGCCGACCCCGAACCACCTTGGAGTCAAGAATCCTTTCAACAACAAACTCCCTCTGGCCACGTATCAGAAGAGGGGAAGGTCTTCCACTGGAAGAAGGATTACTAATCGCCCGTTTTAAAAGGGAACAATGAAATGTTTTATTGATACCCAAAGAACGGGGCAGATCTAACTGAAATGCCACCGGATTGATAACCCTGGTGATCTTATAAGGGCCGATGAACCGGGGCCCTAACTTATGAGATGGCTGTCTCAACTTCAAATTCTTGGTAGACAACCAGACGAAGTCTCCTAATTTGAAGCTGCAGGGTCTTTTCCGCTTATCAAAAACCCTTTTGGTCACTAATGACACAGACACAAGGGCTTTCTTCACTTTCCGCCAAATACCTCTAAGGACCGAAACCACAGAGGAACCACCAGGCGTGGAGTCCAGGGGGTCAAAAGAATTGGCCTTAGGATGATGCCCATACACACAAAGGAAGGGAGAGATCCCTGTAGCAGAGTGAGCCGCGTTGTTATAGGCAAACTCCGCCATGGACAGATGAGCAACCCAGTCAGTCTGACACTTGGAGACATAACACCTGAGGAACTGCTCCAAGGACTGGTTCACCCTTTCAGTCTGCCCATTAGACTGCGGATGGTAGCCTGACGACAAGCTGACAGAAATCTGGAGATCGGAACAAAATGCCCTCCAGAATTTGGCCACAAACTGGGATCCGCGGTCAGAGACCACATCAAGTGGCAACCCGTGGAGACGCACAACATGCAGCATAAATAATTCAGACAGGCGTCTGGCTGATGGCAGCCCAACCAGTGGAACGAAGTGTGCCATCTTCGAAAACCTGTCAACGACAACCCAGATGGCTGTCATCCCCGAGGATTTGGGCAAGTCCACCACAAAATCCATTGAAATGTGGGTCCATGGCTTAGATGGGATAGAGAGTGGATGTAATGGGCCAACAGGAACCCCTCTAGGAGTCTTATTTCGGGCACAGATGTCACATGCCCGAACCCACTGATCCACATCCTTAGCCACCGAGGGCCACCACACCGCCCTAGATAGCAACTCCCGAGTTCTGGCAATACCCGGGTGACCTGCCGACTTCTTGGCATGGAATTCCAGGAACACTCGCTGTCTTAACCTAGGAGGCACAAACAAAAGACCTACCGGAAGGTCTGGAGGAGCCTGCTCCTGTGCTCTAAGGACTAATGATAAGAGGTCTTGGGTAATGCCCACTTTAATACATGATGAGGAAACAATGGGCAACGGCTCCTCGGTGGTCTCCTGGATTGGAGCAAAACTCCGCGAGAGCGCATCAGCCTTGATGTTTTTTGACCCAGGGCGATATGTTATCAAAAAATTAAAGCGAGCAAAAAACAAAGCCCATCGTGCCTGCCTGGCATTGAGACGCTTCGCTGACTCTAAATATGCCAGATTCTTATGGTCAGTGAGAATTGAGACCACAAACTTAGCCCCCTCAAGCCAGTGTCTCCACTCCTCGAGTGCATCCTTAATAGCCAACAATTCCCGGTTACCCACGTCATAATTCATCTCGGCAGGCGAAAATTTACGGGAAAAGTAAGCACAGGGATGAAGGCGATTATCAGACACTCCCATCTGAGAAAGCACTGCCCCAATACCCATCTCAGAGGCATCCACCTCCACCACAAAAGGACGCTCTGGATCTGGGTGTCGCAGCACCTTGGCCGAAACAAATGCCCTTTTGAGACGGGCAAAAGCCGCTTTAGCCTCACAAGACCAGTGAGCAACATCCGCCCCTTTCTTAGTGAGTGCCACCAAGGGCACCACTATAGACGAAAATCCAGCGATAAATCGTCTATAAAAATTCGCAAAGCCCAGGAAACGCTGAAGCGCCTTCAAACTAGTGGGCTGCACCCAATCCAGGACTGCCTGTACCTTGGAACCCTCCATTTGGAAACCTTCTGGGGAGATAATATATCCTAGAAATGCGATTTGCTGAACTTCAAATTCGCACTTCTCCAGCTTCGCCCCAAGCCGGTGGTCTCTGAGTTTCTGGAGGACTAAGCGTACATGCTTCCGATGTTCCTCCAGGGAATGGGAGAAGATTAGGATGTCATCTAAGTATACAACTAAGAATCTATCCAAATATTCCCTGAGCACATCATTCATGAAATCCTGGAAGACTGCCGGGGCATTACAGAGCCCAAAAGGCATCACCAAATATTCATAATGCCCTGAGTGGGTATTAAAGGCAGTCTTCCACTCATCCCCCTCTCTTATTCGGATTAGATTGTACGCACCGCGTAGGTCAATCTTAGAAAAAATGGTGGCAGTACGAAGCTGGTCAAACAAGACCGAAATGAGAGGCAGTGGGTATGAGTTTTTAATCGTGATACGGTTCAATTCCCTGAAGTCGATGCAGGGTCGCAACGAACCGTCCTTTTTACCCACGAAGAAGAACCCCGACCCAACTGGAGACTGTGAAGGTCTGATAAATCCCTTAGCCAAGTTCTCCTGAATGTACTCTGCCATAGCCTGAGTCTCAGGACGTGACAGGGAGTACAACCTGCTCTTGGGAAGCTTAGCATTTGGCAACAAATCAATGGCACAGTCATAGGGGCGATGGGGAGGTAGTACCTCTGCAACTCTTTTGGAGAACACGTCCGCAAAATCTGCATAACACCCTGGCAATCCTGGCAAACTTAGCTGCGAGAGCCTGACTGGAAGGCTCAAGCAACTCCTGAAACAATCAGTACCCCAACTAAGAATCTCCCCAGAGACCCAGTCAAATTGAGGATTGTGGGCCCTTAACCAGGGTAACCCCAACACCAATGGGGCAAAAGTACAGACAGTCACATAAAAGGACAATTTTTCAGAGTGTGTGGCTCCAATAAACAAAGAAATCTGGCTAGTGCAAGAGGTAATTTTACCTTGGGATAATGGTTCCCCGTTTAACCCACAAATCTCAATTTCCGATGCCAAGGGTACTAAGGGAACAGAGTGTTTCAGGGCGAATTGGTGGTCCATAAAAACCCCGTCGGCCCCACTGTCCACAAAGGCCTCAGTCTTGACAGTTTGACCGAGGATCTTCAAGGTCACCGGAATGATAAAAGTCTTCTTGGGAAATTCTGACTTCTGGCCTGACAGGATATTTCCCATCACCCTCAGGCCCTGAAGTTTTCCGGCTTTTCTGGGCATGATACTACCACATGACCTTTATTCCCACAGTACAAACACAACCCCTGCTGTCTCCTCCGCGTCTTCTCACGCGAGGAGAGGCGGGTAGCCCCAATCTGCATAGGCTCCTCAGAAAATTCCTCAGAGTCTGAGGTTCCCTTGGGAAGGAAGGAAATCTCAGTCTCCCTTTCAAGCCTACGCTCTCTCAGCCGTCTATCCACCCGGATGGATAACTGCATGAGCTGATCCAAGCTATCAGGCAAGGGATATTGTACCAGTTGGTCCTTTATCTGGTTAGAAAGACCTCTTCGGTACTGGTGTCTCAGGGCTGGGTCATTCCACTGGGTATCATGGGCCAACCTCCGAAACTCCGTACAGTAAACCTCAACTGGCCTTCGCCCTTGCTTAAGGATCGAAATCTGAGCCTCGGCTGAGGCCGTCTTGTCAGGGTCATCATACAACATGCCCAGTGCCGTAAAAAAAACATCAACACTTTTAAGCGATGGACAGTCAGGCTGCAACCCATATGCCCAGACCTGTGGGTCTCCTTGTAGCAAGGAAATCACTATGCCCACCCGCTGAATCTCTGACCCAGAAGACTGAGGCCTAAGCCGGAAGTATAGCTTGCAGCTCTCCTTGAAACAAAAGAACTGCGAGCGATCTCCAGAAAAACGATCCGGGAGATTTACTTTCGGCTCCTTAACCCCTGCAGGTGCTGCTGCTGTGGGAGCTCCGCCAGCAGCCTGGGAGGTGTGCATTTTAATGGACAAATCATTAAATTGTCGAGTCAGGACCTGCACCTGATCGACCACCTGTTGCAACGTATTTTGAGGGGTATGCTCCATATTCCCACAAAATTTCAACAGGAGTATTAGGCTGCTGAATATGTTATGCACACCAGTGCCTGCAGGAAAGTACTGGTGTCAGAACTGTTATGCACTCCAGTGTCTGCAAGAATGTACTGGTGTTTGAACTGTTATGCAAAACAAATGGACTCACAGACAAACTGGGGAATATGACATAACGTACACAGAAGGTAATAGGGTAACAAAATACACACAAAGTGAACAGAGAAGCCCAGAGGCTAAGGAACTGGGTATCTCCCTTGTATTAGAACTGCACAGATGGAAAAAGCAAGATGTTGTGTTTTAATACGTAGAGAACCCGAAATGCTGTTGCTAAGGGCAACAGAAAAACCCTAAAGGGTTACCAACGGGTGTGGCAGTAAACTCCTTGGTCAGAGATGGAATGATAGACACAAGGAGAGTCTCCACAATCCTATTTCTCACTTGCAGTGCACAGGTTTTAGCTTACTGCCACTAAACTGACCCCTGACACCTAGCACAGTGAGACAGGATTAGACAGGCAAGTCTTAGAATACAGCCGCAAACTTGCTAAGTTCACAGAGTAGTAACAGAACCCCAGCAAGCTAAACGACTGACTCCAGTCTTACTGCTAGGTCTGGATTGGCAGAGTGTAATACCAAATCCCCAGGCCTATTTGCAGTAAGCAACAAACAAATACAAAGCTACACAGTACTGGCTAACTTTCATGAACTGACTAACCAACAAAGATTCAGCAGCATCTGCTTACCCTGAAAAGAGGCCTTATAAAGCAGGTGCTGTCCACGCCCCACTCAGACCTCACAGACTGTGAGCACAAAAACCAGCACCGGATCCCCTGCCGTGCACAGAGCCTATAACCACTGCACAGCAAAAGACCCGAACCGGAGTATCAGCTGCGCTCAGGTTACTCCACTAGCACTTGTCTCCCGGTTGCCATGACGACGTGGCAGCACAGGGCAGGAGACCCTAACACCCAGCCAAGTACTAGCCGCCCAACACTGCTTAGCTTCCAAGATCGGACGGGTATTGGGCATTCCAAGTGTGGTATGGCTGTATAATAATCCAGACGTATGCTGATGGTACGTAGGTCCAATATAGTCCACATTTAACCTGACTAAGGCACACAGCGGCTTACATAAAGGAACCTAGGCACTCGACGGGGTCCATATAGCAGAAACAATACCAAACAGACCATATACAGTAGATTACATCAGTGCAAACTATCACAAAATGCTTGTTAATCATATATATACAAACAGCATCCCAAACAGAAATCCTCATTCAGGCCCATGGGGGACAAACTCTTAAGTCTATGGATCCATTGTAGCTCTCTTTGTATCAGGATCTTGTGTCTGTCCCCTCCCCTTTGCAGTGGAGGGATATAGTCTATGATGTAACACTTTAATTGCTGAATCGTATGTTTGGCAGCTCTAAAGTGCCTAACCACTGGTAAATTACTAAATTCTTTTAGTTCGGTGTTGACACTGAGACTTTTCTTAATCGACGAGCGATGTTGGCTCAGTCTTTCTTTAAGCATTCTGCTAGTTTTGCCAATGTAGAGTAGATTACATGTATGAATTAAAACATATACCACAAATCTACTGTTGCAGTCTAGTCAGTGTTTAATGCACGGCTGGGGAACCTCCTTCCCGCGGGCCGTACAAGGCCCGCGAAGCCATTTGGTCCAGCCCACCCGCTCCTCTCAGTGAGACACGCCGCCGCACAGTCCGGCGGCAGCGTGTCTAAGCTGTCACCACACGGAGGAGAGCGCGGCTATTGTCGGGCGGCGGCGGCGTGTAGGACTTGAAACCAGCCGCCGGTTCGTGAGCCAATCAGAGCTCGCGGGCTCTGATTGGCTCTCGAACCGGCGGCTGGTTTCAAGTCTTACATGCCGCCGCCAAACATAGCCGCTCGCTCCTCCGTGTCCCCGCCGCAAGGAGCGGTAAGCGGGACGGGGGGACAAGGATGGGGACAGCATCTGTATACCTGGCACTGTTGGGGCATCTGTATACCTGGCACTGTGGGGGCATCTGTATACCTGGAACTGTGGGGACATCTATATACCTGGCACTAAGGGGCATTTGTATACCTGGCACTGTGGGGGCATCTATATACCTGGCACTGTGGGGGGCATCTGTATACCTGACACTGTGAGGGGCATCTGTATACCTGGCACTGTGAGGGGCATCTGTAAACCTAGCACTGTGGGGACATCTGTATACCTGGCACTGTGGGGACATCTGTATACCTGGCACTGTGAGGGGAATCTGTATACCTGGCACTGTGGGGGCATCTGTATACCTGGCACTGTGAGGGGCATTTGTATACCTGGCACTGTGGGGACATCTGTATACCTAGCATTGAGGGGCATTTGTATACCTGGCACTGTGGGGGCATCTGTATACCTGGCACTGTGGGGACATCTGTATACCTGGCACTGTGAGGGGCATTTGTATACCTGGCACTGTGAGGGGCATTTGTATACCTGGCACTGTGGGGGCATTTGTATACCTGGCACTGTGGGGGCATTTGTATACCTGGCACTGTGGGGGCATCTGTATACCTGGCACTGTGAGGGGCATCTGTGGGGGCATCTGTATACCTGGCACTGTGGGGGCATTTGTATACCTGGCACTGTGGGGGCATCTGTATGCCTGGCACTGTGAGGGGTATTTGTATGCCTGGCACTGTGGGGGCATCTGTATGCCTGGCACTGTGAGGGGCATTTGTGGATCTGGCACTGCACTATTGGGGGCATATGTGTATCACGTCCCATTTTAACTGGCCACACCCATTTTTTTTGGCGCGTGCGGGGGCAGACTTGTATGGCCCCCAAAGGATTTTAAAAATATCCAAATGGCCCTCGGTAGAAAAAAGGTTACCCACCCCTGGTTTAATGGTATATTTTTTCTGATCATGCGGGTTCTGGAAGTGTTTATCCACCATCAAAAATTGGCAATTCGAACATCCAGTGCAATGGAAGACACTAGTTGTTTTTTTGATAGCCAAGTGGTCCTAGTTTTCAAGTGCCCCTTATAGTAGTCAGTAACCACCAAAAGGTCTTTGAGATTAGGTCCTCGTTTGTAGGCAAAGTGTGGTTTATCCAGAATCCTGTTGGCCAGAACTGGATCACTCGTGATGAGATGACAATGTTTCAGGACTTTTGTTACGTATAAAAGATGAGGCAGTTGTAAACATACTACAGAAGTTGAATTTGGCTGGACCTCTATTTTCATCAGTAGTGTTCTTTATCAAAAGATCTTCCCTTCTGAGTTGTCCAATTCTGGTAATTGCTTCCTCAATCTCAATGCTGGGGTAACCCTTCTCATGAAAACGTTGACTCATTGATTCCAGTGCTTCAGGTAGTAGAGCCAGATCAAAAGTGCAAGATCAGAGGTGATGCATAGAACTCTAAGGAGCTGTGAGTACTGTAAACCTCTCTTAAGTGGGGCCGGATGAAAACTTAATGATAACAACAGGATATTGCGGTCAGATTCCTTACCTTAAATAGATGTAGTGATTTTATCTCCAATGAGGTCAATGGACACATCCAAAAAATGAATGTGACATCTGCTAAACGTGAGGCTGAACCTGATAGATTCTGGTATGCCGTTCAGATGGTCAATAAACTCCAATAGCTTCTTTTCTCCACCCAGCCAAATAAAGAACAAATTGTCTATGTATCTTACATAGAAAAGCAAGTGTTTGCCAAACCGTCAATTCCCAGTGATATGTATGCATTTGTATACAGCCATGAAGATATTGGCATAGGAGGGGGCCATGTTAGACCCCATTGCTGTACCCTGTTTTTGAAGAAAAAAGTTGTTCTCAGAAAGAAAATAATTTTTGTTGAGAGTCAAACTAATAAGCAGCGTGAGGTATTCCGCGGGTGGTCCAAAGTAGTTTTAATTGTTGGTGAACAAATTCCTGCATGCCTGTATGCCCTGTATGTGGGGGATGTTTGTATAAAGGCTTGAGATGTCCAATGTCACCAGTAGGGAGTCCTGCGGGATGTCACAAACTTGTTGTAATTTGATAAAAAAAATCTGTTGTATCCTCATTGAAGCTATCACTTATCCTTACCAATGGTTGTAAATAGAAGTCTCCCAACTGGGAAAGGGGTTGGCCCAATGATCCTCTTGCCGAAATAATTGGCCTTCCAGGTGGGCGTGTCAATGATTTATGCACCTTGGGTAGGGTATAGAGTATTGGGGTTTTTGGGAATGTTTGATTTAGAAAGTCTGCAGTGCTTATGTACCGATTGTTGATTTCTAATCAAATTGCAGCATCAATTTCCTTCTTATAGTTTCCCGTTGTATCATAGTCCAGTTTCTGGTAGTAGTTGGTGTCTGAAAGCTGTCCATAGATTTCTTCTCTGTAATAGTCATAATTTAACAGGACAATTTCTTCCCCCTTGTCGGCCTCTCAGATGACTAAATTGATGTCATCCCGTAATGTTCTGATTGCTCTCCTTTCCTGAAAGGTAAGGTTATGATAGGAGATTTTTTGTTGTTCCCCAAATGGCACTGTATCCCTTTTCAATAGTCTAGTAAAGGTCAAGATAGAGGGGTTTGTGGTTGGTGGAGGGGTTGCATTAGCCCCTGAAGAAAACTACCAGAGTGTGGTTGAAACGGTTGTCGAGCCGCTGTTTGTATTACTTTGCTACTGATGGACTGAATAAATCCTCTTCTGTCAAAACGTGAATGCTGATCCTACATCTTTTCAAAACAACATTGGAAAGTAAGTGTCAATGTTTATCTTTTTTGGACCCTGCACCACGACCGTTGGTATTTTGTTAACCCTTGCCAGTGTGCTGTTTTGCTTCTTGGATCTATTTATAATTTATGGAGACCTGCACCTGCTTACAGTCTCTGGCTAAGTGTGCTGGTCAAACCCTTAGATTAATTCATTGTGAAAGCACAATGTTTTTTCTTGTTTCAATTATTTGTGTATCTATGTGTGCATTTCTGATAGATACTCAGAGGTCAGTAACTTTTGCCGAGTACTAATGTCACATAATAGCAACAAAGAACTATCCTCAGTGTTACAGTTTGATGATGCCAATGCTGAAAGGATTTTGAGAATACATAATCCCTGGCTTTTAACAAAGACAGTCCAGAGGAATTTTATAGTGACCTGTTGAGGCAAAAGGAAAGAGAGGTTGAATTACAACTACATGGACTTACACTATCACAATATTTTAAAGAACAACTTATTCCCAGAGGCTTCAGGCCCTATAAACAGCTGACACTAGGGAGATATAACAATGGCTTTTGCATTAAATGTTGCAATATTTTAAACAAATGTTCACAAGACCTGATGCTGCTAGTCATACAGCAGGCAGGTCTTGACCTACAGGAGCTTAAAAAGGATATTTCTCAGTTGGAGGCTTCAAAGTTGCTTGCCTCAATACAAGCCCCTGGGTGTGAACTTCTGGGAAACTTGTCTGACGAAGTTGAGAAATTCAGTAGTGACTTACTAAAGTTTAATAAAAACAAGTATAAGTAAGTAAAACTTGACTATAAGGAGAACAGGGTATATCCGTGGTTCTCGTGGAACGAAGGGAGAAGGTACAGGTCACAACCATGTAGGGGAGGATGGAGGCCAAGAGTTCAATTCACAGATATAGAGAGCCAATCTCAAACCTCTGCCAGTGACTCAGACATCCTTACAGCATCGACCCATGGGGCAACTTATTTATCAAGGTCAGACAGAGCAAGGAGACCTACAAAAAAAACCTTAAACCCACCTGTAGAGGTGGGATAAAGTGGAAGAAGGAACCAGAAAACATGTAAACACTGTTGTATTCAACCTATCGGATTATATATTAACACAAGCAGAGCTCTCTCTCTCTTGAATAAAGGTCTCACCTTTGTTCCGACTCTGTCACAAAACAGCTTTGATTGGCACGTTGAAATGCATCGTCTCGGCAGACAATTAAGACTCAAGGACTTCTTCGCCCAGCCCAACGCGGACGGATGGACCGGAGGATGAGACTCACATTTGGATAATGCGCACACTCTTAAAAGACCAAGTAACTTTGATCCGCCGAGCACGAGCCCCTCCATCTTGAACTTTACTAGACTATTGAAAAGGGATACGGTGCCATTTGTGGAACAACAAAAACTCTCCTATCATAACATTGCCTTTAAGGAAAAGAGAGCAATCAGAACATTACGAGATGACATCAATTTAGTCATCTGAGCGGCCGACAAGAGAGAGGAATTGTCCTGTTAAATTATGACTATTACAGAGAAGAAATCTATGGACAGCTTTCAGACACCAACTGCTACCAGAAACTAGACTATGATACCACGGGAAACAACAAGAAGGAAATTGATGCTGCAATTGGATTAGGAATCAACAATCGCTACATAAGCAGCAGCACTGCAGACTTTCTGACTCAAACATTCCCACCTGGAAGGCCAATTATTTTGGTGAGATGATCATTGTGCCAACCCCTTTCCGAGTTGGTGCACTTCTATTTACAATGGAAAGGAGGGTGATAGAGTCTGCACAGGATCTCTCAATCATGAAAACTTGCTGATTTAATTAATATAGGATAAACCTATAGCTATAACGTTAACCAACATTTGGCCATGAGTAATTGAATAATTGATATCTGGCACTGGGTTGGCGGTGCTCCCAGAGGTAGTTCAGTAAACTAGTATAGGGAAAATGTATGGTTCCTGTATAGTACAGGAGCCAAAGAAGAAAAGAAGAAAGACTACAAGTTTCTTCTGGGGCACACTTTTGTTGTGAAATGTGTAATATTCTAGTATTTAAAATATAACTTTTATTAGTATTCCTCAAAAATAAGGGGCTATAAGGCAAAAAGGAACTGAAAAATGATAAGGATACTTTCAATTTATCGAAAGGTTAATCTATCCGATTTAAGCATGGTTGATTGTATAAGGTGATACAAATCAAACTGACTGGCTCCGTTTGGCGAAAATATATATAGATCTCTCTGATGTTAGAAGAACTAAAATTAAAGTATGAACAATGTATAGGTTATCTTCTTCCGAAAAAATGAAATGTACTTATAATAAAAAATACCAATGACAATATACCGGAAGAGAGGGGTATTTCTCTATCTAACAAGCCGGGCTCAACCCTGATAATTGGTAAGAATCTGTTTCCACAATCTGAAGTTGATATAGTGAGTAATAACAATACCTTGGCTCCGAGTCTTATGTTCTGAGTTGGGATATAAATACCTGCAGTACCAAGTATTCTCTGGTGGTCTCCCAACCAGGTATGACCTGGCCCACAGTGCTTGGCTTCCAAGATCAGACGAGGTTGGGCATACTTAGTGTGGTTTGACCGCAGGTGAATATATCCTGCTTTATGATGCCCAGAACCAAGTATTAAGTACTGAAAGATCCCAAATTTTAGGTGAAATACTTGGGAGCTCTTTAAGTCCAGACAATAGTAGCACCAAAATATGTATTGATAATGAAGGTAACAAATTGAGGATGAGTCCTGGACCAGAGTGCGGCTTACTAACAAGCCTTATGCAGTCCCATTGTTGCCATGTTTCACATGTATTTCAGATCAATATGTTGTACATAAGTGAAAAGTCACATCAGTATCTGAGAAACTTAAAGTAACAACAACAAAAATGCAATTTTGCTGAAGTATTAAATCCGATGGGGCATCAGACAGAAAGAATATATCCTACTGTTAGGTGGAGGGGTGAAATACCCCCCTTGGTCAGTGGAGACCGCCGCTAGAAGTCCATGGTGGAGGGTGAGTCCAGCAGAGAGACGCCGGTGTCCGCGGTCCGCCGACCGGAAGTTCGAAAACCGGAATCGGAAGTGACAACCGGAAGTGACGACGTACGTTTCGCTCGGGGAGCTTGTTCACGGAGTGCCTGTTCCCTGGCTCTCTGATGCTGATTTATAGGGACCTGGTGGGTCCTTGTGATTGATAAATTGATTGCTGTGATCACTGATTAAGTAATAAATGCTCAGAGTTATATTGATGCAGAATTAATGTAACTAAATGTATGTTCCCTGTACGGTCATATGACCATTGTGTGATTAAAGCTAAATTGCATGAAGATTATAATGTTAGGGAAGATGTATGCCCACATGATTAGAAACACCCTAAATGGGACTTGTTAAATCTTTAAGTGCTTGATTACACTGGATTATTAGCACTGTTGGAAACAGTCAATTGTGCTGTGTGCAGCACGACATTTTTTTAAAACAGTATATCTGTTTTATGGATAAATGGTTCGATTTCAATCTGTTGGGATAGAAGGTTGAAAGTGGCAAAATATATGAAGGGGGCAAAAAATTAAATAATGATAAATATAATGAAAAGTTTTTGATGTAGAAACTATTGAAAATATTAATTAAGCTGAGAGTGGGAATGAGAATGAATACAGCAACTTATGAATGTGAAAGTAAACATAAATATGCAATGAAAATAAAATAAAAGTAATAATGAAAAATAATTATAAATATGAATAAGAATACCCTATTACACCAGACCAGTTCCCACTTTCCCCCCACGATTACTAATATCCCCAAAGGGGAATTTCTACGTCTACGAAGAAATTGTTCCAATGATTATGTATTTGCCACCCGCAGCAAAGAACTGGCACTGAGACTGAAAGAACGTGGCTACAGTTCCAGGTCCATCAAAAAAGCCAAAAAGGTCGGCTTTCATACACCAAGGGAGACATTAATTTTTCAGGACTCTAAGACTAACTACCAATGACAATACGACCATTCGATTCGTGGGTGATTTCTGTGATGAATGGAAAGAAATCAAATCTGTTTTACAACGACACTGGTCTATTCTGCTACCCGACAATGATTTGTCACAAAAACTCAATAACACGATAGATCTCAGCTGGAGACGCTCCCCAAACTTGAGAGACCATCTTGTCAAAAGTCATTTTACACCAAGACCTGCACGAGACCCGATTGCAATAGGAAGCTACCCCTGTGGAAACTGCAAAATCTGTGAACATATGGTCAACCTTCAAACAATAAGCGACAGATATGGGGACACTATTAAAATCAAGGACTTCTTCAACTGTAAAAGCACCAACGTAATTTATTGCATATCATGCTCGTGCAATAACAAATATGTAGGAATCACCACACGTATGTTGAAGCAGAGGGCTCTTGAGCATATGAGTAACATCAGAAATGCTAACAGAGACCAACAAAGGATGAAGCAACTAACCTCAGTCTCCAGACACTTTTTGCAACAACACTCCTGCTCTCCGCAGGATTTAAATATGTGGCCTAGAACAAGTTAAAATGGGAATAAGAGGTGGAGATATTATGACCACACTCCTGAAAAAAGAAAGTGAATGGACTTTCCGCTTGAATACTCTAGCTCCCAATGGTCTCAATGAGTATATCAACTACAGTGTTTTCCTGTAACTTTTTTTCATCATACTTCAATATTCCTCTCTCCAGCAAATCAAATTCAATAAGCTTTCATTTTTATAGATAGCTCCACCAATTTTCCTCATTCTTTTTTTTTTCCTTTTTTTCTTTTTTCTTTTTTCCTCTTTCACACCTTTATTTTTCACACTTCAGCTGTTCCGCAAATCTTCTCAGTCACTACATTTCATAACCGCATCTTTCCTCATCACCTGTCACATCTCCACTTTTTCCACACCTAACATTCACTTTCACCCAGTCCCTCCCTCCCTTTTGCCCTTCTCTTTCACCACTCATTTTCCGCCCTACATACATACCAATCTTCTCCCCCCACTCCTTTTCACCTGCACCAGCTTCCCCACGTCCATTCTCAATCTCACGTCCACCCCCACCCTATCCTTCACATTACCCCTACACATTGCCCCACTATCATCCAATTTTCTCTCACCTTGCCCCCATACTCTTGAGATTTCACCATCACGACTGTCGTGCATCAATTCAGTTCACAATCACATCATTTCCCCCCCCCCTTCCCCCTCCCGTCCCTTTCATCAATTTACCTCTTCCCCTTCTCTTTCCCTCCTCCCTCTTCCCCTTCTCCTTCCTCCTTACTCCTTCTCCTCCCTCTCTTCCCCCCCCACCCCCCCTCCCCTTCCACTCCAAAGCTCACTACACTTGCCCTCCGTTTAAACATACATTTTTCCACATCCAGCTAAGTTTTTTCCTCTCCTTCTCTCACCTCACCACTTCACCCCCACTCTACTCTGATCCATTGTTTATTCTTAACAATTATTCTCAACATGTTTCTCACAGCCCGCTTCATGTTCAGTCTATACATTCACACTGTCCATTTAGGCTCGTTTCAATCCTTTTTAGGAATATTGCAATTTCATTTGTCATTTTTTACTTTTCTTATTTTTATTATTTTTTATTTTATTTTATTTTATTTTAATTTTTATCTCCATATCTATTTATTTCATCGCTCAACATTTTCATTCATATTTTATTCTTATTCATATTTATAATTATTTTTCATTATTACTTTTATTTTATTTTCATTGCATATTTATGTTTACTTTCACATTCATAAGTTGCTGTATTCCTTCTCATTCCCACTCTCAGCCTAATTAATATTTTCAATAGTTTCTACATCTATAACCAAAAAACCTTTCATTATATTTATCATTATTTAATTTTTTTGCCCCCTTCATATATTTTGCCACTTTCAACCTTCTATCCCAACAGATTGCAATCGAACCATTTATCCATAAAACAGATATACTGTTTTTAAAAAATGTCGTACTGCACACAGCACAATTGACTGTTTCCAACAGTGCTAATAATCCAGTGTAATCAAGCACTTAAAGATTTAACAAGTCCCATTTAGGGTGTTTCTAATCATGTGGGCATACATCTTCCCTAACATTATAATCTTCATGCAATTAAGCTTTAATCACACAATGGTCATATGACCATACAGGGAACATACATTTAGTTACATTAATTCTGCGTCAATATAACTCTGAGCATTTATTACTTAATCAGGGATCACAGCAATCAATTTATCAATCACCAGGACCCACCAGGTCCCTATAAATCAGCACCAGAGAGCCAGGGAACAGGCACTCCATGAACAAGCTCCCCGAGCGAAACGTACGTCATCACTTCCGGTTGTCACTTCCGGTTTCGGTTTCCGAACTTCCGGTCGGCGGACCGCGGACACCGGCGTCTCTCTGCTGGACTCACCCTTCATCATGGACTTCTAGCGGCGGTCTCCACTGACCAAGGGGGGTATTTCACCACTCCACCTAACAGTAGGATATATTCTTTCTGTCTGATGCCCCATCGGTATAATACTTCAGCAAAATTGCATTTTTGTTGTTGTTTCTTTAAGTTTCTCAGATACTGATGTGACTTTTCACTTATGTACAACATATTGATCTGAAATACATGTGAAACATGGCAACAATGGGACTGCATCAGGCTTGTTAGTAAGCCGCACTCTGGTCCAGGACTCATCCTCAATTTGTTACCTTCATTATCAATACATATTTTGGTGCTACTATTGTCTGGACTTAAAGAGCTCCCAAGTATTTCACCTAAAATTTGGGATCTTTCAGTACTTAATACTTGGTTCTGGGCATCATAAAGCAGGATATATTCACCTGCGGTCAAACCACACTAAGTATGCCCAACCTCGTCTGATCTTGGAAGCCAAGCACTGTGGGCCAGGTCAGTACCTGGTTGGGAGACCACCAGAGAATACTTGGTACTGCAGGTATTTATATCCCAACTCAGAACATAAGACCCGGAGCCAAGGTATTGTTATTACTCACTATATCAACTTCAGATTGTGGAAGCAGATTCTTACCAATTATCAGGGTTGAGCCCGGCTTGTTAGAGAGAGAAATACCCCTCTCTTCCGGTATATTGTCATTGGTATTTTTTATTATAAGTACATTTCATTTTTTCGGAAGAAGATAACCTATACATTGTTCATACTTTAATTTTAGTTCTTCTAACATCAGAGAGATCTATATATATTTTTGCCAAACGGAGCCAGTCAGTTTGATTTGTATCACCTTATACAATCAACCATGCTTAAATCGGATAGATTAACCTTTTCGATAAATTGAAAGTATCCTTATCATTTTTCAGTTCCTTTTTGCCTTATAGCCCCTTATTTTTGAGGAATACTAATAAAAGTTATATTTTACATACTACAATATTACACATTTCACAACAAAAGTGTGCCCCAGAAAAGACTTGTAGTCTTTCTTCTTTTCTACTTTGGCTCCTGTACTATACAGGAACCATACATTTTCCCTATACTAGTTTACTGAACTACCTCTGGGAGCACCACCAACCCAGTGCCAGATATTAATTATTCAATTACTCATGGCCAAATGTTGGTTAACGTTATAGCTATAGGTCTATCCTATATTAATTAAATCAGCAAGTTTTCAGATTGAGAGATCCTGTGCAGACTCTATCACCCTCCTTTCCAAAGTACTTTGTATACTGAGCTCAGCTCAGCTTTCCAGAGTCTGGCACGGATCCACCGGGACCAAAACCCGTTTCCTCTCTCTTTTTTCAATTTACTCCCTGTTACTCTCTTATATAATATGACTAGCTTTAGTCTTAAAAATGAACTCAGCACAAGACGCAGAACAGAAGGTTTAGAAAACATCTTCCCTACTGACATAAATTCTGAAACTGTGGAACAAAATTGGGAAGAAGACTGTCAAAAACTCAAATATTTACTACAACGCCAAACCCGAGTCAACTGGGACCTAACGAGCTTGGAAAATTATCATAAACAGAAAATAGTACCTAGAGGGCTTAGACCTAAACTCTTTCCTTCCTACGAATTGTTTACAGAGAACTTGAAACAGGAGTAGGAAGCAACATTGTTGAAGTGCTCACAGGACCTAATCTGTATCCTTATCAAACATAATAACTTTGTCCTTGACGATTGCTCAAAAGAAATCGAACAATTAGGGAAAAGTCTGGAACAATGGGAACAAAATTCCAAGTTCCAGAACAAATTTGAGAATCTCAATAAAGATCTGCAGATCTATGAACAGATCATAATAGATCGCAAAAAGAGCAAATTTTCAAGGGATCAAAAGAGATTTCGTCAATAACAAGGTCTTCTATTGGACTAGACCAATGAGGAATCAGAAATAAACCATGACTTTAACCAGTTACAGATTATCAATCTATCTGAACATGCCCTGACGGAAGATCAACAACGAGTACTGAGAATGGGCCTCAGTGTTTCACCCACAACAAAATTTAATCGTTTTCAATGGCAGGTGAATCTACAACTTTTTGGCCGTAAATTATTACTCGCCAAATATTTTTCTAAGCAATCATCATCATCATCAAACACTGCACTTGATTTACCACCTGTAACCGGCTTGTCCTCCTTGGAAGAAGCTCTAGAAGCCCTGGAAGAACTTATGGATACCACGGTACCTACACAATCCAAAAGGACAACTCTCAAGAATAAATCTACCTTTTTTCCAAATGACAATACTTTCCAGGAGGTCAAGGTTTTTACCAACTTGGTTTGCCGGGACCTGGATAAACTATACCAAAAAAGAAAGTTTTCCAAACCAGTACGTAAACCTATCCAAGAATGAACAGAAAGCTATCAGAGAAATCCAATCATGGACCGACATTTTGATCAAACCCTCTGACGAAGGGGGGAATGTGGTAATATGGCCAGTGGAAATGTATTTGAACGCAGCAAACAAACTCAATGACCAATCTTGCTATAAAAAAAGCTTATTTGATCCTACAACCAATTACACGCAACAGTATATGAGGATTGTAGATCAAGCACTCAATTTGGGTAGCATAACCAAAAGTGAACATGAATTTTTATCTGTTACCAACTCCAGAACTCCAACATTTTACCTCCTACCGAAGGTACATAAGAACTTGGATAACCCCCCAGGTCGGCCAATTGTATCAGGCAATGGAGGCTTACTTTAGAAAGCCTGTATCTTTATAGATACACACCTGAGAGATCATGTGATGAGCCTTCCATCGTATACCAAGGACACTACTGATGTCCTTCGTAAAATTAATACCATCGAACTAGATGAGACACATTTATTAGTGAGTTTGGATGTGGAGGCTCTATATAGGTGTATCCGACATGATCTGGGTATACGAGCTGTTGAGTATTTTCTTAAAATGGAAGAAATGACGGAATTCCACCATTTCCTGCTCCGACTCTTACATTTTGTACTACATCATAATTATTTCAAATTAAAAAACCTCTTCTACACCCAGGTAAGGGGTATAGCAATGGGGGCAGCTTGTGCCCCCACATATGCGAACCTCTTCCTGGGGTGGTGGGAGAGGGAGTTTGTATTTACAGACAGTATGGAGGAACATATTCAACATGTCGCTCTATGGACTCGTTACATAGACGACATTTTTTTGATCTGGAGTGGAACACCAGAGGAACTCGGTTCGTTCATAGATCATCTTAACAACAACAATTTAAACCTCAGGTTCACCTTTGAATGGAACTCAAACAGCATTTCCTTTTTGGATCTCCGAATTTACAGAGACGATCGTAATTTCCTTTCAACAGAAATTTTTCGTAAAAACACGTCTACCAATACCCTATTACACCAGACCAGTTCCCACTTTCCCCCCACGATTACTAATATCCCCAAAGGGGAATTTCTACGTCTACGAAGAAATTGTTCCAATGATGATGTATTTGCCACCCGCAGCAAAGAACTGGCACTGAGACTGAAAGAACGTGGCTACAGTTCCAGGTCCATCAAAAAAGCCAAAAAGGTCGGCTTTCATACACCAAGGGAGACATTAATTTTTCAGGACTCTAAGACTACCAATGACAATACGACCATTCGATTCGTGGGTGATTTCTGTGATGAATGGAAAGAAATCAAATCTGTTTTACAACGACACTGGTCTATTCTGCTATCCGACAATGATTTGTCACAAACACTCAATAACACGATAGATCTCAGCTGGAGACGCTCCCCAAACTTGAGAGACCATCTTGTCAAAAGTCATTTTACACTAAGACCTGCACGAGACCCGATTGCAATAGGAAGCTACCCCTGTGGAAACTGCAAAATCTGTGAACATATGGTCAACCTTCAAACAATAAGCGACAGATATGGGGACACTATTAAAATCAAGGACTTCTTCAACTGTAAAAGCACCAATGTCATTTATTGCATATCATGCTCGTGCAATTACAAACATGTAGAAATCACCACACGTATGTTGAAGCAGAGGGCTCTTGAGCATATGAGTAACATCAGAAATGCTAACAGAGACCAACAAAGGATGAAGCAACTAACCTCAGTCTCCAGACACTTTTTGCAACAACACTCCTGCTCTCCGCAGGATTTAAAAATATGTGGCCTAGAACAAGTTAAAATGGGAATTAGAGGTGGAGATATTATGACCACACTCCTGAAAAAAGAAAGTGAATGGACTTTCCGCTTGAATACTCTAGCTCCCAATGGTCTCAATGAGTATATCAACTACAGTGTTTTCCTGTAACTTTTTTTCATCATACTTCAATATTCCTCTCTCCAGCAAATCAAATTCAATAAGCTTTCATTTTTATAGATAGCTCCACCAATTTTCCTCATTCTTTTTTTCCTTTTTTTCTTTTTTCTTTTTTCCTCTTTCACACCTTTATTTTTCACACTTCAGCTGTTCCGCAAATCTTCTCAGTCACTACATTTCATAACCGCATCTTTCCTCATCAACTGTCACATCTCCACTTTTTCCACACCTAACATTCACTTTCACCCAGTCCCTCCCTCCCTTTTGCCCTTCTCTTTCACCACTCATTTTCCGCCCTACATACATACCAATCTTCTCCCCCCACTCCTTTTCACCTGCACCAGCTTCCCCACGTCCATTCTCAATCTCACGTCCACCCCCACCCCCCCACCCTATCCTTCACATTACCCCTACACATTGCCCCACTATCATCCAATTTTCTCTCACCTTGCCCCCATACTCTTGAGATTTCACCATCACGACTGTCGTGCATCAATTCAGTTCACAATCACATCATTCCCCCCCCCCCTTCTCCCTCCCGTCCCTTTCATCAATTTACCTCTTCCCCTTCTCTTTCCCTCCTCCCTCTTCCCCTTCCCCTTCCTCCTTACCCCTTCTCCTCCCTCTCTTCCCCCCCACCCCCCTCCCCTTCCACTCCAAAGCTCACTACACTTGCCCTCCGTTTAAACATACATTTTTCCACATCCAGCTAAGTTTTTTCCTCTCCTTCTCTCACCTCACCACTTCACCCCCACTCTACTCTGATCCATTGTTTATTCTTAACAATTACTCTCAACATGTTTCTCACAGCCCGCTTCACGTTCAGTCTTTACATTCACACTGTCCATTTAGGCTCGTTTCAATCCTTTTTAGGAATATTGCAATTTAATTTGTCATTTTTTACTTTTCTTATTTTTATTATTTATTTTTTATTTTATTTTATTTTAATTTTTATCTCCATATCTATTTATTTCATCGCTCAACATTTTCATTCATATTTTATTCTTATTCATATTTATAATTATTTTTCATTATTACTTTTATTTTATTTTCATTGCATATTTATGTTTACTTTCACATTCATAAGTTGCTGTATTCATTCTCATTCCCACTCTCAGCCTAATTAATATTTTCAATAGTTTCTACATCTATAACCAAAAAACCTTTCATTATATTTATCATTATTTAATTTTTTGCCCCCTTCATATATTTTGCCACTTTCAACCTTCTATCCCAACAGATTGCAATCGAACCATTTATCCATAAAACAGATATACTGTTTTAAAAAAATGTCGTGCTGCACACAGCACAATTGACTGTTTCCAACAGTGCTAATAATCCAGTGTAATCAAGCACTTAAAGATTTAACAAGTCCCATTTAGGGTGTTTCTAATCATGTGGGCATACATCTTCCCTAACATTATAATCTTCATGCAATTTAGCTTTAATCACACAATGGTCATATGACCGTACAGGGAACATACATTTAGTTACATTAATTCTGCATCAATATAACTCTGAGCATTTATTACTTAATCAGTGATCACAGCAATCAATTTATCAATCACCAGGACCCACCAGGTCCCTATAAATCAGCATCAGAGAGCCAGGGAACAGGCACTCCATGAACAAGCTCCCCGAGCGAAACGTACGTCGTCACTTCCGGTTTCGGTTTCCGAACTTCCGGTCGGCGGACCGGGGACACCGGCGTCTCTCTGTTGGACTCACCCTCCATCATGGACTTCTAGCGGCGGTCTCCACTGACCAAGGGGGGTATTTCACCACTCCACCTAACAGTAGGATATATTCTTTCTGTCTGATGCCCCATCGGATTTAATACTTCAGCAAAATTGCATTTTTGTTGTTGTTACTTTAAGTTTCTCAGATACTGATGTGACTTTTCACTTATGTACAACATATTGATCTGAAATACATGTGAAACATGGCAACAATGGGACTGCATCAGGCTTGTTAGTAAGCCGCACTCTGGTCCAGGACTCATCCTCAATTTGTTACCTTCATTATCAATACATATTTTGGTGCTACTATTGTCTGGACTTAAAGAGCTCCCAAGTATTTCACCTAAAATTTGGGATCTTTCAGTACTTAATACTTGGTTCTGGGCATCATAAAGCAGGATATATTCACCTGCGGTCAAACCACACTAAGTATGCCCAACCTCGTCTGATCTTGGAAGCCAAGCACTGTGGGCCAGGTCAGTACCTGGTTGGGAGACCACCAGAGAATACTTGGTACTGCAGGTATTTATATACCAACTCAGAACATAAGACCCGGAGCCAAGGTATTGTTATTACTCACTATATCAACTTCAGATTGTGGAAGCAGATTCTTACCAATTATCAGGGTTGAGCCCAGCTTGTTAGATAGAGAAATACCCCTCTCTTCCGGTATATTGTCATTGGTATTTTTTATTATAAGTACATTTCATTTTTTCGGAAGAAGATAACCTATACATTGTTCATACTTTAATTTTAGTTCTTCTAACATCAGAGAGATCTATATATATTTTCGCCAAACGGAGCCAGTCAGTTTGATTTGTATCACCTTATACAATCAACCATGCTTAAATCGGATAGATTAACCTTTCGATAAATTGAAAGTATCCTTATCATTTTTCAGTTCCTTTTTGCCTTATAGCCCCTTATTTTTGAGGAATACTAATAAAAGTTATATTTTAAACACTACAATATTACACATTTCACAACAAAAGTGTGCCCCAGAAGAGACTTGTAGTCTTTCTTCTTTTCTTCTTTGGCTCCTGTACTATACAGGAACCATACATTTTCCCTATACTGGACTTCTATTTACAACCATTGGTGAGGATAATTGATAGCTTAAGGATATAACAGATTTTTTTGTCAAATTACAAGTTTGTGAAATCCCACAGGACACCCTACTGTTGACATTGGACATCTCAAGCCTTTATTCAAACATCCCCCACATACAGGGCATACAGGCATGCAGGAATTTGTTCACCAACAATGAAAACTACTTTGGACCACCCGCGGAATACCTCACGCTGCTTATTAGTTTGACTCTCAACAAAAATGACTTTCTTTTATAGAACAACTTTTTTCTTCAAAAACAGGGAACAGCAATGGGGTCTAACATGTCCCCCTCCTATGCCAATATCTTCATGGCTGTATACGAATGCATACACATCACTGGGAATCAACGGATTGGCAAACACTTGCTTTTCTATGTAATACATAGACGATTTGTTCTTTATTTGGCTGGGTGGAGAAAAGAAGCTATTGGAGTTTATTGACTATCTGAATGGCATACCAGGATCTATCAGGTTCAGCATCATGTTTAGCAGATGTCACATTCATTTTTTGGATGTGTGCATTGACCTCATTGGAGATAAAATCACTACCTCTATTTATAGTAAGGAATCTGACTGCAATACCCTTTTGTTATCATCAAGTTTCCATCCGGCCCCACTTAAAGGTTTACAGTACTCACAGCTCCTTAGAGTTCTATGCATCACCTCTGATCCGGCTCTACTACCTGAAGCACTGGAATCAATGAGTCAACGTTATCTTGAAAGGGGTTACACCAGCATCGAGATTGAGGAAGCAATTACCAGAATTGGACAACTCAGAAGGGAAGATCTTTTGAAAAAGAACACTACTGATGAAAACAGAGGTCCAGCCAAATTCAACTTCTGTAGTATGTTTACAACTGCCTCATCTTTTATACGTAGCAAAAGTCCTGAAACATTGTCATCTCATCATGAGTGATCCAGTCCTGGCCAACAGGATTCTGGATAAACCACGCTTTGCCTACAAACGAGGACCTAATCTCAAAGACCTTTTGGTGGTTACTGACTACTCTAAGAGGCACTTGAAAACTAGGACCACTTGGCTTTTAAAAAAAAACTGGGGTCTTTCGTTGCACTGGATGTTCGAATTGCCAATTTTTGATGGTAGATAACCACTTCCAGAACCCGCATGGTCAGAAAAAATATACCATTAAACACCGACTTGACTGCAACAGTAGATTTGTGGTATATGTTTTAATTTGTCCATGTAATCTACTCTAAAGTGGCAAAACTAGCAGAATGCTTAAAGAAAGACTGAGCCAACATCGGTCATCGATTAAGAAAAGTCTCAATGTCAACACCGAACTAAAAGAACTTAGTAATTTACCAGATGCAAAGCACTTTAGAGCTGCCAAACATACGATCAATCAATTAAAGTGTTACATCATAGACCATATCCCTTCACTGCAACATGGATGGGACAGAAACAAGATCCTGATACAAAGAGAGCTACAATGGATCCATAGACTTAAGAGTTTGTCCCCCATGGGCCTGAACGATTTCCATTTGAGATGCTGCTTGTAGATATATTATTAACAAGGATGTTGTGATAGTTTGCACTGCTGTGTGATATATGGTCTGTTTGGCATTGTTACTGCTATATGGACACCGCCGAGTGCCTAGGTTCCTTTATGTACGCCACTGTGTGCCTTACTCAGATATGATGTGGACTATATTGAACCTACGTACAGTCAGCATATGTCTGGATTTTTATACAGTCATACCACACTGGGAATGCTTAATACCCGTCCAATCTTGGAAGCTACAGTAAGCAGTGTTGGGCCCGGCTAGTACTTCGATGGGAGACTGGGTGCTGTACATTATTGACCTAGTTGTTTCACTTCTATCATAGGTTTCGACACTGTGGGGTTTTGGTTATACTCTACTTCACTTTCACGTACATTCATCATCCGGCAGTACCACCTTATTATCTACTATATGACAGTGAGATGGATTTGTTACTCAGTCGGTCCATTATTTGCCTTTACCTTATCTTCAGGACTTGTAGGAGATTTCAACTGCTCTGATTATGCATAGTCAATTGTGGATATAGCATTATGTTTTTTCAAGCCATGTGCGGATGTTGGAGAGCCAGAACCTGGATTTCCATTATTGCCTTAAAAGTTTTCAATTGTTTATAATCTGTATACAGACAGTTTGTGTTTTCTCTCAGATACAGCCTTTGGGGATTTGGGAATGTATAGTTCCTGCTTGAATGATGAAGCTAAGCAGGGCTGGTTTGGGCCAGCATCTGTATAGGAGACCCCCATGATAAAACAGATGTCTTATACTGATGATGCATTTATTTAATTACAGGTTGTTTCATTATGCTTTGGACTATATGTTGCAGTGCTGTTTATGAATTTTCTATGACATCTGACATTTCTCCCCATTCTGTTGTATATGTTGTTTGATATCATTCTGTGCATCCAGTAATTTACGTGGTCTGTCCCGCGTGTTGGCTCATGCAGGATTCACTTCACGAACCCTTATGGTATTTTCTTCTATTTGATGTGGTGGTGTTTCTTTCACTTATTGGTTTTCTGCGGGCTGCATGGATTCTTTCTCAATTGTAGACACTGTAACACATACACCCGCAAGTACACATATGATCTAGTACACAGCGGAGTTCTGACACTGTGTATTATATCAATGCACATAGTAATCTTATAGCACATTCCCACAGGGTGTCCAAGCTGGGAGAGGTATTTTGTTTATATTCTCAGCCCCGCCCACCTGTGAGTAATAATTTCCAATGAGAGTGTTTCTTGGGCTTTCAGACACTGACCACGGGTTGTGGCCTACAGGCTTTTTGGCGCAATTTTCTCCTTTAAAACAGACACCTGGGGCCAAATGTAATAGAGTGAGAGTTTCAAAAAGTGAGAAATTTGGTAAGGTTTTGCAGTTTTTTTTAAAGTGGCAATCATTTACACAGCAAGATCAATCTGGTTTTGCAGTGTAAATGACTGCTACTTCAAAAAATCCTCTAAAACCTTATCAAATCTCTCACTTTTTGAAACTCTCACTCTATTATATTTGGTACCTACAGTAGTGAGGAGTTGTATTAGCCCCTGAGGAAAACTACCAGAGTGTGGTTGAAATGGCTGTCGGGCCGCTGTTTGTATTACTTTGCTACTGATGGACTGAATAAATCCCCTTCTGCTAAATCGTGAGTGCTGATTCTGCATCTTTTTAAAACTACATTAGAAAGTGAGTGTCAATGTTTAGCTTTTTTGGACCCTGCACCACGACTGTTGGTACCCTTGCCAGTGTGCTGTTTTGCATCTTGGATCTATATATATATATATATATATATATATATATATATATATATATATATATCTGCAGGTGGAGCTTACTATACAAGTATTTTTAGAATAATCTCACTTACAGGTGGCTCCAGGATGAGGACCAGACAGAGTGCAGTAGTATAGTAATAGGAATCAGCAGCCAACAGAGGGACCGGGGCAGTGAAAGATTACAGCAGCAGCCAAGACAAGCAGCTAGGACAAGTGCACAACGATGAGCGGGCATTTCAAGGGGCAGAGCCTAATTCCAGAGGGGGTGGGGCTTAAATACCTGGCCACAGCACTGGCTTCTTTACATGAAAAAAATTATTTCATCTGTCACCCAGAAACCCCCCCTGCGTGCACTAGTAGTTGGCCCAGCTCCAGGCAGTTTCTGAATATCAAAGAGGTAAGGGTGAGCTCATAGATGCCTCACTTCTGGTCTTTCCCTGACAGTCCCTTTATTTCCAGTGGAGCTCCGCAAATTTGGTGAATTTTGTCTAAAAAATGACTTGGATAATAAAGAGATGATAGAGTATTTGTAAGTTATAGATATCTTCTTTGTATTATTCTAATCATGTTTATAGTCAAAACTCTGGCGTATGACAGGTGAGGCTCTGCCTCCATTGCCTACCCTGACTGCACGTCACTGCACTAAATTGTACTCTAGATATGTTACTCTGAATGGTTCTTTTCATTCAGTATCTTTAAATAATCTTATATACAGAATGTGACTTACTAAGTTCCTCAACAGTGCAAATCTGCACTAACATCATAGCAACCTATTTGACATTTAGTTTACCAGACATGTAAAAAACTAAATAGCTCCTACTATAAATAACACTTTTAAAATATTGAAAATTTGTTTACTTACAGTAAATATGAATTCCGAAAATTGCATTTTAAATTTGGTGACCTTTGAACTGTTGGGAATGTGTGTACATAATTTTGTAGCAGTGACGTGCGGTGAGTTAAACGGCAGGGGAGGCACTGGTCTTATTAACTGCCCCCTACCCCCCATGAAGAAGGGAAGAGAAAAAAAAAGCAGAAAAAAAGTGTGGGACTCCCCCTATGGCACAAAAAACCAGCACCAGGCACAACCAGTCAGGGGGGGAAAATGCCATAGCAGGAGGGAAACTCAGTGTGGGGTTCCCCTGCCATCACATTATCCACCCCTAAACTGGTCAGCCCAGGGCTGGAATTCCTCAGAAAGTAAGGACACCCAAAAAATAAAATGGGGTCCCCCCTCCTGAACAACAACCAGCACTGGGCTGAGAGCCCAGTGCTATGCCCCGCACCCCTGGTGGCGGTGGGTGCAGGGTTCATGGCAGGATAATATTGTTCTTTACAGATGGCCTACAGGTCCCAGCAAGCCTGCCCAAGCATGCCAGCACTTGGAGAACCACAAGTGCCAGCATGCCTGGACATTAAGGGCCCGCTGGCAACCGCAGTCCGTCTGTAAAGAAAATATTAAAATAAAAACACCACACCATATGTTTTAATATTTTATTGTGCTGCACCTTCACCTGGGGGCGGTGGACTTTCAGCTCTTTTGCATAATGGTATATGCCTGAAATGCTGAATATACTATGCGGGTAGCGTGATGTATTGATCTGAGGATATGAGCATAAAGTCAATTATGTTTATGTGAACCATTTGAGCGTAATTGAAAGTTTTCTCTGATAGACAGTGGTGGTGAAGTTGGATAGCATTGTGAATGAGGATATTCAATTATCTTTTTATTTAAGGAGTGTTTAAATTGAGAACTACTAATCCTCATGGTATTGTGTCTTTAGAGAGATTCCTATCTGACACAGACAGAGTATGATTGCCTCAGCCTTCTCCATAAAATGACCTATTACTACATAAACCATGAAAAAACATGTAGGATTTTATGCACATATTATTGATTATCTTTTGAGTAGGTAATTAAAGGTGCCTGGAAGCTTTTTACATAAAATGCATCATATGAATAATTGTTAAATTGATGTGTAATATATATAAAATAATATTTTTCACCCTGATTGATATACAAAACTGATATTAATGATAATCAGTCAATGGTAATTTATTTGTTTATTTAATTTATTTATTGATATTGGCTGGGTCTATTTATATAAATTGTATTAAGTATCTAATAAAAGTTATTTTAACCGCATTCATGTGATACAGTAGTATGATAAGAGTGCCCCCCAAAAAGAGGTTTACTTCTTATTTTCCTGATTGCCACTTTCTGCTAAAGGGAAAAACTTTCTGTTGATTTCGAAAATGACGCTGAGGCGCCATTTTTGAAAAGGATACCCACTGGTGAACTCTGCAAAATGGCTAGCACTCACAGGATCCACCCGGATCCAGGCCTGCCACCAGCTGCGCTATGTCCGCCGGGTCCCGCCGCCACTAACCCGTCGTGTCCCGCCGCATACACTCGCTACCCAGCAGATTCAGCACTGGATCCGGGCGGATCCTGCACTGGATCCGCTGGGCCAATCACATCTCCTGTCATTGAGGTACCTGTACTGGTGCCTCTTTTACATACATTTTCAATGGGCTCTTACAGCCTGTAGCATGGCCTTGCCCCTGCCCCACCTTCCCCCGGCCCCGCCCCACTGGCTGAACTTTACTATTGTCAGCGGGAGGCACCTCTCCTGCTGCCTCCCACCCTGCTATTCTGCATCACCACTACATGGGTGATGATTAGAATAAAACAAAGAAGGTATCTATAACACAGACTCTGTTATAAATATCTACTTTGTATTATTTTAATCATTATGACAGGGGAGGCATTGTCTCCCCTGACTGCACGTCCCTGTGTTGTAGCAGAATATTTTGCACACACTAACGGATGGAACTGTAGGCAAAGGCCATTCAAGAAGTTTAACCAGGCTGTGTGGGTTTATTCAACAGCATTAAAGTACAGTACAGCCATATTCACACAGAGTGGTCTTGATGGATGTGGAGATTGTAGTGGAACAGGGACGATGACAGATCACAAGTCAGTGATTGTTCTGTCTGGTTTGAGGTGCAGGGATGGAACAGCAGTAAATAGCAGGTAAACAATGTGGGTTTCTCTGAGCTAAGAGGTGAACAGTCACTCTCCACCATATTGCTCTCACACCATAACAAGATAGCACAGCGCATGTGCAGATACCTTATTAGTGGCCATCTTGGTTAGGGAATAAAGTTTTTCCAGAGCAGCCATTATGTTGGCGACAGCTCCATAGCGCACTTTACTTTTAAAATGAAGTACCCTATGAATATATTCAGGTGTGAGTGGGTTACAACCTGCCACAGTTGATAGTAGACTTGCACCAATATGTGACCCGCATGTGCCAACTGCCAACGCAAACCACATATCTGAATCATTTGGACAATTTTTTTTGCCATTAAATTGGTGAAATTTGATTGGATTTGGTACCAGTAGAAATTTTAGGCATTTGTAGTTGATAGTATTGGGTACATGGCAGGGGTGCATCTAGAGATGAGGATGCCTGTGTGCAGACTCCATCCTCTCCTCTCTTGCCGGCAGCGCTGTATATTCTGGGCACTGTGGTCTCTAGGGAACCATAGCGCTGTCTCAGAGTCTTGTGAGCATGTGCAGATCTTCGGGAAAATGACATGGCAGCCATTTTCCCAGTGATTTCCATAGTATACATGCGCAAAACATTGGGAAAATGGCCACCGCACCATTTTCCTGGTGAATTCTGCAGCACTGCTGTTGCCGACACAGGACTCTGGAGGGTAAGTTTTAAAAAAAATGGGTGCAGGGTGTGAGGTGTGGAAACACAAACTGACTGCATCCATTATAAATACGCCAGTAGTCAGGGACGGAATTTCCAGAGACAATGGAGTGGGTTGGCAGAGGGCTTCAGCCCTGAAGGGGTCACCTACTCCATTGTCCCCGTTCTATGTCCCTGCAGATGTTATAGAATGGCTATGAAGCGGGCTCCTACCTTGTGACATGGATGTGTGCTCTGGGCGCGGGATGTGGATGTAACATCCAACCTCGACCCTGACAGAAGAGTCGGGAGACAGTGCAGCCGTGCAGAGAGGACTGCAGCACATCTGTCACTGTGTGTGTGTGCACGAATAGAATTTGGGAGAAAAGGGTGGAAACAGAATGAAACACACTAGTAAGGGCAATCCCTATGGGAGTGGAAATGTGGAGTGGTGGAGTGGTAAGGGATGTATTCCAGCTGATGGGGGGAAGGGGTGCATTCCACATTCCTGGGGTCACTTTTGGGAAAAAAATAAATATATATATATATATATATATATATATATATATATATATACTGTATATATACACAGTATATACCCCCGTACACCCTGCTTACATCTACTTTGATGCAGGTGTTTTACAACTCTCCTTGCTAACTTTTTTTTATTTGGTAGTGCCATCCAAATTTATCTAAAAAAAATAATTGGGAATTGGCTCTCAACAAAAAATTAGTCCTAGTGTGTACAAGTGCATGTGTTTAGCGCAGACTAGATGGGCAAGGTGGTTCTTATCTGCCGTCAATTCTATGTTTATATGATGTGGGGGTGGATCGATGGAGAAAAAAAACTGGGAATGATATTGTGTCAGATATAAATGGGTTACAAATATCAGTAGCGGATCTTGCCACGAGCAAGCAGGACTTTTGCCCGGGGCGCCGCCTTCCGGAGGGCGCCGAACCAGGGCAAGATCCGCTGCTGCTGTGTGCCCCCCGCTGCCCCCCTGCTGCCGCTGGCCGCTGCCCCCCCCCGCTGCCGCTGTGAAGGGAAACTAGACGCGTACACGTCTAGTTTCCCTTCGTGGAGAGGTCATTTACTGTGCGGTGCACGATGACGTCATCGCGCACCGCACATCATTTCAGTCTGTACAGGGGGCGTAAATGACCATGCCCCCTGTACGAAGCCACACCCCTATTGCCGCCCGGGGCGCACAGAGCGCCAGAACCGGCCCTGACAAATATGTGTGTATTTGTGGGGTAGGGGATACAAAAATAGGGTTTAGTAGGGAAAGCCAATGGCCAGGATCCTGACGTTTTCGAAATACAGACATCGGAATCTTGTTTGTGATGAAGCCGACAGGGGTGAGTGAGGGGTGCTATACCCTCTCCTCTACCACCCTAACCCTCCCTACCCGCTGCTTAACCCTAACCTCCCCCTTTGTGCCTAACCCTATCCTTCCCCCTATAAGTGCCTAAACCTAACCCCCAGTCCCCGCTGCCTAACCCTAACCCTCCCCCCGCAGCCTAAACATAACCCTCCCCCACGTCAGGACGTTCGGCATCCCACAGTCAGCATTCCGAATAGTGTCGGGATTCTGGCGTCGGTAATCTGACTGCTGGGATCCCGACAGGCGGGATCCTGACTGCATCCCACAAAAACATGGTATGGGTGGAGTAGACTGTAAATTCATGGACACAAATATAACCAATAACTGCTACTATATTTAACGTAAACTGCAATTTAGGATTAAACTTGTTTTACAAAGTCCAAGAGTTGGCATGGGGGGAACCAACATTTATCTTGCCTCTGGGCAACTAGGATGAAGTTAAGCCACTGCCAGTAGTACATGGGTCAGTTTTATATAATCATGCACTAAAACACCCAGAGGCAATCTTAAGGACACATACTGTACTATACCAGGGCTTATGCCGAGCTAAGCTGCGCCGGCAGGAGTCATCCTTAATTTCTGCTAACAAGCAGAAATTGCGTGCTGTTCGCAATTTCTGCTTGAAGCAGGGGGGGAGGTGCCGGTCAGCATGCTGGGCGGCCTTGCCCAGCGCTGGGCGAACCCCAGCATGCGTGCTAATAGCAAATTCTGCTGATTAGCAGAATTTGCTAACCTTACTGAATTGGCCCCAATAATTGGGGTCATTCCGAGTTGATCGCTAGCTGCCGTTGTTTCCAATGCAGCAATCAGTGAAAAAAATAGCTTATCTGCGCATGCGTATGCACCACAATGCGTGCGCGCAACATACGGGTACAAAGAGCATTGTGGTTTTGCACAGGTTCTAGCGATGCTTTCAGTCGCACGGCCGAACGCAGGAAGATTGACATGAAGTGGGCGTTTCTGGGTGTCAACCAACCGTTTTCAGGGAGTGCTTAGAAAAACACAGGCGTGTCAGGAAAAACGCAGGCGTGGCTGTGCGAATGCTGGGTGGGTGTGTGACGTCAAAAGCCGTCCCTCCGTCATTAGAATCAACGCACACAAAGAGTAACTACAGGGCTGGTCTTGTTTTGCACAAAATTATTTTGTAGGCACTCTGCTGCACAAGCGTTCGCACTTCTACAAAGTGAAAATACACTCCCTGGTGGGCGACGACAAAGCATTTGCACGGCTGCTAAATACTGCTAGCGAGCGATCAACTCGGAATGACCCCCAATATCCTAACATATGTGACCTTAAAATTAGTGATGAGCGGGTTCGGTTTCTCGGAAACCGAACCCCCCCGAACTTCACCCTTTTTACACGGGTCCAAGCCATACTCGGATTCTCCCGTATGACTCGGGTAACCCGAGCGCGCCCGAACGTCATCATCCCGCTGTCGGATTCTCGCGAGATTCGGATTCTATATAAGCAGCCGCGCGTCGCCGCTATTTTCACTCGTGCATTGGAAATGTTAGGGAGTGGACGTGGCTGGCGTCCTCTCCGTTATTGTTGAATTTGATTGTGCATTATTGCTTAATTCATTGTGGGGAGGACTGGGGAGCAGCTGTATAATATAGGCGGAGTACAGTGCAGAGTTTTACTGATCAGTGACCACCCGTTATCCGTTCTCTGCCTGAAAAAAACGCTCAATATCTGTGCTCAGTGTGCTGCATATTAGAGATGAGCGCCTGAAATTTTTCGGGTTTTGTGTTTTGGTTTTGGGTTCGGTTCCGCGGCCGTGTTTTGGGTTCGAACGCGTTTTGGCAAAACCTCACCGAATTTTTTTTGTCGGATTCGGGTGTGTTTTGGATTCGGGTGTTTTTTTCAAAAAACACTAAAAAACAGCTCAAATCATAGAATTTGGGGGTCATTTTGATCCCAAAGTATTATTAACCTCAAAAACCATAATTTACACTCATTTTCAGTCTATTCTGAATACCTCACACCTCACAATATTATTTTTAGTCCTAAAATTTGCACCGAGGTCGCTGTGTGAGTAAGATAAGCGACCCTAGTGGCCGACACAAACACCGGGCCCATCTAGGAGTGGCACTGCAGTGTCACGCAGGATGTCCCTTCCAAAAAACCCTCCCCAAACAGCACATGACGCAAAGAAAAAAAGAGGCGCAATGAGGTAGCTGTGTGAGTAAGATTAGCGACCCTAGTGGCCGACACAAACACCGGGCCCATCTAGGAGTGGCACTGCAGTGTCACGCAGGATGGCCCTTCCAAAAAACCCTCCCCAAACAGCACATGACGCAAAGAAAAAAAGAGGCGCAATGAGGTAGCTGTGTGAGTAAGATTAGCGACCCTAGTGGCCGACACAAACACCGGGCCCATCTAGGAGTGGCACTGCAGTGTCACGCAGGATGTCCCTTCCAAAAAACCCTCCCCAAACAGCACATGACGCAAAGAAAAAAAGAGGCGCAATGAGGTAGCTGTGTGAGTAAGATTAGCGACCCTAGTGGCCGACACAAACACCGGGCCCATCTAGGAGTGGCACTGCAGTGTCACGCAGGATGGCCCTTCCAAAAAACCCTCCCCAAACAGCACATGACGCAAAGAAAAAAAGAGGCGCAATGAGGTAGCTGTGTGAGTAAGATTAGCGACCCTAGTGGCCGACACAAACACCGGGCCCATCTAGGAGTGGCACTGCAGTGTCACGCAGGATGTCCCTTCCAAAAAACCCTCCCCAAACAGCACATGACGCAAAGAAAAAAAGAGGCGCAATGAGGTAGCTGTGTGAGTAAGATTAGCGACCCTAGTGGCCGACACAAACACCGGGCCCATCTAGGAGTGGCACTGCAGTGTCACGCAGGATGTCCCTTCCAAAAAACCCTCCCCAAACAGCACATGACGCAAAGAAAAAAAGAGGCGCAATGAGGTAGCTGACTGTGTGAGTAAGATTAGCGACCCTAGTGGCCGACACAAACACCGGGCCCATTTAGGAGTGGCACTGCAGTGTCACGCAGGATGTCCCTTCCAAAAAACCCTCCCCAATCAGCACATGATGCAAAGAAAAAGAAAAGAAAAAAGAGGTGCAAGATGGAATTGTCCTTGGGCCCTCCCACCCACCCTTATGTTGTATAAACAAAACAGGACATGCACACTTTAACCAACCCATCATTTCAGTGACAGGGTCTGCCACACGACTGTGACTGATATGACGGGTTGGTTTGGACCCCCCCCAAAAAAGAAGCAATTAATCTCTCCTTGCACAAACTGGCTCTACAGAGGCAAGATGTCCACCTCATCATCACCCTCCGATATATCACCGTGTACATCCCCCTCCTCACAGATTATCAATTCGTCCCCACTGGAATCCACCATCTCAGCTCCCTGTGTACTTTGTGGAGGCAATTGCTGCTGGTCAATGTCTCCGCGGAGGAATTGATTATAATTCATTTTAATGAACATCATCTTCTCCACATTTTCTGGATGTAACCTCGTACGCCGATTGCTGACAAGGTGAGCGGCGGCACTAAACACTCTTTCGGAGTACACACTTGTGGGAGGGCAACTTAGGTAGAATAAAGCCAGTTTGTGCAAGGGCCTCCAAATTGCCTCTTTTTCCTGCCAGTATAAGTACGGACTGTGTGACGTGCCTACTTGGATGCGGTCACTCGTATAATCCTCCACCATTCTATCAATGTTGAGAGAATCATATGCAGTGACAGTAGACGACATGTCCGTAATCGTTGTCAGGTCCTTCAGTCCGGACCAGATGTCAGCATCAGCAGTCGCTCCAGACTGCCCTGCATCACCGCCAGCGGGTGGGCTCGGAATTCTGAGCCTTTTCCTCGCACCCCCAGTTGCGGGAGAATGTGAAGGAGGAGATGTTGACAGGTCGCGTTCCGCTTGACTTGACAATTTTGTCACCAGCAGGTCTTTCAACCCCAGCAGACTTGTGTCTGCCGGAAAGAGAGATCCAAGGTAGGCTTTAAATCTAGGATCGAGCACGGTGGCCAAAATGTAGTGCTCTGATTTCAACAGATTGACCACCCGTGAATCCTTGTTAAGCGAATTAAGGGCTCCATCCACAAGTCCCACATGCCTAGCGGAATCGCTCCGTGTTAGCTCCTCCTTCAATGTCTCCAGCTTCTTCTGCAAAAGCCTGATGAGGGGAATGACCTGACTCAGGCTGGCAGTGTCTGAACTGACTTCACGTGTGGCAAGTTCAAAGGGCATCAGAACCTTGCACAACGTTGAAATCATTCTCCACTGCGCTTGAGACAGGTGCATTCCACCTACTATATCGTGCTCAATTGTATAGGCTTGAATGGCCTTTTGCTGCTCCTCCAACCTCTGAAGCATATAGAGGGTTGAATTCCACCTCGTTACCACTTCTTGCTTCAGATGATGGCAGGGCAGGTTCAGTAGTTTTTGGTGGTGCTCCAGTCTTCTGTACGTGGTGCCTGTACGCCGAAAGTGTCCCGCAATTCTTCTGGCCACCGACAGCATCTCTTGCACGCCCCTGTCGTTTTTTAAAAAATTCTGCACCACCAAATTCAAGGTATGTGCAAAACATGGGACGTGCTGGAATTTGCCCATATTTAATGCACACACAATATTGCTGGCGTTGTCCGATGCCACAAATCCACAGGAGAGTCCAATTGGGGTAAGCCATTCCGCGATGATCTTCCTCAGTTGCCGTAAGAGGTTTTCAGCTGTGTGCGTATTCTGGAAACCGGTGATACAAAGCGTAGCCTGCCTAGGAAAGAGTTGGCGTTTGCGAGATGCTGCTACTGGTGCCGCCGCTGCTGTTCTTGCGGCGGGAGTCCATACATCTACCCAGTGGGCTGTCACAGTCATATAGTCCTGACCCTGCCCTGCTCCACTTGTCCACATGTCCGTGGTTAAGTGGACATTGGGTACAGCTGCATTTTTTAGGACACTGGTGACTCTTTTTCTGAGGTCTGTGTACATTTTCGGTATCGCCTGCCTAGAGAAATGGAACCTAGATGGTATTTGGTACCGGGGACACAGTACCTCCAACAAGTCTCTAGTTGGCTCTGCAGTAATGATGGATACCGGAACCACGTTTCTCACCACCCAGGATGCCAAGGCCTCAGTTATCCGCTTTGCAGTAGGATGACTGCTGTGATATTTCATCTTCCTCGCAAAGGACTGTTGAACAGTCAATTGCTTGCTGGAAGTAGTACAAGTGGGCTTACGACTTCCCCTCTGGGATGACCATCGACTCCCAGCGGCAACAACAGCAGCGCCAGCAGCAGTAGGCGTTACACTCAAGGATGCATCGGAGGAATCCCAGGCAGGAGAGGACTCGTCAGAATTGCCAGTGACATGGCCTGCAGGACTATTGGCATTCCTGGGGAAGGAGGAAATTGACACTGAGGGAGTTGGTGGGGTGGTTTGCGTGAGCTTGGTTACAAGAGGAAGGGATTTACTGGTCAGTGGACTGCTTCCGCTGTCACCCAAAGTTTTTGAACTTGTCACTGACTTATTATGAATGCGCTGCAGGTGACGTATAAGGGAGGATGTTCCGAGGTGGTTAACGTCCTTACCCCTACTTATTACAGCTTGACAAAGGGAACACACGGCTTGACACCTGTTGTCCGCATTTCTGGTGAAATACCTCCACACCGAAGAGCTGATTTTTTTGGTATTTTCACCTGGCATGTCAACGGCCATATTCCTCCCACGGACAACAGGTGTCTCCCCGGGTGCCTGACTTAAACAAACCACCTCACCATCAGAATCCTCCTGGTCAATTTCCTCCCCAGCGCCAGCAACACCCATATCCTCCTCATCCTGGTGTACTTCAACACTGACATCTTCAATCTGACTATCAGGAACTGGACTGCGGGTGCTCCTTCCAGCACTTGAAGGGGGCGTGCAAATGGTGGAAGGCGCATGCTCTTCACGTCCAGTGTTGGGAAGGTCAGGCATCGCAACCGACACAATTGGACTCTCCTTGTGGATTTGGGATTTCGAAGAATGCACAGTTCTTTGCTGTGCTGCTTTTGCCAGCTTGAGTCTTTTCATTTTTCTAGCGAGAGGCTGAGTGCTTCCATCCTCATGTGAAGCTGAACCACTAGCCATGAACATAGGCCAGGGCCTCAGCCGTTCCTTGCCACTCCGTGTCGTAAATGGCATATTGGCAAGTTTACGCTTCTCCTCCGACAATTTTATTTTAGGTTTTGGAGTCCTTTTTTTTCTGATATTTGGTGTTTTGGATTTGACATGCTCTGTACTATGACATTGGGCATCGGCCTTGGCAGACGACGTTGCTGGCATTTCATCGTCTCGGCCATGACTAGTGGCAGCAGCTTCAGCACGAGGTGGAAGTGGATCTTGATCTTTCCCTAATTTTGGAACCTCAACATTTTTGTTCTCCATATTTTAATAGGCACAACTAAAAGGCACCTCAGGTAAACAATGGAGATGGATACTAGTATACAATTATGGACTGCCTGCCGAGTGTAGACACAGAGGTAGCCACAGCCGTGAACTACCGTACTGTACTGTGTCTGCTGCTAATATAGACTGGTTGATAAAGAGATGTCTATGTAACTATGTATGTATAAAGAAGAAAGAAAAAAAAACCACGGTTAGGTGGTATACAATTATGGACGGACTGCCTGCCGAGTGCCGACACAGAGGTAGCCACAGCCGTGAACTACCGCACTGTACTGTGTCTGCTGCTAATATATAGACTGGTTGATAAAGAGATAGTATACTCGTAACTAGTATGTATGTATAAAGAAAGAAAAAAAAACCACGGTTAGGTGGTATATACAATTATGGACGGGCTGCCGAGTGCCGACACAGAGGTAGCCACAGCCGTGAACTACCGCACTGTACTGTGTCTGCTGCTAATATATAGACTGGTTGATAAAGAGATAGTATACTCGTAACTAGTATGTATGTATAAAGAAAGAAAAAAAAACCACGGTTAGGTGGTATATACAATTATGGACGGGCTGCCGAGTGCCGACACAGAGGTAGCCACAGCCGTGAACTACCGCACTGTACTGTGTCTGCTGCTAATATAGACTGGTTGATAAAGAGATAGTATACTCGTAACTAGTATGTATGTATAAAGAAAGAAAAAAAAAACACGGTTAGGTGGTATATACAATTATGGACGGGCTGCCGAGTGCCGACACAGAGGTAGCCACAGCCGTGAACTACCGCACTGTACTGTGTCTGCTGCTAATATAGACTGGTTGATAAAGAGATAGTATACTCGTAACTAGTATGACTATAAAGAAAGAAAAAAAAACCACGGTTAGGTGGTATATACAATTATGGACGGGCTGCCGAGTGCCGACACAGAGGTAGCCACAGCCGTGAACTACCGCACTGTACTGTGTCTGCTGCTAATATATAGACTGGTTGATAAAGAGATAGTATACTCGTAACTAGTATGTATGTATAAAGAAAGAAAAAAAAACCACGGTTAGGTGGTATATACAATTATGGACGGGCTGCCGAGTGCCGACACAGAGGTAGCCACAGCCGTGAACTACCGCAATGTACTGTGTCTGCTGCTAATATAGACTGGTTGATAAAGAGATAGTATACTCGTAACTAGTATGACTATAAAGAAAGAAAAAAAAACCACGGTTAGATGGTATATACAATTATGGACGGGCTGCCGAGTGCCGACACAGAGGTAGCCACAGCCGTGAACTACCGCACTGTACTGTGTCTGCTGCTAATATATAGACTGGTTGATAAAGAGATAGTATACTCGTAACTAGTATGTATGTATAAAGAAAGAAAAAAAAACCACGGTTAGGTGGTATATACAATTATGGACGGGCTGCCGAGTGCCGACACAGAGGTAGCCACAGCCGTGAACTACCGCACTGTACTGTGTCTGCTGCTAATATATAGACTGGTTGATAAAGAGATAGTATACTCGTAACTAGTATGTATGTATAAAGAAAGAAAAAAAAACCACGGTTAGGTGGTATATACAATTATGGACGGGCTGCCGAGTGCCGACACAGAGGTAGCCACAGCCGTGAACTACCGCACTGTACTGTGTCTGCTGCTAATATATAGACTGGTTGATAAAGAGATAGTATACTCGTAACTAGTATGTATGTATAAAGAAAGAAAAAAAAACCACGGTTAGGTGGTATATACAATTATGGACGGGCTGCCGAGTGCCGACACAGAGGTAGCCACAGCCGTGAACTACCGCACTGTACTGTGTCTGCTGCTAATATAGACTGGTTGATAAAGAGATAGTATACTCGTAACTAGTATGTATGTATAAAGAAAGAAAAAAAAACCACGGTTAGGTGGTATATACAATTATGGACGGGCTGCCGAGTGCCGACACAGAGGTAGCCACAGCCGTGAACTACCGCACTGTACTGTGTCTGCTGCTAATATATAGACTGGTTGATAAAGAGATAGTATACTCGTAACTAGTATGTATGTATAAAGAAAGAAAAAAAAACCACGGTTAGGTGGTATATACAATTATGGACGGGCTGCCGAGTGCCGACACAGAGGTAGTCACAGCCGTGAACTACCGCACTGTACTGTGTCTGCTGCTAATATATAGACTGGTTGATAAAGAGATAGTATACTCGTAACTAGTATGTATGTATAAAGAAAGAAAAAAAAACCACGGTTAGGTGGTATATACAATTATGGACGGGCTGCCGAGTGCCGACACAGAGGTAGCCACAGCCGTGAACTACCGCACTGTACTGTGTCTGCTGCTAATATAGACTGGTTGATAAAGAGATAGTATACTCGTAACTAGTATGTATGTATAAAGAAAGAAAAAAAAACCACGGTTAGGTGGTATATACAATTATGGACGGGCTGCCGAGTGCCGACACAGAGGTAGCCACAGCCGTGAACTACCGCACTGTACTGTGTCTGCTGCTAATATATAGACTGGTTGATAAAGAGATAGTATACTCGTAACTAGTATGTATGTATAAAGAAAGAAAAAAAAACCACGGTTAGGTGGTATATACAATTATGGACGGGCTGCCGAGTGCCGACACAGAGGTAGCCACAGCCGTGAACTACCGCACTGTACTGTGTCTGCTGCTAATATATAGACTGGTTGATAAAGAGATAGTATACTCGTAACTAGTATGTATGTATAAAGAAAGAAAAAAAAACCACGGTTAGGTGGTATATACAATTATGGACGGGCTGCCGAGTGCCGACACAGAGGTAGCCACAGCCGTGAACTACCGCACTGTACTGTGTCTGCTGCTAATATAGACTGGTTGATAAAGAGATAGTATACTACTAATATTATATATACTGGTGGTCAGGTCACTGGTCACTAGTCACACTGGCAGTGGCACTCCTGCAGCAAAAGTGTGCACTGTTTAATTTTAATATAATATTATGTACTCCCGGCTCCTGCTATAACCTATAACTGGCACTGCAGTGCTCCCCAGTCTCCCCCACAATTATAAGCTGTGTGAGCTGAGCACAGTCAGATATATATATACATTGATGCAGCACACTGGGCTGAGCAGTGCACACAGATATGGTATGTGACTGAGTCACTGTGTGTATCGTTTTTTTCAGGCAGAGAACGGATATATTAAATAAAACAAACAACTGCACTGTCTGGTGGTCACTGTGGTCGTCAGTCACTAAACTCTGCACTCTCTTCTACAGTATCACAGCCTCAGGTCAATCTCTCTCTCTCTCTCTCAACCCTAATCTAAATGGAGAGGACGCCAGCCACGTCCTCTCCCTATCAATCTCAATGCACGTGTGAAAATGGCGGCGACGCGCGGCTCCTTATATAGAATCCGAGTCTCGCGATAGAATCCGAGCCTCGCGAGAATCCGACAGCGTCATGATGACGTTCGGGCGCGCTCGGGTTAACCGAGCAAGGCGGGAAGATCCGAGTCGCTCGGACCCGTGAAAAAAAACATGAAGTTCGGGCGGGTTCGGATTCAGAGAAACCGAACCCGCTCATCTCTACTGCATATATCTGTGCTCACACTGCTTAATTGTGGGGACTGGGGAGCAGCTGTATTATATAGCAGGAGTACAGTGCAGAGTTTTGCTGACAGTGACCACCAGTATACGTTGTCTATCTGAAAAACACTCCATATCTGTGGCTGTGCTCAGTGTGCTGCTTTATTGTGGGGACTGGGGACCACCAGTATAATTAATATTATATAGGAGGAGTACAGTGCAGAGTTTTGCTGACAGTGACCACCATTATACGTTGTCTGCCTGAAAAACACTCCATATCTGTGCTCAGTGTGCTGCTTTATTGTGGGGACTGGGGAGTCGGGACCACCAGTATAATATTATATAGAAGGAGTACAGTGCAGAATTTTGCTGACACAGTGACCACCAGTATATATAGCAGTACGGTACGGAAGGCCACTGCTGTACCTACCTCTGTGTCGTCATTAAGTATACTATCCATATCCATCTACATTCTATACCTGTGGTGCATTTTAGTTTTGCAGTTTGCTGACACAGTGACCACCAGTATACTATATATAGCAGTACGGTACGGAAGGCCACTGCTGTACCTACCTCTGTGTTGTCATTAAGTATACTATCCATCTACATTCTATACCTGTGGTGCATTTTAGTTTTGCAGTTTGCTGACACAGTGACCACCAGTATACTATATATAGCAGTACGGTACGGAAGGGCACTGCTGTACCTACCTCTGTGTCGTCATTAAGTATACTATCCATCTACATTCTATACCTGTGGTGCATTTTAGTTGTGCACAGTATATATAGTAGTAGGCCATTGCTATTGATACTGGCATATAATTCCACACATTAAAATATGGAGAACAAAAATGTTGAGGTTAAAATAGGGAAAGATCAAGATCCACTTCCACCTCGTGCTGAAGCTGCTGCCACTAGTCATGGCTGAGACGATGAAATGCCATCAACGTCGTCTCCCAAGGCCGATGCCCAATGTCATAGTAGAGAGCATGTAAAATCCAAAAAACAAAAGTTCAGTAAAATGACCCAAAAATCAAAATTGAAAGCGTATGATGAGAAGCGTAAACTTGCCAATATGCCATTTACGACACAGAGTGGCAAGGAACGGCTGAAGCCCTGGCCTATGTTCATGGCTAGTGGTTCAGATTCACATGAGGATGGAAGCACTCATCCTCCTGCTAGAAATCTTAAAAGACTTAAGCTGGCAAAAGCACAGCAAAGAACTGTGCGTTCTTCTAAATCACAAATCCCCAAGGAGAGTCCAATTGTGTCGGTTGCGATGCCTGACTTTCCCAACACTGGACGGGAAGAGCTTGCGCCTTCCACCATTTGCACGCCCCCTGCAAGTGCTGGAAGGAGCACCCGCAGTCCAGTTCCTGATAGTCAAATTGAAGATGTCACTGTTGAAGTACACCAGTATGAGGATATGGGTGTTGCTGGCACTGGGGAGGAAATTGACAAGGAGGATTCTGATGGTGAGGTGGTTTGTTTAAGTCAGGCACCCGGGGAGACACCTGTTGTCCGTGGGAGGAATATGGCCATTGACATGCCTGGTCAAAATACAAAAAAAATCAGCTCTTCGGTGTGGAATTATTTCAACACAAATGCGGAAAACAGGTGTCAAGCCGTGTGTTGCCTTTGTCACGCTGTAATAAGTAGGGGTAAGGACGTTAACCACCTCGGAACATCCTCCCTTATACGTCATGTGCAGCGCATTCATCATAAGTCAGTGACAAGTTCAAAAACTTTGGATAACAGCGGAAGCAGTCCACTGACCACTAAATCCCTTCCTCTTGTAACCAAGCTCCTGCAAACCACACCACCAACTCCCTCAGTGTCAATTTCCTCCTTACCCAGGAAAGCCAATAGTCCTGCAGGCCATGTCACTGGCAAGTCTGACAAGTCCTCTCCTGCCTGGGATTCCTCCGATGCATCCTTGAGTGTAACGCCTACTGCTGCTGGCGCTGCTGTTGTTGCTGCTGGGAGTCGATCGTCATCCCAGAGGGCAAGTCGGAAGACCACTTGTACTACTTCCAGTAAGCAATTGACTGTCCAACAGTCCTTTGCGAGGAAGATGAAATATCACAGCAGTCATCCTGCAGCAAAGCAGATAACTCAGGCCTTGGCAGCCTGGGCGGTGAGAAACGTGGTTCCAGTATCCACCGTTAATTCAGAAGCAACTAGAGACTTGATTGAGGTATTGTGTCCCCGGTACCAAATACCACCTAGGTTCCATTTCTCTAGGCAGGCGATACCGAAAATGTACACAGACCTCAGAAAAAGAGTCACCAGTGTCCTAAAAAATGCAGTTGTACCCAAAGTCCACTTAACCACGGACATGTGGACAAGTGGAGCAGGGCAGACTCAGGACTATATGACTGTGACAGCCCACTGGGTAGATGTATTGCCTCCCGCAGCAAGAACAGCAGCGGCGGCACCAGTAGCAGCATCTCGCAAACTCGTTCCTAGGCAGGCTACGCTTTGTATCACCGCTTTCCAGAAGAGGCACACAGCTGACAACCTCTTACAGAAACTGAGGAAGATCATCGCAGAATGGCTTACCCCAATTACTCTCCTGGGGATTTGTGACATCGGACAACGCCAGCAATATTGTGCGTGCATTACATCTGGGCAAATTCCAGCACATCCCATGTTTTGCACATACATTGAATTTGGTGGTGCAGAATTATTTAAAAAATGACAGGGGCATGCAAGAGATGCTGTCGGTGGCCCGAAGAATTGCGGGCCACTTTCGGCATTCAGCCACCGCGTACAGAAGACTGGAGCACCACCAAACAATCCTGAACCTGCCCTGCCATCATCTGAAGCAAGAGGTGGTAACGAGGTGGAATTCAACCCTCTATATGCTTCAGAGGATGGAGGAGCAGCAAAAGGCCATTCAAGCCTATACATCTGGCCATGATATATGCAAAGGAGGGGGAATGCACCTGACTCAAGCGCAGTTGAGAATGATTTCAACGTTGTGCAAGGTTCTGCAACCCTTTGAACTTGCCACACGTGAAGTCAGTTCAGACACTGCCAGCCTGAGTCAGGTCATTCCCCTCATCAGGCTTTTGCAGAAGAAGCTAGAGACATTGAAGGAGGAGCTAAAACAGAGCGATTCCGCTAGGGATGTGGGACTTGTGGATGGAGCCCTTAATTCGCTTAACCAGGATTCACGGGTGGTCAATCTGTTGAAATCAGAGCACTACATTTTGGCCACCGTGCTCGATCCTAGATTTAAAACCTACGTTGTATCTCTCTTTCCGGCAGATACAAGTCTGCAGAGGTTCAAGACCTGCTGGTGAGAAAATTTTCAAGTCAAGCGGAACGTGACCCGTCAACAGATCCTCCTTCACATTCTCCCGCAACTGGGGGTGCGAGGAAAAGGCTCAGAATTCCGAGCCCACCCGCTGGCGGTGATGCAGGGCAGTCTGGAGCGAGTGCTGACATCTGGTCCGGACTGAAGGACCTGCCAACGATTACTGACATGTCATCTACTGTCACTGCATATGATTCTCTCACCATTGAAAGAATGGTGGAGGATTATATGAGTGACCGCATCCAAGTAGGCACGTCAGACAGTCCATACGTATACTGGCAGGAAAAAGAGGCAATTTGGAGGCCCTTGCACAAACTGGCTTTATTCTACCTAAGTTGCCCTCCCTCCAGTGTGTACTCCGAAAGAGTGTTTAGTGCAGCCGCTCACCTTGTCAGCAATTGGCGTACGAGGTTACTTCCAGAAAATGTGGAGAAGATGATGTTCATCAAAATGAATTATAATCAATTCCTGCGTGGAGACATTCACCAGCAATTGCCTCCTGAAAGTACACAGGGACCTGAGATGGTGGATTCCAGTGGGGACGAATTAATAATCTGTGAGGAGGGGGATGTACACAGTGAAAGGGGTGAGGAATCGGAGGATGAGGAGGAGGAGGACATCTTGCCTCTGTAGAGCCAGTTTGTGCAAGGAGAGATTGATTGCTTCTTTTTTGGTGGGGGCCCAAACCAACCAGTCATTTCAGTCACAGTCGTGTGACAGACCCTGTCGCTGAAATGATGGGTTCGTTAAAGTGTGCATGTCCTGTTTATACAACGTAAGGGTGGGTGGGAGGGCCCAAGGACAATTCCATCTTGCACCTCTTTTTTCTTTCATTTTTCTTTGCATCATGTGCTGTTTGGGGACAATTTTTTTGAAGTGCCATCCTGTCTGACACTGCAGTGCCACTCCTAGATGGGCCAGGTGTTTGTGTCGGCCACTTGTGTCGCTTATCTTAGTCACACAGCTACCTTGGTGCGCCTCTTTTTTTCTTTGCATCATGTGCTGTTTGGGGACAATTTTTTTGAAGTGCCATCCTGCCTGACACTGCAGTGCCACTCCTAGATGGGCCAGGTGTTTGTGTCGGCCACTTGTGTCGCTTAGCTTAGCCATCCAGCGACCTCGGTGCAAATTTTAGGACTAAAAATAATATTGTGAGGTGTGAGGTGTGCAGAATAGACTGGAAATGAGTGGAAATTATGGTAATTTAGGTTAATAATACTATGGGATCAAAATGACCCACAAATTCTATGATTTAAGCAGTTTTTTAGGGTTTTTGAAAAAAACACCCGAATCCAAAACACACCCGAATCCGACAAAAAATTTTCGGTGAGTTTTTGCCAAAACGCGTCCGAATCCAAAACACGGCCGCGGAACCGAATCCAAAACCAAAACACAAAACCCGAAAAATGTCCGGTGCACATCACTACTTAAAATGTGTTTAAATGAATTAACGCTGTGTGTGTATATGTCATAAAAACAATACTACTGTAACAAACATTTCTGCCATCATACATTTCGAAAAATTAAACCACACAAATAGAAGGTTAACAGTATTTTTTTTTTATCAAATACAATGTTGTGCTCATGTACACTTGTATTCCAATGGTGATTGTTTAACACAAGAAAGGTTGTATAATTTTATAAACAATGCAGAATTTAATTATAAAACTCTGTAAAAAAAAAATCTTTTTTTTTATTGTCTATCCTGACAATGGCCCTCATTCCGAGTTGTTCGCTCGTTATTTTTTTCTCACAACGGAGCGATTAGTCGCTAATGCGCATGCGCAATGTCCGCAGTGCGACTGCGCCAAGTAAATTTGCTATGCTGTTAGGTATTTTACTCACGTCATTACGAGGTTTGTTCTTCTTTCTGGTGATCGTAATGTGATTGACAGGAAGTGGGTGTTTCTGGGCGGAAACTGGTCGTTTTATGGGCGTGTGCGAAAAAACGCTACCGTTTCTGGGAAAAACGCGGGAGTGGCCGGAGAAACGGAGGAGTGTCTGGGCGAACGCTGGGTGTGTTTGTGACGTCAAACCAGGAACGACAAGCACTGAACTGATCGCAGATGCCGAGTAAGTCTGGAGCTACTCAGAAACTGCTAAGAACTGTCTATTCGCAATTTTGCTAATCTTTCGTTCGCAATTTTGATAAGCTAAGATTCACTACCAGTAGGCGGCGGCTTAGCGTGAGCAAAGCTGCTAAAAACAGCTTGCGAGCGAACAACTCGGAATGAGGACCAATGCCTGGATGTAGAGCACTCTCTGGATTGTGAGCCACTTAGCTCCTGAGAGCATAATGTGCACCTTTATGGGGTTGCCATGGGTGTAGAATGTGGAATTATACTCCCCTAAATGCTGGTTGGTGCCTTTGGTAACCGTTCAATAATTTGGAACACTAAAATAGAGATGATGGCGTTTAAGTCCCAGGTGGCAATGGCAATATCCTGCGAGACCATCAAAATATTTACAGTCTGCTGATGAGTTGTGTTGGGTGTGGTATGGCTGACTAATGGTCTCCTGACACACATAAATCAGGGTTGCCTACCCTCCCGCATTTAGCTGGAGGATCCCTTCTTTTACATAAGCTCTCCGCTGCCCTGCAAAAGCTCCGGGTGCTCCTGGTTTTTCTACTTACTCACTGAAAATGTGGTCTGCGCATAAGCAAATCCCGATTGCCAGGGGGCGGGGCCTGCATGGCAATATCATGAAGTGAATGTCATATTATTTAAGTACAGGCCGCCGATATGATACCGATCACGCTGTGCCCTCATTTAAATAACATGATGCCCACACCATGACGCCACCCGTATAGGTACCGCCTTGAGTCCAACGCAGGCGCGTCGAGGTGTTTGGAGGACGGTTGTCTGACGTCAGGACCGGGACCTTCATCGCTGGATCCGTCGCACTAGGTGAGTAACTACAACCCTGGTCTTGTTTTTCAGGAATCTTTTTTAGAGTAACAGGGCTGCACAAGCATTCGCAGCCCTGCTATGCTATAATACACTCCCCCATAGGCTGAGCTGAAACTGAGGCTGCAAGCGGGAGGGAGAGGCGGAACTAGAGGGGCTCAGACGGCTGCCAGTGATAGAGTTGCTGCCCCGATCGGGCGGCCACCAGCGCCGCAGCTCACACATCTAAGCGGAGATGAACCAACAGCGGGAGGGAGAAGTTGCAGAAGCTCTCCTTTCAGTGCCGACGGTTATGCTGCCGATGAGAATGAAGAGTGGGGGGGAGGGGGGGCGAGAAGCTGAGGAGCCAGCTTGCACTTTACTGAAAGTTATGTTGCCACAGAACTTTGACTTCCCCCACATACCATGTAAGTTGTTTTTTTTTGTTTTTTTTTGTTTTTTTTTGTTTTTGGGGGGATGGGCATTGAATGTGTGTTATCATTCCAATGTGGGTGCAACGTGTGTTATTATTTCCCTAGGGGCAATGGGGTAGATGTATGAACATGCAGGATGCGGATGTTATTTGCAAGGATCCGCTTCCCCTCCAGATCGTGGTGAAGTGGGTCCAAATACCGCCTGCATGTATTATTACAACTGTTGCCATTGTGGGAGAGCGTTAAATCATCTGTCTGGTGATAAACGCTCTCTCACTATTGGCTCTCCTTACTAGCGTTTGTGCCTCAGTGCGCATGCAGCGACTATTATTTAACCAGCGAAACGTGCAGCTTCTTAGAAAAAGCAGCGCCAATAATGACAGGGGTGCACAGGCATTTACTGGTAATCACTCCTGTCTTACATGGAGGAGAAGCAGTGATACCGCTTCTCCCCCATAACGCCTGTTCTTATATCTACCCCAATGTGTGTTATTATTCTCCTGTGGGGGCATTGTGTGTGTTTTTTTCCTGTGTTGGACAGTGTGGGACTGATTATGAGTCAGATAGAAATGGTCCATATCTGTGTCTCTTTGCCGGTCACACATCTGCGACTTAATGTAAATGCTGCTGCATAGCCTTTCCCTAGTGCACATCCCTGGATTTGAATCTGCAAGGACTGAGACACCCTTTGCATCGTCCATAGGTGCTGAAATTCTGATTAATGCTTCCTTAAATGCCACATTCAGCTGAAACATTGAAACTTGCACCAGCCCTATTGCAGGTGCAGAGTCTCCATCTGAGTACAGCCTCCTATGTGAGCCCTATTGCAGGTGCAGAGTCTCTGTCTGAGTATGGCCTCCTGTGTGAGCCCTATTGTAGGTGCAGAGTCTCCGTCTGAGTACAGCCTCCTGTGAGAGCCCTATTGCAGGTGCAGAGTCTCCGTCTGAGTACTGGGTGCGACGGATCCAGCCCCGGTCTTGTTTTTCAGGAATCTTTTTTTAGCATAGCATAGCAGGGCTGCACAAGCGTTCGCAGCCCTGCTATGCTATAATACACTCCCACATAGGCGGCGTTCGGTTGATCACACGAGCAGCAAAAGTTGCTACGTGTGATCAACTCGGAATGACCCCCTATGTGCACTGCAGGTGTGGCAGCTATAACATTTGCAGAGAGAGCTAAGGTGGGTACACACTGCTTGATATATTGGCCGTTCTCTTGAATGGCCGATATATCGCGGGTCCGTCGGCCAGTGTGTACGGACGATATGTCTGTGAACTCCGTCGTTCACAGATATATCGCGTTGCGCCCGCAGCACAGCCCACAGCCAAAATATCTACAGATATATTGGCACGTCACTGTGTGTGTACACATGATGCGGCAGCCAGCGGTGATTGACAGCTGAACTGGGTGGAGGTGTGTACATGCCTGCCCAGTTCATGACCTCAGTCCCCGACGGATCGGGCAATGTGTATGCTCAACACACTGCCCGATCGGCAGATCTATCTATCTATCTATCTATCTATCTATCTATCTATCTATCTATCAGTGTGTACCCACCTTTAGATTTGGGTGGGTTGTTTTGTTTCTATGCAGGGTAAATACTGGCTGCTTTATTTTTACACTGCAATTTAGATTTCAGTTTGAACACACCCCACCCAAATATAACTCTTTCTCTGCACATGTTATATCTGGCCCCCCTGCAGTGCACATGGTTTTGCCCAACTGCTAACAAATTTTCTGCTGCGATGAGCTCTACAGACCAAACCAATAATACTCACAAAACCACAACAAAATGAATATCAGAATCATATTAAATTTTGCACAATAACATAGGGCCTAATTCAGACCTGATCGTAGCAGCAGACTTGTTAGCAGTTGGGCAAAACCATGTGTACTGCGGGGGGGAGGGGGGGGGGGCAGATATAACATGTGCAGAGAGAGTTATGGGCCCTACACACTTACAGATCTCACTGCACCTTATCATACTTGGCTACGCTCCCTCATTCCGCAGGAGACTCCCTGAAATAGAAGCAATCTCCCTGACTCTCTGAATAGTCCAGCAATCTCCCTGATTGCTCCTTAACCCCATTGTGCAACTGTTATGTTCTTGGGGGGGGGAAATAAATCACACCTACATACAGTACATTCAAATGGGAACATCAGTGCCCTTTCCCTGCCTTGGTTATAAGTAGTGATGAGCGGGTTCGGTTCCTCGAGATCCGAACCCCCCCCGAACTTCACCCCTTTTACACGGTTCCGAGGCAGCCTCGGATCTTCCCGCCTTGCACGGTTAACCCGAGCGCGCCCGAACGTCATCATCCCGCTGTCGGATTCTCGCGAGATTCGTATTCTATATAAGGAGCCGCGCGTCGCCGCCATTTTCACCCGTGCTTTGGATATGATAGCGAGAGGACGTGGCTGCGTTCTCTCAGTTTCTGTGTTCAGTGTGCTGCAAATATCTGCTCAGTGTGCTTGCAAATATCTGTGCTCAGTGTGCTGAAAATATCTACGTTCTCTGCATGAGAAACGCTCTATATCTGTGCTGCATTGTAGTATATAGTAGGACGACAGAATGTTGCTGTGACCATCAGTATATATATAGCAGTACGGTACAGTAGTCCACTGCTCTACCTCTGTGTCGTCAAGTAAACTATGCATCCATACCTGTGCTGCATTTTAGTTGTGCGCAGTATATAGTAGGAGGGGACAGTGCAGAATGTTGCTGTGACCACCAGTATATATATAGCAGTACAGTACAGTAGTCCACTGCTCTACCTCTGTGTCGTCAAGTATACTATGCATCCATACCTGTGCTGCATTTTAGTTGTGCGCAGTATATAGTAGGAGGGGACAGTGCAGAATGTTGCTGTGACCACCAGTCTATATATAGCAGTACGGTACAGTAGTCTACTGCTCTACCTCTGTGTCGTCAAGTATACTACAAAAGTTCAGTAAAATGACCCAAAAATCAAAATTAAAAGCGTCTGATGAGAAGCGTAAACTTGCCAATATGCCATTTACGACACGGAGTGGCAAGGAACGGCTGAGGCCCTGGCCTATGTTCATGGCTAGTGGTTCAGATTCACATGAGTATGGAAGCATTCATCCTCTCGCTAGAAAACTGCAGTGCCACTACTAGATGGGCCAGGTGTTTGTGTCGGCCACTTGGGTCGCTTAGCTTAGTCACACAGCTAACTCATTGCACCTCTTTTTTTCTTTGCATCATGTGCTGTTTGGGGGCTATTTTTTTTAAGTGCCATCCTGTCTGACACTGCAGTGCCACTCCTAGATGGGCCAGGTGTTTGTGTCGGCCACTTGGGTCGCTTAGCTTAGTCACACAGCTAACTCATTGCACATCTTTTTTTCTTTGCATCATGTGCTGTTTGGGGGCTATTTTTTAAATCCGCCATCCTGTCTGACACTGCAGTGCCACTCCTAGATGGGCCAGGTGTTTGTGTCGGCCACTTGGGTCGCTTAGCTTAGTCACACAGCTAACTCATTGCACCTCTTTTTTTCTTTGCATCATGTGCTGTTTGGGGACTATTTTTTAAATCTGCCATCCTGTCGGACACTGCAATGCCACTCCTAGATGGGCCAGGTGTTTGTGTTGGCCACTTGCGTCGCTTAGCTTAGTCACACAGCTACCTCATTGCACCTCTATTTTTCTTTGCATCATGTGCTGTTTGGGGACTAGTTTTTAAATCTGCCATCCTGTCTGACACTGCAGTGCACCTCCTAGATGGGCCAGGTGTTTGTGTCGGCCACTTGGGTCGCTTACCTTAGCCATCCAGCGACCTCGGTGCAAATTTTAGGACTAAAAATAATATTGTGAGGTGTGAGGTGTTCAGAATAGACTGGAAATAAGTGGAAATTATGGTTATTGAGGTTAATAATACTATGGGATCAAAATGACCCCCAAATTCTATGATTTAAGCTGTTTTTGAGGGGGTTTTGTAAATAATCACCCGAATCCGACAAAAAATTTTCTGGGAGGTTTTGCCAAAATGCGTCAGAATCTAAAACATGGCCGTGGAACCGAATCCAAAACACAAAACCCGAAAAATTTCCGGTGCACATTACTAGTTATAAGGCACAATGATCCCTATGGCTACATGCATTTTAAATAACGTTTCTCGTGGCCACTTACAGTATATGGATCCTCTGGTAAAGCACAATACATGAACAAATTCTGCAAAATATATGAGTATTTTCTTCAATAAGCAGATCTTACTAACTTTGGGGCTCATTTACATTTGGATGGAAGTCATTTTTATGACACGCCTCTCAGATGTAGCAGTACATGTCCGCACTGATAGGTGTTACTTTCACATCTCCCTGAAATGCTTTTTCAAAAGTAGGCAAGTATGCATGATATGAACGTTCTCATTCATTAATGAACGAGAACTCGTTCATGTTGTGCAGTGCGCTCGTTAATCGTTGGTGCCAGGTCACTTATGCATGCAGGCCAATATGGACAATCTCGTCCATATTAGCATGCACTGCTATGGAGCCGGGTGGGTGACGGGGGGGAGGGGGAGGGGGAGTGAAGAAAGTTCACTTTCCCCATCCCCTCCCCCCTGCTGCCGGGTCACCATTTGGCCAGCTCGGTGGTAGATCGACGAGTGTGTAGGGCCCATTAGATTTGGGTGGGTTATATTGTTTCTGTGCAGGGTAAATACTGGCTGCTTTATTTTTTACACTGCAATTTAGGCTCCAGTTTAGGCTCCACCGAAATCTAAATTTCTCTGCACATGTTATATCTGCCCCCCCTGTAGTGCACATTGGGGGTCATTCTGACCCGATCGCACGTTGCAGTTTTTCACAGTGTAGCGATCGGGTTAGAACTGCGCATGCGCCGGTGCCGCAGTGCACTGGCGCATGGCCGCCCGTTGCTGTGCTATGATCAGGAGGGGGCGAAACGGCGGCGTTTGCCTGCTGTTTCGTGAGCACGGTCCGGCCAATGCAGGTCCGGCCAATGGAGCGAAGAGCAGCTCTCAGCCAGCACGCTAAAGCTGCGCTGGTAGGGAGCTACTCTTGAGGTGCTGTGTGATACCTTTGCAGTTCTGCGGGGGAGGGGCGGTGGCACTGACATGCGGGGCAGACTAGCCCTGTGCTGGGCGTCCCCCCCCCATGTCTGAGTTCATGATCGTAGCTGTGCTAAATTTACGGAATAACCCCCCTTGTTTTGCCCATCTGCTAACAAATTTGCTGATATGATCAGGTCTGAATTAGGCACATAGTTACTACCGGAACTACTAAACATACATTGAAAAACTGCCAATTAGCTTATAATAAAATAGACCATCTCCAAAATCATATTAACATTGATGCACCAGATACAAACAAAATAAACCAAATTACCAATGTAGGGAGTGAGTAAGTAAGGTGAACAAACAAATACCTTTAATATTATTTATGTCACAGTGATTAGTAGCACTTGCAAGAGATGCAGTCAGCTCATCTATAAATGCACATGCCGTCTAAGTACCACCTACAGTACTAATATTAAGCTACAATACCAGCCACCACACTCAGGGCAGGATGTACTAAAGGGAAAATGCTGTAAAATCCGGTTTTACCGCATTTTCATATGTACTAACCCACGGTCGCCGGGTTTTCGATGCAGAGGGTATCACCATCTGTTTATGGTGATACCCTATAGAAGCCTATGGGCTTCTTACTGCATCCCGCCGCCCCACGCCGACCCCACCCCGGCATACCTTTTCCCGGAACCCAAACTCTTCCTCCCCCAGCAACACAGACCTTCCGGCTGCAGGGAGGAGGAGCCCGGGACTGACTGCTGGTGTCACCTTCCAGGGCTGCTTCTCCATCCACTGAAGCATATAAAGCGTAGAATGCCACCTCATTACTACCTCTTGCTTTAGATGATGGCAGGGCAAGTTCAAAAGTGTTTGCTGGCACCCCAGTCTTCAACATTCAGTTGATGGGAAAATGTCCCAAAGGTTTTCTGGCCACAGACAGCATCTCCTGCACGCCCCTGGCATTTTTAAAAAAAATTCTGCACTACCAAATTAATTGTATGAGCAAAACATGGTATGTGTTGGAATTCGCCCAGATGTAATGCTCTCACAATATTGGTGGCATTGTCAGATATCTTAAATCCTGAGGAGAGTCCAAGTGAGGTAAGCCATTGTGCAATGATTTCCCTCAGTTTTTCTAAGAGGTTCTCAGTGGTGTGCCTCTTACTGAAATCGGTGATACACAGCGTAGCCTGCCTCTGAATGAGTTGGCATTTGTGAGATACTGCTAGTGCTGCTGCTCTTGGTTCTGTGAAAGGCAATACATCTACCCAGTGGGCTGTCACAGTCATAAAGTCTTTAGTTTTCCCTGTTCCACTTGTCCACATATCCATGGTTAACAGTACAATGGCATTTCTGAGGACACATAACACTTTTTTACTGTCCTTGTACAGGCTGGGAATTGCTTGTCAAGTGAATTGGAATCTGGATGGGATTTGGTACCAGGTACACAGTACATCAATCAACTGCCTAAATCCCACTGCACTCATGGCGGATACTGGATGCACACCTAACACCAGCATAGTTGTTATGGCCTCAGTAATCCACTTTACAACTGGGAGACTGCTGTAATACTTCATCTTCCTTGTAAAGGATTGTTGTCTTCCTTGTAAAGGATTGTTGAACAGTCAATTGTTTTGTTAAACTACAAGTAGTCTTCGTGGTCCCCTTCTGGGATGAAGATCAACTCACAGCAGCAACAGCAGCAGCAGTAGGCGTAGCATTCAAGGATACTCCGGAGGAATCCCGGATAGGAGAGGAGTAAGTCATGCCTATGAAATTTGATACAGGACTACTTCCGATCCTGATTGAGGAGGAAATTGAAGATGAGGGTGTTGGTGGTGGGGATTGCAGGCGCTTGGATCCAACAGAGAAAATGGAGCTAGGTGTCGCTGGACTGGTTACGTTGTTAGCCAAAGTTTCTGAATCTGACAATGACTTTTGATGAATGCGCTGCAAGTTACGTATAAGGGAGGATGTTCCTAGGTGGTAAAGGTGCTTACCCCTACTTACTATGGCTTTACAAAGGCACCAGATGGCTTTACACTTGTTGTCCGGATTTGGGTAGAAAAAATTCCACACAGAAGTGGATTTTTTTGTCTTTTGCCCAAGCATGACAGTGGGCTTTTTCATACCATGGGCAACAACTGTCTCTACTGGTGCTTTATTTAATCAAACCCCATCCCCAACATCAGAATTCTCATCATCAACATTCTTATTAGCGCCAGCTACACCAATATCCTCCTCATTCTGGTGTTTTTCTACAGTGGCATCTTCAATCTCAATGTCATCTTGTTGACTGGTGCTGCTCCTCCCAACACTTGCATAGGGTGTGCAAATGGTAGAAGGAGCCTCATCTTCCCATACAGTATTGGAAAGGTCAGGCTTACAGTATATATCGCAATCATGGACATACTTGGACTCTCCTTGGGGATTGGTGATATTTCTGAATGCACAGTTGGTTACTCTGCATTAACAAGTTTAATTTTTTTTAAACTTCTACAGGGAGGAGGGCTTACATCATCATTATGAGATGCAGAACCACCAGTTATAAACAGAGGCCAAGGCCTTAACCTTTCCTTGCCACTTTGTGCAGTGAATGGCATATTGCTAATCTTACATTTCTCGTCAGCTAACTTTACTCTTTTTTTTTTCACCGTAAAATATTGTTTCTTTGATTTTACATGCCCTCTACGCCATTGGGCATCGGCCTTAGTAGATGACATTGACGGACTTGCATTGTCAATTTCATGATTAGTGGCAGCAGCTTCAGCCTTAGCAGTAGTAAGTGGTTCCTGATCTTTCAATTGTTTGTCCTCTATTTCTATCAACATGAAGTGGGGTACAGCAACAGTGCCGCTCAAATGAGACAGAAGTTTGTATTATTATTTTTCATATCAGACACCAGCGGTTACAGTGTCGCACAAATGAGTCAGAAATATATATTTTTGCACACTGCGATTTAGCTTCACCAACAGCATCGCACAATACGTGTATGAGTCAAAGAAGGTAGTTGAACACTGTGGTTGACCTTCACCAACAGTGTCGCACAATACAGGTATGAGTCAGAAATGGTAGTCAAACACTACTCTTGACCTTCACCAACAGCATCGCATAATATGTTTATGAGTCAGAAATGGTACAGCAACAGTGCCGCTCAAATGAGACAGATGTATGTATTATTATTTTTCATATCAGACACCAGCGGTTAACAGTGTCGCACAAATGAGTCAGAAATATATATTTTTACACACTGCGGTTTAGCTTCACCACAGCGTCGCACAATACGTGTATGAGCCAAAGAAGGTAGTTGAACACTGCGGTTGACCTTCACCAACAGTGTCACACAATACGTGTATCAGTCAGAAAGGGTAGTCAAACACTGTGGTTGACCTTCACCAACAGCGTTGTACAATACGTGTATGAGTCATAAATGGTAGTTGAACACTGTGGTTGACCAACAGTGTCGCACAATACGTGTATGAGTAGGAAATAATATACTGCGGTCTGAGCGGGAGTGTCACAGTAAATATGAAAATAAAATCTAAATTGTATAGTACACTGAGGTACAAAAAAAAATTATATATATATATATATATATATATATTATTTACAATTATTCATCACTTTAAGATACAACAAAGAGAACACCTCTTTTTCAGATACAGAAGAGAGAGCACCCCTTTTTCAGATACCACAGACAGAGAGAGCACCCCTTTCAGAAACAGCAGACAGAGAAAGCTCCCCTTTCAAATACAGCAGACAGAGCACCCCTTTTTCAGATACAGCAGAGAGCACCCCTTTCAGAAACAGCAGAGAGAGCACCCCTTTTTCAGATACAGCAGAGAGAGCACCCCTTTCAGAAACAGCAGAGAGAGCACACATTTTTCAGATACAGCAGAGAGAGCACCCCTTTTTCAGATGCAGCAGAGAGAGCACCCCTTTCAAATACAGCAGACAGGCAGAACACCCCTTTCAGATACACCAGACAGAGAGAGCACCTTTTTCAGTTACAGCATACAGAGAGCACCCGTTTCAGATACAGCAGAGAGAGCACCCCTTTCAGATACAGCAGAGAGAGTAGCCCTTTTAGATGCACCCGCCCCACGCCAGAGAGCACTGTACTGATACAGACACGTCCACAGCCGGAGTGAAGATGGCACCGATCACCAGGGACTTATATAGAATCCAAAACCCGCAAGAATCCGAAAGCGTGTAGATAGCGGGTAGCGGGAAGGTGACGTTCAGCCTCACTTTGGGATCCAAGTAAGACGGGATGTCCCGAGCTGGGCTCGGATCCTGGCTTGGATCTCAATGTTCGGGTGAATCCGGTTCTCGGTGAACCGTACCCACTCATCTCTAATATTTTTGTTGCAAAAGTCACAGATAAAGCATAACACTGAATGGAACGGCAAACTTGTAGCATTCCTATTTTATCCAAGTCAATATCTGAGTTGCACACTGCTGCTGCATTAAATGACAGCGCCAGTGTCCACTGTCTACGGTACTTGTGCACTATTCTTTTGTCACATTAGCATTATACTGTAGCTAAGAAGTACATTTAGCACAAAACTATATGACTTAGTTACAAAATGTGTGGTGCACCAAACGGTGCTATTTGGCACGATTTGAGGATAGGCGTACAGTATGTGGACACAATTGGAAAACATTTAACATCTTTTTTTTAACTTGAAGCCTTGATGGCACATGTAATGTTTGAGTGTTATTATATCTACTTAGCTTTACTGTACTACACAATTGTTTTACTTAAAAACACAGTTATTACTTACTGATGCCAATCAGTTTGTAAGATATACTTGAGTTATCGTAGGTCCAGCATGCTCCCTTACTGCCACATTCATTTACGTTCCATAGAATACAACTGCTGTCTATGACAACTCCAAATACTATTGGTCCTGGAATAGAACCTAAAAACAAAAGCTTACATTTATAGTAGAATAAAGTCAGGATTGAAGTACTGACAATGCATTATTTTGATATGCAAATAATATTTTAAAAGCAGGTTATTTTCAGTGGTTTTTATTGCTGATTTCTCCAACTATTCCAAAATATAAAGACCTATGCAAAATTATTTATTTTATATAATATATGCAATTATTAATTTACATTACAATTCCTTTTATAACATATATGTAATTATTAAATCATGGGAACTGATTGGTTGGTATGTTATCTCTCTCCACTTTATCTCGCTCCAAGCTTTGATAAGTCTCCCCCTGAGTATACATACTTACCTTGTGATAGTGGGTCCCTCCTCCTCCACGACGCCATCACCCCTGTGATATCTTTGGGAAGATGGTGCTGCACAGGGAAAGCAAAGAGTCTTTGGGGGTCATTCCGACCTGATCGCTCGCTGCAGTTCATTGCAGCGCAGTGATCAGTTCAGAACTGCGCATGTGCCGCATGGCTGACAGCCGATGGCTGTCGTTGCCAAGCGACTGCCTCTGCCTGATTGACAGGCAGAGGCGGTCGCTGGGCGGGAGGGGGCGACACGGTGGCATGTGGCCGCCATTTTGTGGACACAGTCCGGCCAACACAGGCGGGGCCGGACCGTGCGGGGGGCGGGCCACAGCGGCTGTGTAAGTCACACGCAGCTGCTGCGACCCAGGCAATGACAAGTAACTCCCGGCCAGCCGCAGGAGCTGCGCTGGCTGGGAGTTACTCTTCAAGTACAAAAGCATCTCAGCTGTGTGATGCTTTTGTACTTGTGCAGGGGGGCCGGCCTGACATGCGGGGTGGACTAGCCCTGTGCTGGGCGTCCCCCCGTATGTCTGTGTAAGTGAGCGTAGCTGTGTTAAATTTAGCACAACTATGATCAGGTCGGAGTGACCCCCTTTGCTCTCTACTTAACTTGCACTATCTTCCGGAATATCACTGGAATGATGGTGCAACTGAGGAGGAGGGACACGCTTCCTGGAGCAAGGTAAGATGCTGATGCTGGGGTGTGGGGAGTGATCCCACTGATTGCACCCACCCTCTATCTGCCACTGGCTGAGAGGCTCAAACAATGACTATTTTATTTATACATGTTTTTGTAAGGGATGTATCCATGTGACCAGAGGCGGATTGGCCATAGGGTTTACAGGGAAGATTCCCGGTGGGCCAACGCACCCGCGGGGCCTGTTTTGTTTTGATTACATGTGGTCCTATTTATAGACATAATGAATAAGATGCAAAATAATTTGCTTATATGAAAATGACTTTGCCCCTTAGCCTGTGATTGCAGATGATCTAGTGTATGCTCTGTCTGCCTGCTTGGCTGACATATAAGATTGAGTGAATAGTGATTAGGATATGGTTGGTGTAATAAGCAAGAAAATATATCTTTCTAAATAATTATATAGTTTCCTAAATTCTGAAGGTGTATCATATAATGTGCTCATAATATTTAATTTTATTTCCTTTTAACTTCCCCCTTGATGCTGGACATGCCCACTCTCTGGAAAGTCTTAGGGGGAGGGTGCTGCTGCCATGGCCCATGGCTAGACCCTACACCTCTGGTGCTGCCCATGTGGGGCCACTAGTACAAATTTTTCCAGGGCCGCTTTTTGTTCCCAATCCGCCCCTGCATGTGACCTCTTCAGTAACCTGGGTCCAGTACCACTCTCTATGGCCCTGTACTGTATACTATATGCAACTTTGTTTAACTGTTTATCTAAATGTGCATGTTATGCATGTCTGTTACATAGCAGCTACTGTAGTAAGTTTAGAAAATGCAATGTAATAAAAAATAATGGGGGGTATCCAATTACCCACAGTCAAATTATTTTGCTAGGGGCTATCCAATTGGCCCCAATGCCAGTGTCCCTATCCCCCGATGCCAGCACTTATCGAGTATTATGCTTTACGTTCCTCAGGCATGAAAAGCATAATCCACAAACAGCAGCACCCGCCGTGGCCGCGATAACACATGGGATCGGGAACTTATCCCGGATCCCACGTGTTATCATGCAATCGCGGGTCCGTTTTCAGCCAATGAAAGTGGCCTCTACTTGGATCCTATGATAATGGCCATCAGCCATACTGTACATCACAATATTAAGCCATTTTTATCGTTCAAAAATGGAGCGAGGTTAAAAGGATACCCCCAAATCTCTGTTTTATATGGTGGTCACTGATGCTCACTGTATTATATAATGATTACTGATGCTCTCTATTATATAGCAGTCGCTGAGGGTTCCCTATAGGATATGCCACTCTCTGTATTTTATGGCAATCACTGTGATGTTCTCTATATTATATGCCGCTCTCTGTATTGTATGGTGCTAATGCAATTTTTTGTGTGCTGTATGGTAGCACTGTGATGCTGTGTGTGTGTATATGTGGGAAATTGCTGGTGCTATCCCTTGCCCAAGGCTGTAGGATTATTATTATTATTTTTATTATTTATAAGGCGCCACAAGTGGTTTGCAGCACCGTACATACAGCACACATTAGAACAATACAGGTACACAAAAATAAACATTACAAAAAACTAAAACAGAGCACAGGAAACAATTAGCAACATAATTATCAGTACACAATATACTGTAGCTGAGATGTTAGGAGGCAAAGGAGTAATTGGTGAACTACTAGGGGCAGGCAGCTGATGAATGGTTACCAGCGAGAGGAGATGCGGGTATGGGTGTAGTAGGGTATGCCGGCGGCCGGGCTCCTGGTGGCCAGCATACCGGTGCCGGAATCCCAACCGCAGGCATACCAACAGCTGGGCAAGCGCAAATGAGCTACGCGTGCCACGCTATCTAGTCTCCCTCCGGGGGGGTCATGGACTCCCAAGAGGGAGAAAAAGTGTCGGTATGCCGGGTGTCGGGATTCTGGCGCCAGTATACTGTGCGCCAGGATCCCGACAGCCAGCAAACTGAAGACCACCCTCGGGTATAGGTGGTCGCTGAGTAGGAGAGAGCTGTAATTGAATTGCAAGAGAAGAGGGCTGTGAGAACAGGAAAGAAGAGGGCCCTGCTCCAAGGTGCTTACATTCTATGGGGAGGGGAGAGACAGGTGGCATGAGGCACGAGCAAGTGGAAGGTCGCCTGATGGCAGGAAGGAACCGAGGCAGAGATGGCCAAGGAATGAAGCAGGGGGTTGGAAGAGTGTCCTCGATACTAGGAGCCTGTTTGAAGCTTTGGAAGGTCTGGGAGAGTGTATTAGAGTGAGGGAGATGAGATTAGAGATGCAGGAAACAGTGGAGTTAGAAAGGACCTTGTACGTGAGGGTGAGAAGTTTACAGAGGATTCTGTAGGGGAATGGGAGCCAGTGCAGGCATTGTCAAAGGGGAGTGCAGATGTGGAGCGGCGGGAGAGAAAGATAAATCTAGCTATGGAGTCAAGAACAGATCAGAGGGGGGCACAATGAGAGTGTGGGAGGCCAGTGAAGAGAATGTTGCAATATTCGAGCTGTGAGATGACCATTGAGTGGATAATAAGTTTAGTCACATTCTGGGATAGGAATGGGCTGATTCGATGTGAGGTGATGTTGCATAGCTGGAACGGACAGGATTAAGCCAGAAATTGGACATGGCGGCCAGCAGTTAGGAATCGGGGAGTTGATGGTGTTAACAGTGATAGAGATATTGTAGAGATATTGTGGGGTGAAGACTCTGGATGGGGGAAAGATGATGAGTTCGGACTTGTCCATGATGAACTTCAGGGAGTACTCAGACATCCAAGAGGAGATGGTGTAGAGGCAGCTGGATACCCGAGATGGGACACGGTGGGGGGGGGGGGGGGGGGGAGGTCAGAAGAGATGTATAGTTGCATATCATCAGCATAGAGGTGAATTGCAGGCCAAAGGAGCTTATGAGTGCACCCAGTGAAGAGGTGTACAGGGAAAAGGGAAGGGGTCCAAGGACAGAACCCTGTGGAACACCTGGGGGGTGAGGTGGAGCTGGAGGCAGACACCAAGATGGAGCAGTTGGCAAGGTAAGAGCTGAACCAGACAAGGACACTGCTAGAGAGGCCAATATCTGGACGGTGCACAGGAGGAGAGGATGACCCACAGTGTTGATGGCAGCAGAGAAGTCCAGGAGGATGAGCAGAGGGAAATGACCCCTGGATTTGTCTGAAAGCTGGTCATTGGTGATTTTGACTAGGGTAGTTTCAGTGGAGTAGAGTAGATTGAAAGCCAGATTGATGTCTACTTACAGCTATGTGTGTATATGTGTGTAATGTCTAGTTACAGCTGTGTGTGTATTGGCACAGAAATACTAGTTGACAAGAAATGCATAAGTATTTATTTATTGTTTATTGGAGGCTGATTATGCAGATGTATAACAATAGGCATCTGTATTTTCCCCATAAACTGTTATTCCACTACCTTTTGTACATGTGTTCTCCACACTTCATGCCCTTAACACCTAACAAGCTAAGGAGGGGGGCACCAAGCTCAGACTTTGCCTTAAGTGAAAGAAAGCCTAGCTTCACTTCAGGTTTTATAGGTTATATTACTAAAAATGTTTTTAAAATGGTGCAGAAATTGCAAAAGTATTGTTGGATTCTAATGATCCATAATAATCAAACTATATGCAACCTCTTACTGTAGGGTCATTTAATGTATAGCTAAATAAGAAAAGGGTTTTCACCATGCAGTGAAAAAAAGCTTTTTTCAACCCCATGCAAGTCATTATAAGTTCAATAGTTTTATATGAGACTATTTTATCTACATATATAGTGATACATGTTTTAGACTACTGAATATAATATATTTACAATTGATTGCCATGGGGTTACAATAATAATTATTTGCTGGGGTGAAAATTATATAAATTTACATTAATTGTATTTACCTAATAATCGGATAAGTGTCCATTGGACACCTAGAGCAAATGACCGCTGTTTGTCGGGTACACACCTGAAAGAATAAAAGTTGTCTGTTAGTTCTCAAAAGATTGTACAAATTATAATGAAGAGCATTTTCTCAAAATCAAACGTTATCCTTGAGTATGGATTCTTTATGTTGACAATGGATTCTTTATGTTGTGTATTGATTCTTTTTGTTGTGTATGGATTCTTTATGGTAATTATAAAAGAGCCATGTTCTTTTAAGTCATGTATGATAGGTCTGATAATGAGGTCCTTTGTTTGACCATAGAAACAACAGAGAAGTCAATTCTTCGTATTGGGGTGATATACAGACCACCAGGTCTGAAAGAGGAACTGGACAAGAACCTATTGCATGACATCTCTAAAATGGCATTAAAAGGAGAGGTAATAATCATGGGAGACTTTAATCTTGATGTTAACTGGGAGGTGTCTGTTGCTAGGGACATTTTGAATTCCTTGCAGGGAGCATCCCTCCACTAATTGGTGAGGGAGCCCACTTGGAAAGATGCAATATTAGACTTCATACTTACAAATGGAGACAGAATATCTGAAGTAAAAGTGGGTGATAACCTGGGATCCAGTGATCATTAAGCATTATGGTTCAGCACAAAGACAGAGACTGACTCATCTCATACAAAAACAAAGGTGTTAGATTTTAGGAAGGCTGAATTTGTAGGGTTGGGAAAATGTGCAAATGATTCTTTGGGAGAGTGAAGGAACTTGGAAGGAGTGCAGAAGAGGTGGGACACATTAAAAAGTGCAATATTAAAGGCAACAGACCTTTGTATCAAAAGTGTTAAGAAAAAACACAAGGAAAAGGAAGCCAGTGTGGTTTGTGAAAGCAGTAGCAAGTATTGTGAAAGCAAAAAAAGATGGCTTTTATGAAATATAAGCAGACACAAAATCATGAAGACAAAGAGATATATCTTGTCAGACAAAAGGAGACTTAAAAGGTAATCAAATGTGCAAAGGCACAAGCTGTGGATAAAATGGCCCATTCAGTGGATAAAGGAGGCAAAACATTTTTTTAGGTATATACGTGAAAAGAGAAAAACAAAAGGTGGAATAATAAGACTAAAGACAGAGAGTGGGAGTCTTGTTGAGGGAGACAATGTAATAGCGAATCATCTCAATAATTATTTTTGCTCAGTATTTACTGCTGAAAGAGAGGGATTGGGGCCACAGTAAAGTTGCAGAGATACTCAGAAAAATTAAACAAGTACATTTACAGGGGAGAAGGTCCTAACAGAACTCTCAAAGCTGAAAGTGGATAAATAAATGGGACCAGATTGGATACATCTAAGGATACTAAAAGAGCTTAAGTGGGTGCTGGTAGCACCATTAACAGAATTATTCAACCAGTCACTAGCTACAGGAGTAATTCCAGAGGACTGGAAAAGAGCACATGTAGTCCCACTGCACAAAAGTGGAAACAAGGAATAGGCAAAATAAAGAGTTGTAAATTATCTCAAATCCAGCAATTTACAGGATCACAAACAACATGGATTCACTGGGGGAAAATCATGTCAAACAAACCTTATTGAATTTTTTGACTGTGTGACTAAAGTAATAGATAAAGGTGGAGCCATAGATATAGGTTATCTATATTTCAGTAAGGCGTTTGACACTGTCCCACATCGCAGACTACTAAATAAACTTGAAAGCTTGTGATTGGATACGAAGATGGATGACTGGATAAGATCTTGGTTGCAGGATAGAAAACAGAGAGTTGTAGTAAATGGAGTGCATTCACAGGAGGGGAATGTTACCAGTGTAGTACCCCAGGGATCTGTTCTTGGACCAGTGATTTTTAATATCTTTATTGGTGACAGTGCAAATGGCATTAAAGGGAAAGTATGCCTTTTTGCAGATGACACAAAGGTATGCAACAGAGTAGACACACCAGGAGGAGTAAAACAAATTATTGAGTATTTAGGTAGACTAAAGGAGTGGTCAAGAGCATGGCAATTACAGTTTAATGCCAAAAAATGCAAAATCATGCACTTGGGTTTCAAAAATTCAAAACCTAAATATAGTATTATGGCACTATACTGTAAACTATTGAGGAGGAAAGAGATCTAGGAGTCATTATCTCAGATGACTTAAAGGCAGGTAAGCAATGTAACAAAACAACGAGGAAGGCTAGTCAGATGCTTGATTGCATAGGGAGAGGAATCATCAGCAGAAATAAAGAAATAATAATGCCACTGTATAGGTTATTGGTACGGCCTCATCTAGAATAGTGTGTTCAGTTCTGGAGGCCATATCTTCAGAAGGATATTAATACATTAGAGACTGTACAAAGAAAGGCAACTAAAATGGTGCATAGCCTAAATCACAGAACATACCCAGAAAGACTTAAAAATCTCAATATGTATAGTTTGGAGCAGAGAAAGGAAAGGGGGGGCATGATAGAAACTTCCAAATATATCAATGATTTTATCAAAGTCCAGGAGGGAAACATTCTTCAAATGAAGAGAAGTATTAGAATACGAGGACATGCACTGACACTGGAGGGAGGTAGGTTCAGAAGAAATTTGAGGAAAAATTACTTCACAGAAAGAGTAGTGGACAAGTGGAATAGCCTCCCATTGGAGGTGGTAGAGGCTAAGACAGTAGAGCTATTTAAATATGCATGAGATAGATATAAAAATATCGTCACAAAGAAATAAGGATCTAATAAGGTTTGAGGTAAAAATATGGTAAAAAAAAAGGGGCAGACTAGATGGGCCAAGTGGTTCTTATCTGCCGTCACATTCTATGACCGAGATGACGTTTTTTCATCAAAGTGTCATCTCGGTAATTTACTAAGCAATAATCACGGCAGTGATGAGGGCATTCGTAATTTTTTGCAAGTCCAAGAAAAAAATTACGAATGAATACACCATCGGTCAAAACGCGGCTGTTTAAGTATGAATCTCGGTCATTTACTAAGAAGTGCAAAGCAAAAAAAAACCAAACACTGCCGTGAAAAATTACAACTCGTAAAAAAGTGCTAAAAAAAAACAGACCTTTTTTTTTTATTCGTGATTGGATAGGCATGCACGGATCCATGAGATCCGTGCATGTATATCAGTGGGAAGGGGTGGGAAAGTGCTTATTTTTTCAAAAAAAATTGCGTGGGGTCCCCCCTCCTAAGCATAACCAGCCTTGGGCTCTTTGAGCCGATCCTGGTTGCAGAAATATGGTGAAAAAATTGACAGGGGTTCCCCCATATTTAAGCAACCAGCATCGGGCTCTGCGCCTGGTCCTGGTTCCAAAAATACGGGGGACAAAAAGAGTAGGGGTCCCCCGTATTTTTAAAACCAGCACCGGGCTCCACTAGCTGGACAGATAATGCCACAGCCGGGGGTCACTTTTAAATAGTGCCCTGCGGCCGTGGCATCAAAAATCCAACTAGTCACCCCTGGCCGGGGTACCCTGGGGGAGTGGGGACCCCTTCAATCAAGGGGTCCCCCCCCCCAGCCACCCAAGGGCCAGGGGTGAAGCCCGAGGCTGCCCCCCCCCATCCAATGGGCTGCGGATGGGGGGGCTGATAGCCTTTGATGTAAATGAAAAGATATTGTTTTTAGTAGCAGTACTACAAGTCCCAGCAAGCCTCCCCCGCATGCTGGTACTTGGAGAACCACAAGTACCAGCATGCGGCGGAAAAACGGGCCCGCTGGTACCTGTAGTACTACTACTAAAAAAATACCCAAAAAAACACAAGACACACACACCGTGAAAGTATAATTTTATTACATACATACACACATACATACATACTTACCTTATGTTCCCACGCAGGTCGGTCCTCTTCTCCAGTAGAATCCAAGGGGTACCTGTTGAAGAAATTATACTCACGAGATCCAGGGGTCCAGGGTCCTCGGGGATTCCAGGTGTAATCCACGTACTTGAAAAAAATAACAAAACGGACACCCGAGCCACGCACTAAAAGGGGACCCATGTTTGCACATGGATCCCCTTTTCCCGACTGGCAGAAACCCACTCTGACTGATGTCTAAGTGGGTTTCTTCAGCCAATCAGGGAGTGCCACGTTGTAGCACTCTCCTGATCGGCTGTGTGCTCCTGTACTGAGTGACAGGCGGCACACGGCAGTGTTACAATGTAGCGCCTATGCGCTACATTGTAACCAATGCTGGGAACTTTCTGCCCTGCGGTTGACCTAAAGTGACGTCACCGCTGAGCAGAAAGTTCCCAGCATTGGTTACAATGTAGCGCATAGGCGCTACATTGTAACACTGCCGTGTGCCGCCTGTCACTCAGTACAGGAGCACACAGCCGATCAGGAGAGTGCTACAACGTGGCACTCCCTGATTGGCTGAAGAAACCCACTTAGACATCAGTCAGAGTGGGTTTCTGGCAGTCGGGAAAAGGGGATCCATGTGCAAACATGGGTCCCCTTTTAGTGCGTGGCTCGGGTGTCCGTTTTGTTATTTTTTTCAAGTACGTGGATTACACCTGGATTCCCCGAGGACCCTGGACCCCTGGATCTCGTGAGTATAATTTCTTCAACAGGTACCCCTTGGATTCTACTGGAGAAGAGGACCAACCTGCGTGGGAACATAAGGTAAGTATGTATGTATGTGTGTATGTATGTAATAAAATTATACTTTCACGGTGTGTGTGTCTTGTGTTTTTTTGGGTATTTTTTTAGTAGTAGTACTACAGGTACCAGCGGGCCCGTTTTTCCGCCGCATGCTGGTACTTGTGGTTCTCCAAGTACCAGCATGCGGGGGAGGCTTGCTGGGACTTATAGTACTGCTACTAAAAACAATATCTTTTCATTTACATCAAAGGCTATCAGCCCCCCAATCCGCAGCCCATTGGATGGGGGGGACAGCCTCGGGCTTCACCCCTGGCCCTTGGGTGGCTGGGGGGGGGGACCCCTTGATTGAAGGGGTCCCCACTCCCCCAGGGTACCCCGGCCAGGGGTGACTAGTTGGATTTTTGATGCCACGGCCGCAGGGCACTATATAAAAGTGACCCCCGGCTGTGGCATTATCTGTCCAGCTAGTGGAGCCCGGTGCTGGTTTTAAAAATACGGGGGACCCCTACTCTTTTTGTCCCCCGTATTTTTGGAACCAGGACCAGGCGCAGAGCCCGATGCTGGTTGCTTAAATATGGGGGAACCCCTGTCAATTTTTTCACCATATTTTTGCAACCAGGATCGGCTCAAAGAGCCCGAGGCTGGTTATGCTTAGGAGGGGGGACCCCACGCAATTTTTTATTTAGATTTTACAGTGTTTAATAAAAAAAAAAAAAAAGAACCCCAGCACGGATCACACAGATCCGGCCGAGATTAATTGTAAAAAAGTCGGCAGTGTTTTGCTAATCACTGCCGTAAAAAAAAAAAAAAAAACACGAATGACATCGACATCGGAAGAAAAGAAAAACCCGAATACGACAGCTTAGTAAATTAGTCGTAATAAATTCAAAAAGTTGCAGTTTTACACTTTCGATGTCATTCGTGATTGAACTTTGACCTTTTTCCGAAAATTACGAATGTTAGTAAATTTACCCCTATGTTTCTATATGGCATTCTGATGCCATTCTCTAGTATTGCCAATACCTAAACCTGACCACGAAGTGGCTGATCCTGTTGCCCATAAACACAATTATAATTCAATTTGACAACATGACTGGTTGGCCAGATTGGACATGGACTGGCCTTTTTACCCCTAGTCCAAGCATTCATATCACTTCTTGCTCCACAGCAGTTAGTAAATTAAATAATAACACAACCTCACAAGCCCGGTTTAATAGAAGCTATAATTATTCATCTTCAGACCAAATTTTTCACCTGGATTGAGAGGATCATTATTTAGGATTAGTGTATTATTTAAAAAGTATTGTACATGCTATGAATAGGTAATTTCTGGAGTTTTGAGATGGCCAAAGCTGGGTTTAGCAGTAGGCGTTGTGCTATAGAGCAGCAAAGTCTGAGAGCAATCACTTGCAAAGATATACAAGCGTGAGGAATGCGAAAAAGAAGTAATGTACCATCACTGTCGTTGGTGATTGATAAATTAACTAGTGCTTTAACTTAGGAGAAAATTATTTATCTGAGAGTAGAAATAATTGTGTGGGCTGTGCTACTGTATTTTGTTCTGTGAGTGGTCTAGAAAAGCAATAGCGTAAAGGTAGGTGAGGATGGAATATGCAGCAAGGCTTTGGGTGCAAGGTTTCTGTGGCTGTAGGCTGTAGTAACAAACATCCTGGTAACTAGGTCACTGTGTTTAAATGTAAGTTTAGTTAGAAAAAAATGACTATGGTTAAATTGTGAAATGTTGTGTCCATGCTTAATAAAAGGCAGTGCTTCACATCTCCAGTTATTGTGATAGCGCATAGTTATCCATCTGTGTGTGTAACCATGACACTATGTCTATAACTCAAGTGAGAAGAACAGAGCAAAGTGCTAAATATGTAAACCAGTGGTTCATGACCTGGGGTACCAGTACATCCAGTAACACTGGCTGCGACATTCAGGTGTACTTCAAACATTTTCTGGAGGGACAGGGTGGGTCATCCAGATAATAATTAGGCAAATAGAGAATTATACCCTATGTACAAAACATTCTCTTTTAGTGTATTTGTTTTAACTCTCTTTTATAGCACATTAATTGTTTATATGTACACACATGGATCCCCTTTTCCCGAATACGAGGTCTCCTCGTGACTTCTGTCATTTGGAGACCCACCAGCCAATCAGGGAGCGCCACATTATAGCGCTCTCCTGATTGGCTGTGCGCTCCTCAGCTGCCAATCAAGTGGAGCCCATAGACCAGTGGTTCTTAACCTGAGTTCGATCGAACCCCAGGGGTTCAGTGAGTCAGTCTCAGGGGTTCAGCGGAGGTGTGTGTCCATTCCATTCGCCATGGTTGCCAGGTGCATTAATATACTCTTGGCATTCACACAATACTTTTATGGCATTTTCAATGTTTCACCATAAGAAGTTGAAGGCTATTGACGAATGGCAAAAAATGCCATACATGGCACGACCTGGCAGCCCTGCCGTTCACCCCACTCGTATGATTCATGACGTCACGCTCAGCAAGGCCATCATTAGATGCTCGCTTGGCCTTGATATCTGTGCTGCAGGGAACTGGTGCACTCAGTAGTCGACTTGTGACTGTCAGGATTGTACGTCATTTGTGATTTCCTTTTTTAATATTCCAATCCCTTAGTACTATGTCAAGCAAAATAAGAAAGTGGTCGGATGAAAATGTACAATATGAATTCACGTGGAAGTCAGCATCCTCAATGCATGATTTGCAATTCCAAGTTGAGAAATTCTAGTCTAGCACCGGCAAAACTAAGGGAACACTTCCTAAAGCTGCATGGAGATGAGAAATACAAGAACACAACGCTTGCTGAATTCAAGGTGAAGAGAGCCAGATTTGATGAAAGGGCTACTCTGCCTGTTCTCGGATTTGTACCCATTGACAAACTGATCTTAACAGCATCATACGAAGTTGTGTACCTGATCGTGAAGCAGGGAAAACCACACACCATTGGTGAAATACTCGTAAAACCAGCTGCATTGAAGATGGCAAATATCATGCTGGGAAAAGCTGCTGAAAATAAGTTGTCCCAAATTCCTTTTTCAAATGACACCATCAGCAGCAGAATAGATGACATGAGCAATGACATCTTGGCTCAAGTAGTTGTAGATCTAATTTCAAGGCCAGCAAACTCGACGAGACCACCGATGTTTCCAATCTAAGCCAGCTTGTTGAATTTGTGTGCTATGTAAAAGACAACATGATAAAGGAAGATTTTTTATTTTGTAAGACTCTTACAACAACAACTACGGCAGCCAACGTGAAGAAACTTGTGGATGACAACGATCTTTCGTGGGATAGGGTTTCTGCAATTTGTTCGGACGGAGCTCCGGCCATGCTGGGACGAAACTCTGGTTTTGGTGCGCTGGTGAAAGTCGCTGCACCACACATTATTGTTACGCACTGTGTTCTGCACAGGCATGCGTTGGCAACAAAAACCTTGCCCCCAAAACTGGCAGAAGTATTAAAAATTGTAGTGGAATGTGTGAACTATGTGTGATATAGTGATCTGAAGCACTGCCTCTTCAAAGAGCTGTGTAATGAAATGGGCTCTGAAATCGAGGTACTTCTGTACCATTCTAACATTCGGTGGTTATCCCGGGGAAAAGTGCTGAATCATGTTTTCGCCATGTGTGTGTAATTAGCCCTGTTTTTGCAAGAGCACCAACACTGTCATGCAGATTGCTTTAGAAAATTCTTGGTTCATTCTCATTTTGGCTACACGGCTGATATCTTCGATGCTCTCAATCATCTCAATCAACAGATGCAGGGGGGTAGAGTCAACATATTGAAGCAGAAGAAATCCTGAAGGCTTTTCAAATAAATCTGCCATTATCGAAATGACGAACAGAGAATGATAACTTCACAAACTTTCCCCTGCTGGACGACTGTAAGTAAGATCGAAGATGAGTTTGGAATCGAAGACATTTTTGTACCCAGGGAACTGAAGCAAGCAATTGCCATGAAATTAGATGAGCTCGCAAAGTCTCTCAACGGATACTTCCACACCAGAGGATCAATTACAGAATGGGTGAGACAGCTGTTCATGTTTAGTGTTGCGACAGCAGATGTCAATGATGAGTACCTCGACGAAATCATTGAACTTCACCAGAGCCAGGTTCAACAGCAACTCTTCAGAACAACAATGCTCTCAATGTTTTGGTGTCACCAAATCGTACCATACCCTCTTATTGCTAAGAAAGACCTTGAGATACTCATACCGTTTGTTACAACGTATCTTTGCAAGCACTCCTTTTTGAGGATGGTAGACATAAAAATTAAGAAAAGGAACAGACTTTGTTGTGAAATTGATTTGCAGTAAATATTCATTGAGTATGTTTTTGTGTGACATTCATGTTTTGTTGGTTTTGTTCTTTGAACACAGTGATTTTATCTGCAACTGATGCATGGTTAATAAAATCTATTTCTCTATGTTTTAAATTTGAAAAAAAAATAACATTTTATTTTTCCAACTCTGAAGTGTTCAGTGAATGTATGTATGAAACTTACGGGGTTCAGTACCTCCAACAAGGTTAAGAACCACTGCCATAGACTATAATGGGGAGAAAAATACCCATTTGTAGTAGAGATGAGCGGGTTCGGTTCTCAGAGAACCGAACCCTCCCAAACTTTGCCTTCCAAGTCCGGATCCGAGCCAGGCTCGGATTTCCCATCTTGACTCGGAAACCAGAACGCGGCAAAACGTCATCATCCCGCTGTCGGATTCTCGTGGGATTTGGATCCCATATAAGGAGCCGCGCGTCGCGGCCATTTTCACTCCAGTTTTGGAGTGTGTAGTGAGAGGACGTGTCTCCGTCCTCAGTGTCTGTGCGGGGGCAGGAAAGTGGCATGGCGAGTCTACTTACTGCTGTCTTGTGCTGCTCAGTCCAGTCCAGTGTAGTCAGTGTCTTATGCTGCATCAGTCCAGCCAGTCACAGTGTTATTATTTATTATTTTATTATTTATTAGCAGTTTCTTATATAGCGCAGCATATTCCGTTGCGCTTTACAATTAGAACAACAATTATAGAACAAAACTGGGCAAAGACAGACAGACAGACAGAGGTAGGAAGGCCCTGCTCGCAAGCTTACAATCTATAGGGAAATAGGCATTGATACACAAGGATAGATGCTACCTGTCACATAATGGTTCCCCAGGTTGCTAGGTTCTTAATGGGTTGTATATGATATGATCACCCAGCAATATTGGAAGACCAAATGTGAGTTTATGTGGACTGTACAGAGGGGATGTAACTTGATAGGGAAGCTGTGAAGGTTATGTGTGTGGGTCTGAAATTTGGTAGGCTTGTCTGAAGAGATGAGTTTTCAGAGAACGTTTAAAGGTTTGGAGACTAGAGGAGAGTCTTATTGTGCGTGGGAGTGCATTCCACAGAGTGGGTGAAGCCCGGATAAAGTCCTGTAATTTTGAGTGGGAACAGGTAATACATGTGGATGAGAGATGCAGATCTTGTGCAGAGCGGAGAGGTCTGGTAGGGAGATATTTTGAGATGAGTGAGGAGATGTATGATGGTGCAGTTTGGTTAATAGCCTTGTATGTAAGTAAAAGTATTTTAGATTTGACACGGTAGAATACCGGTAACCAATGGAGGGACTGACAGAGCGGATCAGCAGATGAAGAACGTCTGGCGAGGAAGACTAGCCTCGCAGCTGCATTTAAAATGGATTGAAGTGGTGATAGCCTATGTTTGGGAAGACCAGTAAGGAGACTATTTCAATAATCAATGCGGGAGATGATGAGTGCATGGATTAGAGTTTTTGCAGTGTCTTGTGTAAGATAAGGGCGTATTTTGGATATGTTTTTAAGGTGCATGTAACATGATTTAGAGACAGATTGAATGTGTGGAACAAAGGACAGTTCAGAGTCAAAGGTGACACCTAGGCAACGAGCTTGTGGGGTGGGGTGGATAGTTGCATTGTCAACAGTTATAGAGATATCAGGTTGGTAACTACTCTTAGCTGGTGGGAAAATAATTAATTCGGTTTTGGAAATGTTGAGTTTGAGGTGGCGAGATGACATCCAAGATGAAATGGCAGACAGGCATCCAGTGACACGAGCCAATACTGGTGGTGACCAATCTGGGGAGGATAGGTAGATTTGAGTATCATCAGCATACAAATGATACTGAAATCCAAAGGAGCTGATTAGTTTACCAAGAGAGGAGGTATAGATTGAGAAAAGCAGAGGACCTAAGACTGAGCCTTGCGGTACTCCAACTGATAGAGGTAGAGAAGAGGAGGTAGAATCAGAGAAGTGAACACTGAAAGAGCGATTAGATAGGTAGGATGAGAACCAAGAAAGGGCTGTGTCCTGAAGACCTAGGGATTGTAGTGTTTGTATGAGAAGAGAGTGGTCAACAGTGTCAAAAGCAGCAGAGAAATCTAGAAGAATAAGTAGTGTGTAATGGCCTTTTGATCTAGCAGTGACTAGATCATTCACTACTTTGGTCAGTGCCGTCTCTGTGGAGTGTTGGGCACGAAAGCCTGATTGAAGTGGATCCAATAAGTTGTGCGAGTTAAGAAAGTGTGTAAGGCGAGTGTAGGCAAGCCTCTCAAGTAGCTTGGAGGGACTGGGTAGCTGAGAAATGGGACGGTAGTTAGAGAGTGTGTTTGGGTCAGAGTTGTGTTTTTTTAGAATGGGAGTAATGACTGCATGCTTAAACAGAGAGGGAAAGATACCAGTAGAGAGAGAGAGATTACAGATTTTAGTTAAGGTTGGGATAAGCACAGGAGACAAAGTTTTACTGACCTGTGAGGGTATAGGATCAAGAGGAGAGGTAGTGGAGTAGGAGGATGAAAAGAGTGTTGATACTTCATCTTCACTTGTGGGATCAAATGAAGAGAAAGTGCCAGAGGGTTCAGGTAGGAAATTGAGCAGGTCACTGGCTGAGTTAGAGCATACCATTTCATCTCGGATTTTATCAATCTTATCCTTGAAGTAGGAAGCAAGTTCTTGTGCACGGAAAGTAGCTAGTGGGGGAGGTGAGGGAGGGTAAAGAAGTGATTTAAACATATTAAAAAGTCGCTTGGGGTTGTTGGCATGATAAGAGATGAGAGATTGGAAATATGTTTGTTTGGCAGTGTCCAGGGCCTGACGATAGGAGTGGTAGGTAGTCTTATATGTGAGAAAGTCACTTGGATTCTGAGATTTCCGCCACTGACGTTCTACTTTACGTGACAGTTTTTGTAGGTGTCTTGTTGATTTAGAGTGCCATGGTTGGCATCTAAGCCTACGTGGAGTGTGATGGGTAGCTGGAGCCACTTCATCAAGGGCACTCTCTAGGGTCTGGTGCAGGTGTGATACAGCAGTGTCTGGTGTAGTAAATGTAGAGATTGGTGATAGACATTGTTGCAGAGAAGTGGAAAGTTGTTGAAAATGTATATTGTTAGTATTTCTGCGGGTTAGAGGAGGCTTGCTTGGTGTCCTCTGCTGCTATATGTCCCCAGTGCTGCTGGCTGCTGTATAAGTCCCTTGCATTTTAGCTGTGTTGTCTTGCATCAGACCAGGGGTAGTGTCTTGTGCAGCATCAGTCCAGTGACCAGTCACAAGGGTGGTGTACTCTGCTGCCATATATCCAGTGTAGCTGTATAAGTCCCTTTTAGTGCTGCTGTGTTGTCCTGCATTAGACCAGGGGAAGTGTCTTGTGCAGCATCAGTCCAGTGACCAGTCACAGTGGTGGTATCCTCTGCTTCCATATATCCAGTGTTACTGCCGTATAATTCTCGTGATACTGGCGTATAATTCCTGTGATATTGCCGTATAATTCCCGTGATACTGGTGTATAATTCCTGTGATATTGCCGTATAATTCCCGTGATACTGGAGTATAATTCCTGTGACATTGCCATATAATTCTCTGAATACTGGCGTATAATTCCTGTGATATTGCCGTATAATTCCTGTGATACTGGCGTATAATTCCTGCGACATTGCCATATAATTCCCTGAATACTGGCGTATAATTCCTGTGACATTGCTGTACAATTCTCGGAATACTGGCGTATAATTCCTGTGATATTGCCATATAATTCCCGTGATACTGGCGTGTAATAAGAGCCGGCCATAGGCATAGGCAAAAGAGACAATTGCCTAGGGCATTTGATATGCCTAGGGGCATCAGCAGCTTCTGCTGATTAAAATGATATGCGGCATGCCTATATTCTGTGTGTAGCATTTCTTATGCAGATACAGCCACAGTCTCACACAATATATAGGCATGCTGCATATTATTTTTATCAGCAGAATCTGATTATGCATCCTAGCCACATAGCAATGCAAATAAGATGCAATTTCATAAAAAAAAGGTGCCCGACGTTAGCATTGAGGCAAGATTTATGAGGACACATCTGTATCCAAGCAGAGGAAGAGGTCACAGTGTTAGTGGCAGTGTGAGTGCTGTATGCATGTGAGTGGGTTGGTAGTGCAGTAGTGTTCGGAATATGTGTAAGGAGCATTATGTGTGTCATGTAAAAATGCATTAATAATGTGCAACGTATGTGTAAGGGGCACTATGTGTGTCATTATGTGTATAAGGGCATTAATAATGTGCGGCATATGTGTAAGGGCATTAATAAAAGTTGTCATAATGTGTAAGGCGTATTATGTTTATAAGGACATTAATAATGTGTAAGGGACATTACTGTGTGGAATTATGTATATAAATGCATTACTAATGTGTGGCATTATGTGTATAAGGTGCTCTACTATGTGGATTTGCATATAGAAAGGGCACTACTGTGTCGTCTAATCTGAATAAAGAGCAATAGGGTGTGGTGTAATGTGAATAAGGAGCAATTCAGTGTGATGTAATGTGAGTAAGGGGCTCTACTGTGAGGAGTAATGTTTATAAGGTAAAGTATTACTACTGTGGTATGTAATATGAATTATGGACACTATCGCATGATCAAATGTGAATAAAGTTGCAGTACTGTGTGGTGTAATTGGAACTGGGGTTACCACTGTGTGGCCATGCCCTTTGCCAGCAAAAACACACCCCTTTTTGGGCTGTGCGCCAAATGTGCAAGCTGTTCCTATTTAAAATATAGGGGGTACAAACACCAAAATAAGGACTGCTATGGGTGAGGAGTGATGGTGCTGGGAAAGAGGTGCAAGGTCAGAGGCGAAACCAGCGGTTGTGCTAGGGCGCACCAGCCAAAATCTTGCCTAGGGCATCATATTGGTTAGGGCCGGCTTTGCGTATAATTCTTGTGATATTGCCATATAATTCTCGTGATACTGGCGTATAATTCCTGTGACATTGCCGTATAATTCTCGGAATACTGGCGTATAATTCCTGTGATATTGCCGTATAATTCCCAAGATACTGGCGTATAATTCCTGTGATATTGCCATATAATTCCCGTGATACTGGCGTATAATTCCTGTGATATTGGCATATATTTCCAGTGATACTGGCGTATAATTCCTGTGATATTGACGTTTAATTCTCTGAATACTGGCGTATAATTCCTGTGACATTGCTGTATAATTCTCCGAATACTGGCGTATAATTCCTGTGATACTGGCGTATAATTCCAGTTATCCTGTCGTATAATTCCATATAAATCCATATAATTCCGTATAAATCCAGTCCAGTGGTGCTGCCATATAAGTTCAGTGGTGCTGTCCTGTGCGGTATATTATTTACTCCAAATAAAGGGGTTATTAATATTTAATCCAAATAATTTGTACAGGGTTTGCTCTGTGAGGTGTAGGGGTACACTCTCTTGTGCCGCATATTGTGTTATATAACTCCAGAAAAATAATGGAGAACAAACATTTTGAGGAGTTAATAGGGAAAGATCAAGAACCACTTCCTCCTAGTGCTGAAGCTGCTGCCACTAGCCATGACATAGACGATGAAATGCCATCAACGTCGTCTGCCAAGGCCGATGCCCGATGCGATAGTAGAAGGCGTGTAAAATCCAAAAAGCCAAAGTTCAGTAAAAAGAACCAAAAAAAGAAATTTAAATTGTCTGAGGAGAAACGTAAACTTGCCAATATGCCATTTACGACACGGAGTGGCAAGGAACGGCTGAGGCCGTGGCCTATGTTCATGACTAGTGGTTCAGCTTCACATGACTATGGAAGCCCTCATAACTGGGGCCTTGACACTTATGTTGGTGTTAGACGTGCACCCGGTATCCGCCATTAGTGCAGTGGGATTTAGACAATTCATGGAGGAATTGTGTCCCCGGTAACAAATCCCATCTAGATTCCACTTCACTAGGCAGGCGATAGCGAGAGTTTGCCATTTAATTCCAGTGATTTGGACGTATAATTACAGTGATTTTGCAAATTAATTTCAGTGATTTATAATTATTAATTACAGTGATCTTGCCAATTAATTCCAGTGATTTGGACATATAATCCCAGTTGGAATTGTTTGTGTCACTTGGCTTAGTCATACAGCTACCTCATTGCACCTCTTCGACATCTCTGCATGAGGTGCTGTTTGGGTCCTAGGTTTTGAAAAGTGCCATCCTGTGTGACACTGCCATATGAGTCCAGGGGTACTGCTGTATTAGTCCTAGGGTACTGCCGTATAAATCCACCAATTGCAGATTTTCATTAAAGTGACTGGAGCGTGCTGGAGATGCTGTCAGTGGACCGAACAATTGCAGCCCACTCTCGACATTCAGCCACTGCATGACACTACTAGATGGGCCAGGTGGTTGTGTCGCTTAGCTTAGGCCTACAGCAACCTCGGTGCACCTTTTTTTCTTCTTTGCATCATGTGCTGTTAGGGGCCTTTTTTTTATATCTGCCCTCCTGTCTGCCACTGCAGTGCCACGCCTAGATGGGCCAATTGTTTGTATCGCTTGTCTTAGTTAAACAACTACCTCATTGCAATTCTTTTTCTTCTTTGCATGATGTGCTGTTAGGGGACTTTTTTTTTATATCTGCCCTCCTGTCTGCCACTGCAGTGCCACGCCTAGATGGGCCAATTGTTTGTGTCGCTTGGCTTAGTCATACAACTACCTCATTGCAATTATTTTTCTTCTTTGCATCATGTGCTGTTTAGGGACTAGTTTTTGAATAGTGTCATCTTGTCTGCAACTGCAGTGCCACTCCTAGATGGGCCAGGTGTTTGTGCCGCACACTTGTGTCACTTAGCTTAGCCATACAGCCACCTCAGTGCAACTTTTAGGCCTAAAAACAATATTGTGAGGTGTGAGGTGCTCAGAATAGACTGGAAATGAGTGAAAATGAATCTTATTGAGGTTAATAACACCATAGGATTAAATTACCCCCAAATTCTGTGATTTTAGCTGTTTTTGTGTTTTTTTCAAAAATCATCCAGATCCAAACCCAAAACACGAAACGGTGGTTTTGGCAAAACCAAGCCAAAAACAAAACATGAAAGTGGAATTAGATCCAAAACTAAAACACAAAACACGAAAAGTGCCCGCCGCACATCTCTAATTTAGATAGTTGAAACACGGGTCTTACTTAGATTGTCCAGAAAAATGGTCTCAGGTTATAGCTACATAATTACTTTGTAGGCAGCAGTACCTCTATAATTCTTAAAGTGATAGAGTATACTGTGAAGATTATATTTTAAAATATTAATTTAAAAAAAGGTGTCATAGTCGTCACAGTATATTCTGTCACTAAGCCAAAAACAAAACATGAAAGTGGAATTAGATCCAAAACTAAAACACAAAACACGAAAAGTGCCCGCCGCACATCTCTAATTTAGATAGTTGAAACACGGGTCTTACTTAGATTGTCCAGAAAAATGGTCTCAGGTTATAGCTACATAATTACTTTGTAGGCAGCAGTACCTCTATAATTCTTAAAGTGATAGAGTATACTGTGAAGATTATATTTTAAAATATTAATTTAAAAAAAGGTGTCATAGTCGTCACAGTATATTCTGTCACTAAGGAATATAGAAGTACATCTGCTTGCAAAGTTATTAATATGTAGCAATTACTTGATACCACTTTTCTGTTTGAATAAAAGAAGACCCACTTTTCAGCTATCTAATGAGTCACATAACATACTTATTATCCTATAGGGAGGCTTTAAATCAGGGTTGCCTACCCTCCCGCATTCAGCGGGAGGCTCCCGTTTTTTAAGTGACCCTCCCGCTGCCCCGTAAAACCACCGGGTCCTCCCGTTTTTTTTGTACAGCTCACAGAAAATGCGGACTGCGCATGTGCGAGTCCTGAATGCAGGTGGGCGGGCCTGTCCACATCATGACATCACCCGTGCAGTCCCAGCCCCCGGCATTTTCGGAATGTCGGGGGCGGGGCTTCACGGGCGACGTCACGGCCACTGCGGGGCTCTGTCCTCCGTGCACTGGGCAGCGGTGGCCGCATAGAAGAGGATTTTCTTGAAAGCGGCAGTGGTGATCTGTTCCTTCCCCCCAAGCAGGGCCGGCCCGCCCGTTACACTAACTACACAGCTGCGTACAGCATTACATGTGGACGACAGCACCACTGCCTTCTTGGAGAAGAGTGGATAGGTGAGGGACGGAGGAGAGAGTGGATCAGCGGCTGCACTTTGTAGCGGAGGAAGTCAGGGGAGTCGCGGTGCTCGTTCTCCCATTAGCACATTGGTGGTAAGGGACAACAGCTGCTCGGTGTAATAATGCAGCAGAAGTTGTGGGCAGGCTGCTGCTCTCTCCTGGGCAGGAGGGAGGATTAGGATCACAGGGTTGGTGTATGGAGGGTCACACAACTTGCCCAGTAATTGGTCACTTATTAACTACAGTGTGGCCAGTCTGCAGTGTCTACTATAGATTTGGAAAAGTTCTGTTGTCCCTAGTCATCCCCTCCTCCCTCCCTCCCTCCCTCCCTCCCTCTACTGTTCCTTAGTCACTCTCCCCCCCCTCCCTCTACTGTTCCCTAGCCCTTTGCTCCCTAGATGTTGCCTCCTTGTTCCAAAGTTGTCGTCCCCGCCCCCCCTCATATCTACTGCACCGGTCGATTTAGAAACTGCGCCGACCGGTTGTCCAGAGCAGGGCACTTTCGGAAAAAAAAACATTATCAAGACACCCCTTCCCTCCAAAGTTACCGCTGTCCCCCCTGGTCATGTGCTGTGTTACACATATGAATAACGCAACATAATTATACTTTGGCTGCACCTCCGTCCCTTTCATGTTCTGTACCTGCTGTTGTGCCCTGGACCACCTAATGGGAGCTGGAACCGCCGTCTGCCAGAGGTATCAGTGTGCCGGGATTCAAGATGTCTGTTGCTGACCCTGCCTCCTCCATCCTGACTGCTTTCCACTGCAGCCTCCCGAGATGTGCTCCCATCCCTGCTGCCCTGTCCACAAAGAGAGCCAGGACTGTGAGATGAGGTAAGTAGGGAGCCGGTGGTGGTAAAGCACTGGGACACACACAGTGGGTGCCATCTTTCTACAAGCACACTCACTATCTCCCTGTCACCCCTGCCTCAGTCACCAACTATCTCCCTGTCACCCCTGCCTCATCAGTTACCCACTATCTCCCTGTCCCCCTGCCTCATCAGTCACCCACCACCTCCCTTTCACTCCTGCCTCATCAGTCACCCACTATCTCCCGGTCCCCCTGCCTCATCAGTCACCCACCACCTCCGTTTCACTCCTGCCTCATCAGTCGCCCACTATCCCTCTTTCACCCCTGCCTCAGTCACCCACTATCTACCTGTCACCCACTATTTCCCTGTCTCCCCAGTCACCCACTATCTCTCTGTCACCCCTACCTCCTCAGTCACCCACTATCTCCCCATCACTCCTTCCTCATCAGTCACCCACTATCTCCCTGTCACCGCTGGACGTGATATGAGGTAAACAGGGAGCCGGTGGTGGGAAAGCACTGGGACAGGGTCACACTGTGGGCGCCAACTTTCTGCAAGTACACTCACTATCTCCCTGTCATGCGCCAGTCCAGAAGTGCAGGGGTGGGGCAGCGGCAGGAGAGTCTGTGTGCATGGCAGAGGTGGCAGTGGCGGAGGAGGAGGCAGCAGCACAGCAGTGGTGACCTATTTAAAATGTAAGAAAATCACATAAAGCAGCTTGCATCATGGATGGAGGGCATGGCTTGGCTGGAGAAAAGGAACAAAGTGGGTGCTGAGTGTCAACTCAGTGTGTTACCAACATGAGCCAGTGTTTACTGACAGACCTCTTTCTGTGTTGCTGTGATTATTGGTCACTCATCCTAGGAGGAGAACTGCCAGTGTTACAGTATAGTGTCAATGTCATAGGGATAGTGTCAATATTACAGCATAGGGTCAGTGTTATAGTATAGGGTCAGAGTTATAGGGACAGTGTCAGTGTTATAAGGATAGTCAGTGTTATAAGGATAGTGTCAGTGTTATAGGGACAGTGTCAGTGTTACATGTCAAAATACCGACATGTAAAATGCCAACAGGTCAAAATACCGACATGCAGTTTTTGTTGGTTTTTTTGTGTGTATGTCGACATAAGTCAACATGGACACCATATAAAGTGTACCGCATCCCCTCGCTTCGGGCACAGTGCCTCGCTGCGCTCGGCACACTATTATATTCCCCTTCCAGGTCCACTGGGATGGTAAAGTATGAACAAGTCGGTTTCAATGAAAAAAAATCATGAAAAACTCATGTCGGTATTTTGACCTTTCGGCATTTTACATGTCGGTATTTTGACCTTGTCTGTATTTTAAATGTCGGTATTTTGTCCATGTCGGGATTTTGACCTTGTTGGGATTTTGACCATCGGTCAATTGGTGTCGGGATTTTGAACGTCGGGATTTTGATTGGAGGTAAACTGACTGCATCCCGTTCCCGGACATTCTCAGTGGATGCTCCAACAGTAGCCCGCCATCATATGCGTATCCTATTATCCACAGTACAATTCTTCCGTGGTGCTCATTTCCTGGTGAAATTACTCACCCTGTCACTTACATTACCAAGACAATGTGGAAATCAATCCAAATGACTGTGGAGGTAATGCATTTTGATGCTCATGTTATAACCAAGTGTACGGAGAGAAGTTAGCATATTCTCCACGAGTTCAGTGTAGTTAGTGGCCTTACAGTTCCCAAGAAAAATTTGAACATGTAAAATACACACGCAAACATCAACAGAACATCAGCAAAATCATAAGTATATATAAAGTAAACATAAGAACAATAGGTAATGATGTCAACCAGTGGCGTAACTAGACATTTTTCTCCCCCAAGCCAAAAAATTCTTTGGCGCCCCCCCCCCATAATTGGCACTAGTAAATGGAGAAACAGGCGCGTGCCTTTGGCGCGCGCCGACAAAAGGGGGCGTGGCTTCGTTTAAACGGACGTGGCTTCGCATAAAGGGGCGTGGCATTGCAGGAAAAGACTACCTTATACCCCAGTTTTGCAACCTGCACGCCCAGACGTTAGCCCCCACAGGAAAGAAAAATAATCCTGATTCATGCCCCTTACATTATTTGTAATTTTTCCTCCTTATAGTAATGCCCAGTATACATTATGCCACATACTGCAAAGGCCCTCAGACATTATGCCACACACAACAATGCACATGACACAATATGCACACACTGTAATGCCCCCGACACATTATGCCACACACCGTAATGCCTGTGACACATTATGACAGGAATCGCAATGCCCGTTATACATTATGCTACACACTGCAATGCCCCTGATACATTATAGCACATACAATATCTGTGGCACAGTATGACACACACCGCAATGATCCTGAGACATTATACCACAATGCCCGTGATATAGTATACAACACACCGTAATGCCTGACACATTATGACACACACAGCAATGTCCGTGATACATTATGCCACACACCGTAATGCCCATTACACATTAAGTTCTACAGTAAGGCTTCTAATTACTTTTAAATTACCTGCTCGTTGCCAGGGGTTTCATGCTCTTGGTTCCATGCACGGTGCCAGGGATTTTCATGCTCAGGGTGTCATGCTCGTTGCCAGGGGTTTCATGCACTGCGTGTCATGCTTGTTGCTAGGGGGTAGTGCTTGTTGCTAGGGCCGTGCTCCCAGTGCAACATATGCCCCCAGTGCCAGATATTCCCCCACAGTGCCAGGTACATGCCCCCAGTGCCAAATATACCCCCCCCCAGTGCTAGATATTCCCCCACAGTGCCAGGTATATGCCCCCAGTGACAGATATTCCCCCACAGTGCCAGGTACATGCCCCCAGTGCCAAATATACCCCCCCCCAGTGCCACATATGCCCCCAGTGCCAGATATTCCCCCACAGTGCCAGGTATATGCCCCCAGTGCCAGATATTCCCCCACAGTGCCAGGTACATGCCCCCAGTGCCAAATATACCCCCCCAGTGCCACATATGCCCCCAGTGCCAGATATTCCCCCACAGTGCCACATATGCCCCCTCAGTTCCTGCTCCCCTTAGTGCCAGATATTCCCCCACAGTGCCAGGTATATGCCCCCAGTGCCAGATATTCCCCCACAGTGCCACATATGCCCCCTCAGTGCCTGCTCCCCCCAGTGCCAGATATTCCCCCACAGTGCCAGGTATATGCCCCCAGTGCCAGATATTCCCCCACAGTGCCAGGTATATGCCCCCAGTGCCAGATATTCCCCCTGAGTGCCACATATGCCCTCATCAGTGCCTGCTCCTCCCCCGCTCCTTTGTGTTGGAGGGACACGGAGGGCACAGCGCGCGCCTCTCCCGTGTCCCTCCTGGCTCTCCGGCCGGTCTAATAAAGGAAGTGCTGGTTCATGAGCCAATCAGAGCTCACGAATGGCACTTCCTTTATTAGACTGGCCGGAGAGCCAGGAGGGACACGGGAGAGGCGCGCGCTGTGCCCTCCTGTGTCCCTCCATCACAGCAGCGGAGGGAAGGAGACCGCAGATTGACATGCAGACGCTCGCCCGCATGTCAATCTGTGCTAAGTCAGTGGCGCCCCCCGCAGCCCCTCGCCCCCAAGCTACCGCGAGGTCTGCGGGGGCAGTAGTTACGCCACTGATGTCAACAATATCTCAAAAACTAGAGCTCCTAGAATGAAATCAATGGTATTTTCTGAATCAGCGGCAGACAAACACACAGAATCAGATCTAAAAATCCAGGCACATTGTAAAAATATTTTTTTTGTTCCCCAGATGTTTCTAAGCACATTGAAAATAATGCAAAGAAGTTCAGTTGCTGGTCAAAGGTTTGGAACAATAGACAGTAAATGTAATGCCAAATTGAAAAGAACAAAGAACCAATTACTATATTATAACAAGAGATGTGCGGCGGGCACTTTTTCGTGTTTTGTGATTTGGTTTTGGTTCTAATTCCCCGCTCGTGTTTTGGTTTTGGGTTGGTTTTGCCAAAACCACCCTTTCGTGTTTTGGTTTTGGATCTGGATGATTTTTGAAAAAAATATAAAAACAGCTAAAATCACAGAATTTGGGGGTAATTTTGATCCTACGGTATTATTAACCTCAATAACATTAATTTCCAATCATTTTACAGTCTAGTCTGAACACCTCACAATATTGTTTTTAGGCCAAAAGGTTGCACCGAGGTGACTGTATGACTAAGCTAAGCGACACAAGTGTGCTGCACAAACACCTGGCCCATCTAGGAGTGGCACTGCAGTTGCAGACAGGGTGGGATTTAAAAAAACTAGGCCCCAAACAGCACATGATGCAAAGAAGAAATGACTAAGCTAAGTGACACAAGTGTGCGGCACAAACACCTGGCCCATCTAGGAGTGGCACTATAGCTGCAGACAGGATGGCAGATTTAAAAAATAGGCCTCAAACAGCACATGATGCAAACAAGAAAAAGAAGTGCACCGAGGTTGCTGTATGACTAAACTAAGCGACACAAACAATTGGCCCATCTAGGAGTGGCACTGCAGTGGCAGACAGGACGGCAGATATAAAAAAAAAAGGTCCCAAACAGCACATCATGCAAAGATGTAAAAGAGGTGCAATGAGGTAGCTGTATGACTAAGCTAAGCATGCAGTGGCTGAATGTCGAAAGTGGCCCACAATTTTTCAGTCCGCTGACAGCATCTCCTGCACGCCCCTATCATTTTAAAAAAATACTGCAATTGGTGGACTTATACGACAGTACCCCTGGACTAATACAGCAGTACCCCTGGACTTATATGGCAGTGTCAAGACAGGATGGCACTTTAAAAAACCATGCCCCAAACAGCACATGATGCAGGAATTATACGTCAATATCACAGTAATTATACGGAAATATCACTGAAATTATACGGCAGTATCACTGGAATTATACGCCAGGATCACTGGATTTATACGGCAGTACCGCTGGACATATACGGCAGGATCAATGGACATATATGGCAGGATCACTGGACTTATACGCCAGTACCACTGTAATTATACGGCAGGATCACTGGAATTATACGGCAGGATCACAGTAACTATACAGCAGGATCACTGGAATTCTACGGCAGGATCACTGGAATTGTACGTCAGTATCACAGGTATTATACGGATTATCACTGGAATTATATGGCAGTATCACGGGAATTATATGTCAGTATCACAGGAATTATACAGCAATATCACAGGCATTATACGGAAATATCACTGGAATTATACGGCAGTATCACGGGAATTACACGGCAGGATCACTGGACTTATACGGCAGGATCACTGGACTTATACGCCAGTACCACTGTAATTATACGGCAGGATCACTGGAATTATATGGCAGGATCACAGGAATTATATGGAAATATCACTGGAATTATACGACAGTATCTTGGGAATTATACAGCAGGATCACTGGATTTATACAGCAGGATCACTGGATTTATACGGCAGTACCGCTGTACATATACGGCAGTATCAATGGACATATACGGCAGGATAACTGGACATATATGGCAGTATCACTGGACATATACAGCAGTATCACTGGACATATACAGCAGTATCAATGGAAACATACGGGAGGATCACTGGACATATACGGCATTATCAATGGACATATACGGCAGTATCAATGGACATATACGGCAGGATCACTGGATTTATATGGCAGGATCACTGGAATTATTTGGCAGGATCACTGGAATTATACGGCAGGATCACTGGATTTATACAGCAGTACCGCTGGACATATATGGCAGTTTCAATGGACATATACGGCAGGATCACTGGACATATACGGCAGCACAGGGACACCACCACTGGACTGATGCAGGACAACACAGCACCACTGCAATGGACTGGACTTATACAGCAGCACTGGACATATGGCAGCAGAGGATACCACCACTGTGACTGGACTGATGAAGCACAATACACCACCACTGAACTGATGCAGCACAACACAGCAACACTGTAAAGGACTTATACAGCAGCACTGGACATATGGCAGCAGAGGACACAACCACTGTGACTGGACAGATGCACCACAAGACACGAACACTGAGGACGGAGACACGTCCTCTCTCGCACTCTCCAATGCCGGAGTGAAAATGGCAGGGACACGCAGCTCCTTATATGGAATCTCAACTCCGTGAGAATCTGACATCGGGATGATGACGTTTTTCCTCGTTCTAGTTTCCAAGTCAGGCGGGAAAACCCGAGCCTGACTCGGATCCGGGCTCGAGTGGTGAAATCCGGTAGGGTTCGGTTCTCTGAGAACCAAACCCGCTCATCCCTAATTATAACACGCGGGAGTACTCATACATAAAAAAGTGGAGCAAAATGATCTCAATGAATTCAAAGACTAATGCTCGATAACAATCTCTACTGAGGCAAGTAAAAATTAAGTCATTTTGCTGGGCTAAACAAGCTATGAGGCTGCAAAACCCAGGAATGTTCAGTATTCCATTCCTTAACGTTAATTACAATTTCACAGCCCATAAAAATAAAGCCTTGCTTTTTTTATTTCAGTTTTTTATCATGTGCATTACTGTGGCTATCTCACATCAGTAAGAAGTACAAGAACTGCCAAGCTCTCGGCTGGAAAATCAGATACCGTCAAACAAAATTTATTTGCCTGATCTCACAAAAGAAAAGGAATCCACATTGTGGCTTGTAGAGGATCTTTATTGCGGAATGTCTTATAATTTTTATATCTAATCATAACGATAAAGACAATATAGACTTGAATTTGTACTATAGCCAATACTGTTACTCACCTTATTATGGCCATTGTTATAGGTGTTGCAATCATAAAGGTGGTAAAAACCAATAAGAAGAAAAACGCCATAAACAGTATCAGGTTCTTACAGCTGGATTTACATTTTCCATGCGTAGCATCTGTCACATTTAAAAATAATGAATGTTCAGCTGCTTTCCCAGCTGAGTTTCCAACACAGGAACAATTAGAATAAATCTACAAGACAAAGCAGAGAATGTACTACAACATGTTAGAAATGTCTATGACACGTAGCTATCAATATTACAGAACTGCTGGGCACAGAGACACAATTTTTATTTAATCTACAAGGTCCCGTGCTTAATACCAAAATTAGTGCAGTACATACTTTACTCGATGCATTGTATGTTCCACTGTATACCCAAAATAAATATTAACGTAAAAACTAATAAGCAGCATGGGTGGCAATTTGGTTAATACTGTACATTCTAGATCCATAACTATCAAATACTGTGCCCAAAGTAATAGCCTCATCCCCACCATATGCTGCACAGCCTGTTTACAGTATATGCCTCATGTATACTACACGCTAACCTATAATACCTCATGGCCACCACATACAGCACAACGAGCGGCTAGCCTGATATACTGTACCTAATGCCTACCACATGCAACCACTGTCTAGCCTAATATTGCATGCCTTCCACTTACACCCAGTGGCTAGCCTAATATACCTCATGTCCAGCACACACAGACAATGGCTAGCCTAATATACCTTATGCTTACAAACATACAACCTCCAGCTTGCAAAATACATCTCATGCCCACCACATAAAACCAATCGCTAGCCTAATATGCCCCCATGCCCATCACATACAACCAGTGGCTAGCCTAATATATATCATGCCAACCACAAACAACCAGTGGCTAGCCTAATATACCTCATGCCCACCACATACAACTAGTGGCTGACCTTATATATCTCATGGCCACTATGGACACATGTGACTAGCCTAATATACATTATGCCTTTCACACGCAACCAGTGGTTACCATAAATGTCCTCATGCCCACCACAAGCAACTTTTGACTGGCCTAATATACTGTACCTCCCTCTTGCCTTACACATATATTCAATATCTAGCCTAAATATATATATTGGAACATCTTACTGTGTGCAAGCCAAAGCAGCCAATACAGCCAATGTATGAGTCAACACCAACACTCCAAAATAATTATGTAAACAAAATGTTGGGTAAACCGCGCTATGTTAAAAAAAATAACTCTACTTCCCTGTAAATCCAAATTTCTGATGTCGCTGATGTATTTCGGAGTCTCAGGAAAACATAAAGAGAGCGAAAACACAAACAAACAATTGTGTAATACTGTTTGATTCAATTATGATATAATGATTGAACGAAATCACACCATATGAAAATTGTGGGAAAGTGTTACAAATATCCACCACCCTATTGGTAAGAAGTTATTGGGGTTGCCCTCCACACATTTCACCCACAGCCTTAAACTGATATTCGATGTTATACATGTAAAGCTCAGTCTCTAAGTATACACCATCATCAAACAGGATAATTGGGGTTGCCCCCCACACTGCTCACTCACTGCGATCCACTTGTATCTCAGCGTATAACATAAGACTCCAAGACCACTTCCTTAGTCATCCAAATGTGTATGTCATTTATGACACATTCAACCAGTAGTTATAAAAAATCACACGAAAAATAATTCCAGACAGAAAAACTTTACAATTAACGAGGTGAATTTCATACCAAGGTAATGGAAGTCCTTAAATAGATATTAAAAATGGATCCAGCATATAGAAGGTCCTTTCCAAAAAGTCAGAAGTCCCCTCCACTGCATTTCGATCCCCTTTGGGATCTTTTCAAGGTGAGAGGGGACTCTGACACTAATTCCATATACTTAAAAATATCCAATCAAAACATTTATTATAGCCCTGTGAAAATGTGTATAGAAATTACAGCACATCACCTTCATTAATATTCCTCATTTATACATGTCCCCATTTTTTCCTACAGGAAATCGACCTGTTTCCAGATGTTATTCACTTTGATGGCGGGAGCAGCATTAACCACGTGCCTTTGTCATCACCGCCAGAAGTTCCCACCAGAAGTCATTGCATCGGCATTCCCTTCCCCTAAATGATGAATGCATCCCAGCATGTTTCACCAGAAGTGACTCGGCTGGACATGGCCCGGCAACCATCTTCATAGAGTCCAAAACACTGACATTCTTCAGACGTCACAAATACAGCATATTAGTACTTTTGGAAATAAATATATCGTAGCTGGATAACATAGTTTGGTAGAATCCGATGGCCATTTAGGGATAGTCCGTATGCCATATTTTCCATTGGTGATATTCTCAAATATGTAGCGATAGTCCTTTCTAATAGGTCCGAAAAGAGTCAGAGGTTCATACAGATTAAAAAATAAAGTCCACCTAAATAAAATGAAAATAGAAATAGATATACGGAAAACATTGTAATGCTGTTTGGAAAGGGATTTTCTCCATGTACATTTTTTAAACCATTATATGGACTATCCCTAAGTGGCCATCGGATCCTACCATACCCTCTAATTGTATCTTTTTGGCCGGTAAAGTACCGTTTTTTTGTGTGGTCTGTACCAGCCATAAAAGGCTTTATACTGGGTTTTGCTGTCTCCCAATCCTATTCATTCCTATGGGAGCGCCCCTTTACATGTGGCCACACCCCCTTTCCGAATTTGTACTGGTCTTCGGCACTGCAGTGTTGGAGGGTATGTTCTACCAAACTATGTTGTCCAGCTAGGATACATTTGTTTCCAAAAGGACTAATATACTGTATTTGTGACGACTGAAGAATGTCGGTGTTTTGTGCCATATCCGCCTGTGTCACTTCCGGTGGAACATGCTGGGATGCATTCCCCATTTAGGGGAAGGGAATGGCAATGCAATGACTTCCAGCAGGGACTTCCAGCGCTGATGTGTACAGAAGTTTGATGACTTCCAGTTTCATCCAAGTGAATAACAGCCGTAAACAGATTGATTTTAGGCATGAAAAGAACGGGCCAGGAACATGTATAAATGAGGAATATTTATGAAGGCAACTGTGCTGTAATTTATGTACCCATTTTACAGGGCTATATGAAATGCTTTGACTGGATATTTTTTAATTATATACAGTAGGGTATAAGTATGGAATTAGTGTCAGAGTCCTTTTACACCTTCAAAAAGATCCCACAGGGGACCAAAATGCATTGGTGGGGACTTCTGACTTTTGTGGTGGATTTACATGGCATTTTGGGAAGGGCCTACTATATGCTGGATCCATTTGTGACATCTGTTGAAGGACTTCCATTCTCTTGGTATAAAATCCACCTCATTGCTGTTTTTAAAGTTTTGTTTTTAAAGTTTTTGTGTTTGGAAATTTTTTCTGTGGAATAAACCATCTGTGATGTTTTAGAACTACCATATGAATGTGTAAATAAATGGCATACACATGTGGATGACTAAGGAAGTGGTCCTGGAGTCTTATGTTACAAGTGGATCGCAGTGAGTGAGCAGTGTGGGGGAAAACACCACCCAATTATCCTGTTTGATGATGGTATATACTTGGAAACTGAGCTATACATATATAAGATCGAATATCAGCTTAAGGCTGTGAGTGAAATGTGTGGAGGGCAACCCCAATAACTTCTTACCAATAGTGGTGGATATTTGTAACACTTTCCCACAATTCTTTTATGGTGTGATTTATCTCAATATACAGTATATATCATCACTGAATCAAACCGTATTACACAATTATGTGTTTGTGTTTTCTCTCCCTAAGGGGGACATTTACTAAGCAGTGATAAGAGCGGAGAAGTGAGCCAGTGGAGAAGTTGCCCCATCAACCAATCAGCACATCTGTATAATTTTATAGTATTTGAAGAAAAGGTGATGGGAACCGCACAAGTCCAAATTCAAAATAGATTTTAGCCTCTGAAACAGTGGCGTAACTACTGCCCCCGCAGTCCTCGCGGTGGCTTGGGGGCGAGGGGCTGCGGGGGCGCCACTGATTTACAGCAGACTGACATGCGGACGAGCGTCCGCATGTCAGTCTGCAGTCTCCTTCCTTCCGCCGCTTTTTGGAGGGACACGGAGGGCACACAGCGCGCCTCCCTGTGTCCCTCCTGCTGCATCATCTCCGGCGGCCGCGGGTCTAATAGGGGGAAGTGCCGTCCGTGAGCTCTAATTGGCTCACGAACCGGCACTTCCCCCTATTAGACCAGCGGCCGCCGGAGATGATGCAGCAGGAGGGACACAGGGAGGCGCGCTGTGTGCCCTCCGTGTCCCTCCAAAAAGCGACGGCGGGGGGGGGTAAATATCTGGCACTGGGGGCATATATGGCACGGGGGGGAGGGAGGAATATCTGGCACTGGGGCATTTCTGGCACTGGGGGGAATATCTGGCACTGGGGGCATATCTGGCACTGGGGGGGATATCTGGCACTGGGGCATATATGGCACTGGGGGGGAATATCTGGCACTGGGGGCATATGTGGCACTGGGGGGGTATATGTGTACCTGGCACATGGGGACGACGACTATATTTGGCACTGGGGCCAGTGGCGTAACTACTGCCCCCGCAGTCCTCGCGGTGGCTTGGGGGCGAGGGGCTGTGGGGGCGCCAATGATTTACAGCAGACTGACATGCGGACGAGCGTCCGCATGTCAGTCTGCAGTCTCCTTCCCTCCGCCGCTTTTTGGAGGGACACGGAGGGCACACAGCGCGCCTCCCTGTGTCCCTCCTGCTGCATCATCTCCGGCGGCCGCGGGTCTAATAGGGGGAAGTGCCGTCCGTGAGCTCTAATTGGCTCACGAACCGGCACTTCCCCCTATTAGACCCGCGGCCGCCGGAGATGATGCAGCAGGAGGGACACAGGAGAGACTAGCTGTGCCCTCCGTGTCCCTCCAAAAAGCGACGGCGCGGGGGGGGGGTAAATATCTGGCACTGGGGGCATATATGGCACGGGGGGGGGGGGGGGAGGAATATCTGGCACTGGGGCATTTCTGGCACTGGGGGGAATATCTGGCACCGGGGGCATATCTGGCACTGGGGGGGGGGATATCTGGCACTCGGGCATATATGGCACTGGGGGGAATATCTGGCACTGGGGGCATATGTGGCACTGGGGGGGTATATGTGTACCTGGCACATGGGGGGGACGACTATATTTGGCACTGGGGCATGTAAGTACCTGGCACCGTGGGGGAATATCTGGCACTGGGGACATATGTGGCACTGGGAGCACAGCCCTAGCAACAAGGACTACCTTCTAGCAACGAGCATGACACCCAGTGCATGAAACACCTGGCAACGAGCATGACACCCAGTGCATGAAACACCTGGCAACAAGCATGACACCCAGTGCATGAAACCCCTGGCAACGAGCATGACACCCTGAGCATGAAAACCCCTGGCACCGTGCATGGAGCCAAGAGCATGAAACCCCTGGCAACGAGCATGACACCCAGTGCATGAAACCCCTGACAACGAGCAGGTAATTGAAAAGTAATTAGAAGCCTTACTGTAGGAGTTAATGTGTAATGGGCATTATGGTGTGTGGTATAATGTATCACGGACATTGCGGTGTGTGTCATAATGTGTCACAGGCATTACGGTGTATGGTATACTATATCGCGGGCATTGTGATATGTGGTATAATGTCTCAGGGTCATTTGCAGTGTGTGGCATAATGTATCACGGACATTGCGGTGTGTGTCATAATGTGTCAGGCATTACGGTGTGTGGTATACTATATCACGGGCATTGTGGTATGTGGTATAATGTCTCAGGGTCATTGCAGTGTGGCATAATACATAACGGGCATTGCGATGTGTGGCATAGGGTATAACGGGCAGGGCATTGCGGTATGTGTCACAGGCATTACGGTGTATGGTATACTATATCACGGGCATTGTGGTATAATGTCTCAAGGTCATTGCAGTGTGTGGCATAATGTGTCACAGGCATTGTATGTGCTATAATGTATCGGGCATTGCAGTGTGTGACATAATGTATCACGGACATTGCGGTGTGTATCATAATGTGTCACAGACATTGTATGTGCTATAATGTATCAGGGGCATTGCAGTGTGTAGCATAATGTATAACGGGCATTGCGATTCCTGTCATAATGTGTCACAGGCATTACGGTGTGTGGCATAATGTGTCACAGACATTACGGTGTGTGGCATAATGTGTCGGGGGCATTACAGTGTGTGCATATTGTGTCGTGCATTATTGTGTGCGGCATAATGTCTAAGGGCCATTGCAGTATGTGGCATAATGTATACTGGGCATTACTATAAGGAGGAAAAATGACAAATAATGTAAGGGGCATGAATCAGGATTATTTTTCTTTCCTGTGGTGGCCAACGTATGGGCGTGCAGGTTGCAAAACTGGGGTATAAGGTAGTCTTTTCCTGCAATGCCATGCCCCTTTATGCGAAACCACGCCCACTCCAACAAAACCACGCCCCTTTTTTGGTGCGCGCATATTTATCCCTTTCTTGCTCCCAATTATGGAGCATGAAGGGGGGGGGGCGCCGAAGAATTTTTGGGCTTGGGGGAGAAAAATTTCTAGTTACACCACTGCTCTGAAAAACTGAATTATTATTGAATTGCTTCTAAATATAGCAACCTTATGTATATGGATAGTCTATCCTAGTACATATAATTGTTGCTTTCAGTGGTGCTCCCTAGAGTCAGAAAATAATCTAGCTAGAGAAACCAAAACAAAGAAGTGTTTGAGAAGTAGACTCTTTTTTGGGAGCACTCTAATTCAGAGGATGACATTATAACATATATGGTACTGATAAAAACATTTTTAATAGATAGATATTAAAAAATGAATTTTTAGGAGTATCTATGTGTGGGCAAAAGGTTTCGCGAAAATATAAAGATCAATAATCAATAATGAGTGATATCAATATCACAGTCTCAAAGATGCCGGAAATCAATAACTGTAGTACAAAGCCACAATCCCCTGGCTCTGTGATTGATTACAGATGGATGCAGCAATCCCCAAGGGTTTTTGGTTTTAACCCTTAGTACAGAAACTACAGAAAACAAAAGGCTGGGACTGCGCAAATCAATCTGATGTGGATATTTATTTTCACATAAAATTACTTTCTACACATATACATACAAAGTGCTTGATACCGGCCAGCATCACATAAAATATTCTTACAAAAAAACAATTAATATAATAATAGATTTAATAATAGAAGATATCCTTCAACTCCAATTTAAGTAGCTAATATAATTCGTACCCTTAGCTCATATGCTTTAAATGAACCATTCATAACTCTCTCATGCAATATTAGTAATAACACTGTAAACAATTTAGGCAAACGTGAAATGTCCAGCGCTTTTGATTAGTGGCATGCAACCATGCAAAGGTTTTTCCTTACAGATGTTAGCATTTCATCAAAGCATGCATTATTGTAAATCCTTAATCCCAGATGAAACTTTTCTCTCTCTCCTCAGGTTAAAGACAACCACACTTATTAGTCACTTAGAACCGCTTTGTCCACAGAGAGGGCTTCTGCCGTTTAGCTAAGCAGATCATGCGTGATTACAGCCTCTTATATAGCAATTCATAGCGTTAAAATGATCAAAGTATGATACTATGCCTGTGCAGTGTCCTGGGACAAACCCCTCCCGGCTGGTTAAAGCCTTATCTGGAGCCTCCGGGTTCTTTCAAAAGCGTGTTTTCCTCCCCAAATATCAACGGGGTTTCTTACACCTGTGGCCGGCCGGCCCGCTGATGTCTCTACTGCTGAATCCTGTATAGGGAATAATGACAGACGCGTTTCCCCGCCTTTGATTACGTCAGCGGCTTCCTCAGTGTTCGACACTGAGGAAGCCGCCGACGTAATCAAAGGCAGGGAAACATGTCTGTCATTATCAACTGCACGCAGCGGCAATCCCCGGAGCCAGTGCACGGCTGGAAATGGGATTCCCCAGAGCCGGTGCACGGCTGGAAATGGGACTCCCAGCGGCGGCACCACCACTTGGTATCTGGTATCGTATACACCCCGCACCCATGTGAACTATCTTTAGAGCCATCAGCAATCATTAGAACGCTGACACCTCAGCCGCACGCCACGGCAATGCCCGGAGCCGGTGCACGGCTGGAAACGGGATTCCCCGGAGCCGGTGCACGGCTGGAAACGGGACTCCCAGCAGCAGCACCACCACTTGGTATCTGGTATCGTATACACCCCGCACCCATGTGAACTATCTTTAGAGCCATCAGCAATCATTAGAACGCTGCTTATACAATCTGTAACAATCAGTTGGAACCTTTGAAACATCTCTCTGTACAATAGCCACGGTTGTTTTCCTTCCAAATTAGCAGCAACAGTGGGACTCTGTCTCCAGGAATTATCAGAGTACTGCCTGTATTTCTGGCAACTCAGTACATGAACATTAGATAAATTTGTGATACATTAGTCACTTAATAGTTACATCTGTTTCTTTTTAACCACGACCAGCAACAATTATTGTGTACATATCCCAGCCAGCAACATCAGAGGGATTTATTTGGTTTTTCTTTCACCATTTAGAGGTATATAATGCCGGGTAAATGTATGTGACTCATAAAAGTAAACAATTGTAGTAATACTGTGACAACTGCTGGATTTAACTGTGGAAATACCACCATTGGTTACACATCTCAGTTTGAAACTGATTGGTTTCAGTTATTGTACTGAAGGTTCCTATTTCAACAGGTGTGCTTCTAAGAACAAGTGTTCAAGTTTATATATATTTTTCTAGCCATGATTTGCTGATAAATAGCAAGCAAAGGCTCATTTTTTCATAACATTGTTATGAGTAGTTACGGATGGAAGGTGCAAGTGCATTGACATAACACTGCTTTAAAGAAGTATAGAGGTGCCATTTTCTCTATATACTTTTGTGTATTTCATGGTTTACCTGCAGTCTGTGCAGAGTAATAATATTTACATATAGTATAAATTTGACATGGCCGTACTGGTGCTCCTAGGACATATTTATAAATATCAGGCCAGTTCATTTATGAATATTCTGTGGTTTTAAAAAAAATTCCCACATAATAGGCCTGTATTTACCTGTGCACTTTGTTTTGTGGCTGACGTGTCACATGGTGACTAGGTCAGGTAATTGCATATATTCTCATGTTTCTAGCAATTGTACCATACATGTCTATCAATTGCAACATTGCAGGTATATAAAGACTACATTATATACCTTTGAAGTGACTAAAAAAGGTGAGTTCAATAATTGTGGTCATACCTCACTGGAGATGCCCAATCTCTTCTGACCTTGGAAGCTAAGCAGTGGAAGGCCGGGTTAGTAATAGGATGGGAGACCACCTCTGAACACCCTGGTACTGCAATAAATTGACTCCCAAATATAACGTCACTCACATTTATACCATTTGGCAATCGGTCCCACATGACCAATGATTTAATTCTCTGTATTCACAATAACCCAGAATGGGTATCTGCAGAATAAATGATGGTCATATAGTACATGAGAGACAATGTGCAATGATGATATAATCAAAGTACTACAGTTATTGATTTCCGGCATCTTTGAGACTGTGATATTGATATCACTCATTATTGATTATTGATCTTTATATTTTCACGAAACCTTTTGCCCACACATAGATACTCCTAAAAATTCATTTTTTAATATCTATCTATTAAAAATGTTTTTATCAGTACCATACATGTTATAATGTCATCCTCTGAATTAGAGTGCTCCCAAAAAAGAGTCTACTTCTCAAACACTTCTTTGTTTTGGTTTCTCTAGCTTAATTTTATAGTATGCAAATTACAGTTCTTACTTCAGTGATGATTGGTTGCCATGGGCAACTTCTCCACTGGCTCACTTATCTGCTCTTATTACTGCTTAGTAAATGTCCCCCTATGTTTCCTGAGAATCCGAAATACATCAGAGACATCAGAAGTCTGGATTTACAGGGGAGTAGAGTTATCATTTACCATAGTGCCATTTACACAATATTTTATATACATAAAATATATCATGTCTGCCATTCCATGATCATGACATAAAGCCTTTGTCAAGCATTACAAACTCAAATCCATAACAAATTTCATGCACACTGTATGAAGCTTGTGTCTATTACAATCTGTACCATTTTTTTCAATGGCACAGCACAAATGAGAATATCATATGCAGAATATCAACATGCAGATACTGCTTCTTGAAAAGCCATTCCCACCACATACGGCAGCTTGCCAGCATAATACAGTAGCCTTCATGCTGACACATACAGCCTTTCCTCACCATAATATACTTCATGTCCACTACTGTTCCATGTCACCCAACCAGACTTGCACAATTATCTTATTACTTATACGGACAGCAACATTACCTTTTCATTATTGCTGGAGAAGGATTGGGAATGACATCCTGCATAACATGCCGAAAAATACTGGACTCCATCAGCACCACAAACTGGATCATAAAATGAGCGGGCACAGGAGCAGTTGCTATTACATGGGGCCACCAGATCACCATTTATTTCCGTTCTAATGATAACACAGAGGTAATAGATGTTAGTTGAATAAAAATCCATAGAGCTTCACTGTTTATACTAAACTGATTGTAGCTGGGACCTCATGTGACAATGTGCTTTTTTCCCTTGCACCACAACTGTCAATGTGCAATTATTCTGTAACTCCATTGGTGTCCTGACACATAGATTTCACACCCCTAGTTTGCACAATATGGATAAAGATAATAAATCCATTTATAATAGCTATTATACAAAATATTGATTAAAAAATAAGAATTTACTTACCGATAATTCTATTTCTCGTAGTCCGTAGTGGATGCTGGGAACTCCGTAAGGACCATGGGGATAGCGGCTCCGCAGGAGACTGGGCACAAAAGTAAAGCTTTAGGACTACCTGGTGTGCACTGGCTCCTCCCCCTATGACCCTCCTCCAAGCCTCAGTTAGGATACTGTGCCCGGACGAGCGTACACAATAAGGAAGGATTTTGAATCCCGGGTAAGACTCATACCAGCCACACCAATCACACCGTACAACCTGTGATCTGAACCCAGTTAACAGCATGATAACAGCGGAGCCTCTGAAAAGATGGCTCACAACAACAAAAAACCCGATTTTTGTAACAGCAACTATGTACAAGTATTGCAGACAATCCGCACTTGGGATGGGCGCCCAGCATCCACTACGGACTACGAGAAATAGAATTATCGGTAAGTAAATTCTTATTTTCTCTGACGTCCTAGTGAATGCTGGGAACTCCGTAAGGACCATGGGGATTATACCAAAGCTCCCAAACGGGCGGGAGAGTGCGGATGACTCTGCAGCACCGAATGAGAGAACTCCAGGTCCTCCTCAGCCAGGGTATCAAATTTGTAGAATTTAGCAAACGTGTTTGCCCCTGACCAAGTAGCTGCTCGGCAAAGTTGTAAAGCCGAGACCCCTCGGGCAGCCGCCCAAGATGAGCCCACCTTCCTTGTGGAATGGGCTTTTACAGATTTAGGCTGTGGCAGGCCTGCCACAGAATGTGCAAGCTGAATTGTACTACAAATCCAACGAGCAATAGTCTGCTTAGAAGCAGGAGCACCCAGCTTGTTGGGTGCATACAGGATAAACAGCGAGTCAGATTTTCTGACTCCAGCCGTCCTGGAGACATATATTTTCAGGGCCCTGACTACATCCAGCAACTTGGAGTCCTCCAAGTCCCTAGTAGCCGCAGGTACCACAATAGGCTGGTTCAGGTGAAACGCTGAAACAACCTTAGGAGAGAAATTGAGGACGAGTCCTCAATTCTGCCCTGTCCGTATGTGATTTTAGGAACCCCAAAACTACATTGAGATCCCAAGGTGCCACTGGAGGCACAAAAGGAGGCTGTATATGCAGTACCCCCTTGACAAACGTCTGAACTTCAGGAACTGAAGCCAGTTCTTTCTGGAAGAAAATCAACAGGGCCGAAATTTGAACCTTAATGGACCCTAATTTTAGGCCCATAGACAGTCCTGTTTGCAGGAAATGCAGGAAACGACCCAGTTGAAATTCCTCTGTAGGGGCCTTCCTGGCCTCGCACCACGCAACATATTTACGCCAAATACGGTGATAATGTTGTGCGGTTACATCCTTCCTGGCTTTGATCAGGGTAGTGATGACTTCATCCGGAATGCCTTTTTCCTTCAGGATCCGGCGTTCAACCGCCATGCCGTCAAACGCAGCCGCGGTAAGTCTTGGAACAGACAGGGTCCCTGCTGGAGCAGGTCCCTTCTTAGAGGTAGAGGCCACGGGTCCTCTGTGAGCATCTCTTGAAGTTCCGGGTACCAAGTCCTTCTTGGCCAATCCGGAGCCACGAGTATAGTTCTTACTCCTCTCCGTCTTATAATTCTCAGTACCTTGGGTATGAGAGGCAGAGGAGGGAACACATACACTGACTGGTACACCCATGGTGTTACCAGAGCGTCCACAGCTATTGCCTGAGGGTCCCTTGACCTGGCGCAATACCTGTCTAGTTTTTTGTTGAGGCGGGACGCCATCATGTCCACCTATGGTTTTTCCCAACGGTTCACAATCATGTGGAAGACTTCTGGATGAAGTCCCCACTCTCCCGGGTGGAGGTCGTGCCTGCTGAGGAAGTCTGCTTCCCAGTTGTCCACTCCCGGAATGAACACTGCTGACAGTGCTATCACATGATTTTCCGCCCAGCGAAGAATCCTTGCAGCTTCTGCCATTGCCCTCCTGCTTCTATTGCCGCCCTGTCTGTTTACGTGGGTGACTGCCGTGATGTTGTCTGACTGGATCAGCACCGGCTGACCTTGAAGCAGAGGTCTTGCTATGCTTAGAGCATTGTAGATGGCCCTTAGCTCCAGGATATTTATGTGAAGTGATGTCTCCAGGCTTGACCACAAGCCCTGGAAATTTCTTCCCTGTGTGACTGCTCCCCAGCCTCTCAGGCTGGCATCCGTGGTCACCAGGACCCAGTCCTGAATGCCGAATCTGCTGCCCTCTAGAAGATGAGCACTCTGCAACCACCACAGGAGAGACACCCTTGTCTTTGGTGACAAGATTATCCGCTGATGCATCTGAAGATGCGACCCGGACCATTTGTCAAGCAGATCCCACTGGAAGGTTCTTGCGTGGAATCTGCCGAATGGGATTGCTTCGTAGGAAGCCACCATTTTTCCCAGGACCCTTGTGCATTGATGCACTGAGACTTGGCCTGGTTTTAGGAGATTTCTGACTAGCTCGGATAACTCCCTGGCTTTCTCCTCCGGGAGAAAAACCTTTTTCTGGACTGTGTCCAGGATCATCCCTAGGAATAGAAGGCGTGTCGTCGGGATCAGCTGCGATTTTGGAATATTGAGAATCCAACCGTGCTGCCGCAACACTATCTGAGATAGTGCTACCCCGACTTCCAACTGTTCCCTGGATCTTGCCCTTATCAGGAGATCGTCCAAGTAAGGGATAACTAAAACTCCCTTCCTTCGAAGGAGTATCATCATTTCGGCCATTACCTTGGTAAAGACCCGGGGTGCCGTGGACAAGCCAAAAGGCAGCGTCTGAAACTGATAGTGACAATTCTGTACCACAAACCTGAGGTACCCTTGGTGAGAAGGGTAAATTGGGACATGTAGGTAAGCATCTTTGATGTCCAGAGACTCCATATAATCCCCTTCTTCCAGGTTTGCAATCACTGCTCTGAGTGACTCCATCTTGAATTTGAACCTCTGTATGTAAGTGTTCAAGGATTTTAGATTTAAAATTGGTCTCACCGAGCCGTCCGGCTTCGGTACCACAAACAGTGTGGAATAATACCCCTTTCCCTGTTGCAGGAGGGGTACCTTGATTATCACCTGCTGGGAATACAGCTTGTGAATGGCTTGCAATACTGCCTCCCTGTCTGAGGGAGACGTCGGTAAAGCAGACTTTAGGAAACGGCGAGGGGGAGACGTCTCGAATTCCAATTTGTACCCCTGAGATACCACCTGAAGGATCCAGGGGTCCACTTGCGAGTGGGCCCACTGCGCGCTGAACTTCTTGAGACGGGCCCCCACCGTGCCTGAGTCCGCTTGTAAAGCCCCAGCGTCATGCTGAGGACTTTGCGGAGGCGGGAGAGGGCTTCTGTTCCTGGGAACTGGCTGTGTGCTGCAGCCTTTTTCCTCTCCCTCTGCCACGGGGCAGAAATGAGGAGCCTTTTGCCCGCTTGCCCTTATGGGGCCGAAAGGACTGCGCCTGATAATACGGCGTCTTCTTATGTTGAGAGGCTACCTGGGGTAAAAATGTGGATTTTCCAGCAGTTGCCGTGGCTACCAGGTCTGATAGACCTACCCCAAATAACTCCTCCCCCTTATAAGGCAATACTTCCATGTGCCTTTTGGAATCCGCATCACCTGACCACTGCTGCGTCCATAACCCTCTTCTTGCAGAAATGGACAGCGCGCTAACTCTTGATGCCAGTCGGCAAATATCCCTCTGCGCATCACGCATATATAAAAATGCATCTTTTAAATGCTCTATAGTCAGTAATATACTGTCCCTATCTAGGGTATCAATATTGTCAGTCAGGGAATCCGACCACGCCACCCCAGCACTGCACATCCAGGCTGAGGCGATTGCCGGTCGCAGTATAACACCCGTGTGAGTGTATATACATTTTAGGATATTCTCCTGCTTTCTGTCGGCAGGTTCCTTTAGGGCGGCCGTATCAGGAGAGGGTAGTGCCACCTGTTTAGACAAGCGTGTGAGCGCTTTATCCACCCTAGGGGGTGTTTCCCAACGTGCCCTATCCTCTGGCAGGAAAGGGTATGATGCCAATAACCTTTTAGGAATTATCAGTTTTTTATCGGGGGAAACCCACGCCTCATCACACACTTCATTTAATTCCTCGGATACAGGAAAAACTACAGGCAGTTTTTTCTCACCAAACATAATACCCTTTTTAGTGGTACTTGTATTATCAGAAATATGCAAAACATTTTTCATTGCCTCAATCATGTAACGTGTAGCCCTACTGGAAGTCACATTTGTCTCATCATCGTCGACACTGGAGTCAGTATCCGTGTCTGTGTCTGCCATCTGAGGTAACGGGCGTTTTAGAGCCCCTGATGGCGTTTGAGACCCCTGGACAGGCACAAGCTGAGTAGCCGGCTGTCTCATATCGTCAACTGTCTTTCGTAAAGAGCTGACATTGTCACGCAATTCCTTCCATAAGCTCATCCACTCAGGTGTCGACTCCCTAGGGGGTGACAACTCTATTATATGCAATTGCTCCGCCTCCATCTCATTTTCCTCCTCAAACATGTCGACACAATCGTACCGACACACCGCACACACACAGGGAATGCTCTGATAGAGGACAGGACCCCACTAGCCCTTTGGGGAGACAGAGGGAGAGTATGCCAGCACACACCAGAGCGCTATATATAGACAGGAATACCACTATATAACGTGCTTTTCCCTTTATAGCTGCTGTTATTATCAAAACTGCGCCAAATTAGTGCCCCCCCTCTCTTTTTTTTACCCTTTTCTGTAGTGCAGGACTGCAGGGGAGAGTCAGGGAGACGTCCTTCCAGCGGAGCTGTGATGGAAAATGGCGCCCGTGTGCTGAGGAGATAGGCTCCGCCCCCTTCTCGGCGGCCTTTTCTCCCGCTTTTTGGTGAATTCTGGCAGGGGTTAAAATACATCCATAAAGCCCTGGGGGTTATATGTGGTGTATTTTCGCCAGCCAAGGTGTTTTACATTGCTGCTCAGGGCGCCCCCCCCGAGCGCCCTGCACCCTCAGTGACCGGAGTGTGAAGTGTGCCTGAGGAGCAATGGCGCACAGCTGCAGTGCTGTGCGCTACCTTGTTGAAGACTGATGTCTTCTGCCACCGATTTTTCCGGACCTCTTCTTGCTTCTGGCTCTGTAAGGGGGCCGGCGGCGCGGCTCTGGGACCGGACTCCGAGGCTGGGCCTGTGTTCGGTCCCTCTGGAGCTAATGGTGTCCAGTAGCCTAAGAAGCCCAAGCTGGCTGCAAGCAGGCAGGTTCGCTTCTTCTCCCCTTAGTCCCTCGATGCAGTGAGCCTGTTGCCAGCAGGTCTCACTGAAAATAAAAAACCTAAAACTAAACTTTCACTAAGAAGCTCAGGAGAGCCCCTAGTGTGCACCCTTCTCGGCCGGGCACAAAAATCTAACTGAGGCTTGGAGGAGGGTCATAGGGGGAGGAGCCAGTGCACACCAGGTAGTCCTAAAGCTTTACTTTTGTGCCCAGTCTCCTGCGGAGCCGCTATCCCCATGGTCCTTACGGAGTTCCCAGCATCCACTAGGACGTCAGAGAAATGATGTAATTATTATTATATATGTTTTACTGCATAATCACGCACACCAATTTAATACTGTATATCTTTAAACAAAAACACCAGCAAAATGATTAATAAATGATCGTAATTACTTTGGTGTCTAGTTTTGTGCTGGCCATATACCATAGGTGCACTGTAGTTTATAATATCAGGAAATAAGTCCAATAACACCACTTGTTTAGCCTAAATATCAGTACAATGCCTATAATGTACTAATAATATATGTGTGGATTATTACTGATACAAAGTATGTCTATTAACAGTGCCAGATTAAGGACCACATGGGCCTGGAGCTGAAATTTATGAAGGGCCTATTGTGTACTGTCGCAGGGGGTGTGACCAGCAACAGCGGGGTTGTGACTAGGGGTTGTGTCACGCAGGGCCCACCACACATTGTCCCTTGCCTGAGTCAAAGCTGCCAATAATTATAGCAGCCGCTCTCAAGCCAACAAGTAACTGCAAGTACTTTTTGCCTTGAGAGTGACTGCTGTAATTGTTGGAGGTCTTGAAATTGGTCCGTAAGGGGACCAAAGCATTGACACTTCAGGTGAATATATGACTGACAGCCTTTACTATAGCATGTGATGCAGGTTATACTGTTTCTGGTGGTATTACATTTCCATTCTTTCTTCTCTCTCTCTCACACCGTATATAATTTTAGTGGTGTGCATATGCGCTAAAGTGCATCTGAATTGGAAGCTGCTAGGTTGGAGGTAACAGTGGTGGTGTGTGGTGAAGGGTAGAAGGACCGGACCGGGTGGTCTTCTGTATGCCGGCGGTCGGGCTCCCGGCGCTCAGTATACCGGCGCCGGGAGCCCGACAGCCGGCATACCGACACTTATTTTCCCTCGTGGGGGTCCACAACCCCCATAGAGGGAGAATAAAATAGTGTGGCGCGCGTAGCGCACCACCGTGCCCGTAGCGTGGCGAGCGCAGCGAGCCCGCAAGGGGCTCATTTGCGCTCGCCACGCTGTCGGTAAGCCGGCGGTCGGGCTCCCGGCGCCGGGATGCTGGTCGCCGGGAGCCCGACCGCCGGCCAGCCGTAGTGAACCCGAAGGACCACAGGGTAAAGAGGATGAGGCATACAAATTAGTTATAAATAAGCTTAATACAGTACAGTGTAGTCAGTGAAACCCAGGAGTGGGTAACAAATCATATCGTAAATAACTAATAAATCAAGTATATCAGTAAATGACTTACTGTTAGCCTAGGTGTCTGTGTCGGTGATTAATCAGTGGTGGCGTGCAGTTGGAAAAACACAGCTCAGTGAGGTTGTGATGCAGGTATATTTTATTAGTAATAAATCAATACAGTTCAATCAATGTATTCAAACTGGCCCAGGGGAGAGTATTAAAACAATCTAAAAAAACTACTGTATTAAGGTTGGTGATGTAGGTGCTTGCCAGTGTCTAATAAAAGTGTGTAGAATGTAATGTGTGTACAACACATACAACATGAAATATTTGACAGTACTCAGGGTGGGTGTGTGAGGGAAGTTAATGAAGACGGGTATGGTTGTGGGGAGCACCAGCGGTCAGTAGAAGTTCTCTAGGGGAACACTTGTATAGCAGTGACCTGGGAATAACAGCTAGCCTTCCGGCTTTGAGTATCGGCTTGTGGTATTGTGATGCCTTGCGCTCTGTCAGTTCAGTTATAGAGTATGACTGTTTGTACAACTTACAGTTGGTGGGAGATGTGTGCCTCTGTCTGCAGCAGCTATTTATCCCGGCTTTACTTAGCAATCAGCAGCAGCCAGATAACTCAGTCACGATCTCCCGGGCTGTCTTCCAGAAGCTAAGCTTGACTGCTGCCAAGGGCAGATTGGAAAACCAGCTGAGGAAACCTCTGTAAGCAGCCCCAGTGGAGGCGGGGTTTGCTGAGGGGGGCAGGATCCAGGGCTGGTTCTAGACCTTATGGCACCCAGGGTGAACGATTCCTTTGGTGCCCCCCTTTTCCCCATTTAAAACAGGGACAGTGCTCGCTGATGACGTGTGCAAATAATGTAGGGGAGGGACTTCATTGGGGAAGGGGCATGGCCACATAATAGTACCAATTCACAAGATACCACACCGTAGTCTCCATCAGTCACATTACACCACACAGTAGTACCCCTTATACACGCCAGGTAGAGCCCCTTATACACAATATGCCAGGTAGAGCCTCTTTTATACATGTTGCGCTAGGTAGAGCATGTTATACAAACTGCACCAGGTAGTCCCTTATACACATTGCACAAAGTAGCCCCTTATACCCATTGCACCAGGCAGCCCCTTATACCCATTGCGCCAGGTAGCCCTTATACCCATTGCGCCAGGTAGCCCCTTACACCCATTACGCCAGGTAGCCCCTTATACTCATTGCGCCAGGTAGCCCCTTATACACATTGCACCAGGTAGCCCATTAAACACATTGCGCCAGGTAGCACATTACACACATTGCACCAGGTAGCCCATTATACACAGTGTGCCAAGTAGCCCATTATAAACATCGCACCAGATAGCCCCTTATACACATTGTGCCAGGTAGCGCCTTATACAAATTGCACCAGCAAGCCGTCACTCACCATTCGGTGCCTGTGGTCCTCCAGCTCTATGTTCTTGTCATACTTCCGCGGTGGGGTGCGGGCAGCGTGAAGTGGCCAGGATGGGGGGCGGCTGGCCGGAGCAGGAAGTGGCAAGGGGCATTGTGGTGCAGGCAGCAGATGGGTGCTGGTGGCGCTGGCGGAATGACTGCAGCCTCAGGCTGCAGCGTCTCGGGTGCCCGCCCTGATAGCCCGCACCTAAAACCGCCACTGACAGGATCCCCTGAGCTCCACGCCCCCACCCCCGCAGTCAACACTCCAACACTGCTAACAAAGCCCCTCCCAGTGCACATAGTGCAGCCGAATGCACAAGGACCGAGCGTCCACAGACGTGCAGATCACCCACCTGAGCATAGCCTCCAATGTGACCAACCCAGAGTCTGTGCACGCAACTATTCCCAGTAACATGCCCATGTTACGACACACACACAAAGCCTGCCCCCCACTCCCTACACACACAGCCAGTTTCCCCAGTCCCTACACACACACACACAGCCTGCCCCTCCAGTCACCTTACACACACACTCACCTTGTTCCCTGCACACACCTGTCCAGCCTGTCCCTTTCAACACACATACCCTGTTTCTCACAGCCCTCCCACTCTCCCCTGTTTCCCCCAGTCACTGCGCCTTGCGGACACAGCAGGAGCAGACTGGCCGACCAGGAAAAGGTGGGGGCGTGGCCTAATCACGGACCCGTGACCACGCCTCCTTTGGAGGGAAATAAACCTACCATTAAGTAAGCTGTAAGCACCACTAGCTGGCTCGTCAGAGGGGTCACGGGACTGAAACAGCGGTTAAGTCACTGTCACCCTGCGTCCCTGGAGGCAAGTACACTGCTGGCTGCTGCTGTGCTGCACGGGAGAGGGGAGGCGCCTGTGGCATGTCTCACAAAGTGTGAGGTCACGGCGCAGGGGAGAGGAAAACATATTTTTCGGTGCAGGGAGGGCTTCTGAGGCTTCTCTGGTGCTGCTGACTTGCTGTGATAGGAAAAATATTTTTTCCTGTTTCCAGCAGCAGGGGATGCTGTGGGCCTATTTTGATGGGGGGGGGGGGGGGGGGGGGGGCTGGAGCTGCAGCTCCACCCGCCCCATTGTTAATCCGGCCCTGTCTATTAATCTGGTTAACAACTATTACCTGTTACAGTGTGGTTCTCTTCTCCAACCACATTAATTTACCCTTTGAAGGCCTGAATCTCTTACATATGGCAGTGATCTAGGCATGTTGGAAGTGACTCCTGTAACCTGTAACTTACTGGCATCTATAACTTCTGTTTTTGTCTGCTATCTAGGTTCAGGACAGCTGCTTGAGCAGTTTCTCTTCTACAGACTTCACCCTTTTTTACAGAAGTATTTGTTTTGTTTTTTCATCATATACTATATATTAAAGTTGCACATTTGTTTGCTCCTGCTTGCATACAGTATAAGGTATTTTATTTTGATACCCATCTCTGTCTTATATGAAGGATTCTGCGGCATCTGTGCTCTGAAGGCTGTCAGGTGATGTCATGATAAATCTAAAATTTACTGATGGGGCCAACATTATCCAAACAGTAAATAATTTTGTCTTGAGCATACAGATGCATCCAAAAAGATATAATAATGTATCTATTTAATCTTTAGTGAACATATTCTGTTTTGACTTGGAATATACACAAAAGGTCCAAAAGTATGTGGACAACTCAAATAGAACATCGTATATATTTGTTGAACATCTCATTCCAAAATTCTGCACATTAATATGGAGTTGGTTCCCAATTCCCTGCTAAAATAGCTTCCACTCTTCTGGTAGAAACATGGCTTTGGGGGTTGGCATCTATTCAGAAACAAGTGTGGGTGGGCACTGCTTTTGTGCAATGCGGTCTGGCTTTCAGTTGGCATTCCAAAGGTAGTCAATAGGGCTCTGTGCTGGGCAATTAATTTCTTCCATACCAAACACATCAAGACATTTTTTAAAGGATCTTGTTTTGTATACAGGGCTATCACCATGCTATGACAGGAAAGGTCCATACCAAACGTTTGCCACAAAGCTGGAAGAATACAGTGCTCTCCAAAGTCAGCGCATACTGTAGCATTAAGAAAATCCATTTGCTGGAACGAAGAGGCCCAGGCCAAGCCATGAAAAATATCCCCAGATTATTTTTCCACCTTCTGCAAACTTTACAGTTTGTAGTAAGTTTGTAGTAAACCTTTAGAACAGTTCTTCTGGCATCAATGATAGCCATAATAATCTGTCAGACTGACAGATGGGGAATTGGGATGACTGACAGATGATGAAGTGTGATGACTGACATATGGTGAAGTGCGTTGGCTGACAGATGGTTAGGAGGGATGGCTGACACATGTGAGGTGTAACGAGTGACAGATGGTGAGGTGTGATGACTGACAGATGATGAGGTGTGATGACTGACAGATGGTGAAGTGTGATGACTGACAGATGGTGAAAGCATTTCCACTGCTCCAGACTCCAATGGAGGTATATTTTACACCACTCCAGACTATTTTTAATTGTCCATCGTAATCTGAGTCTTGTATGCAACTGCTCATCCATGTAATTCCAATCCATGATGCTCCCGATAAACAGTTGTAATGATGGTGCTTGCAGAGGCAGTCTGGAACTTGGTAGTGAATATTTCAACTGAGGACAGACAATTTCTACATGGTCTGTTTCTGTTATGCACACCAGTGCCTGCAGGAAAGTACTGGTGTCAGAACTGTTATGCACTCCAGTGTCTGCAGGAATGTACTGGTGTTTGAACTGTTATGCAAAACAGATGGACTCACAGACAAACTGGGGGATATGACATAATGTACACAGAAGGTGATAGGGTAACAAAATACACACAAAGTGAACAGAGAAGCCCAGAGGCTAAGGAACTGGGTATCTCCCTTGTATTAGAACTGCTCAGATGGAAAAGCAAGATGTTGTGTTTTAATACGTAGAGAACCCGAAATGCTGTTGCTAAGGGCAACAGCAAAACCCTAAAGGGTTACCAACGGGTGTGGCAGTAAACTCCTTGGTCAGAGATGGAATGATAGACACAAGGAGAATCTCCACAATCCTAATTCTCACTTGCAGTGCACAGGTTTTAGCTTACTGCCACTAAACTGACCCCTGACACCTAGCACAGTGAGACAGGATTAGACAGGCAAGTCTTAGAATACAGCCGCAAACTTGCTAAGTTCACAGAGTAGTAACAGAACCCCAGCAAGCTAAACGACTGACTCCAGTCTTACTGCTAGGTCTGGATTGGCAGAGTGTAATACCAAATCCCCAGGCCTATTTGCAGTAAGCAACAAACAAATACAAAGCTACACAGTACTGGCTAACTTTCATGAACTGACTAACCAACAAAGATTCAGCAGCATCTGCTTACCCTGAAAAGAGGCCTTATAAAGCAGGTGCTGTCCACGCCCCACTCAGACCTCACAGACTGTGAGCACAAAAACCAGCACCGGATCCCCTGCCGTGCACAGAGCCTATAACCACTGCACAGCAAAAGACCCGAACCGGAGTATCAGCTGCGCTCAGGTTACACCACTAGCACTTGTCTCCCGGTTGCCATGACGACGTGGCAGCACAGGGCAGGAGACCCTAACAGTACCCCCCCTCTGACGAGGGGTCAAAGAACCCCTACCACCGGGTTTATCGGGGAACTGCGAGAAGAAAGAGCGTATCAGTCTGGGGGCATGAAGATCACAACTGCGCACCCACGACCGCTCCTCCGGGCCATACCCCTTCCAGTGCACCAAAAATGACAGCCGACCCCGAACCACCTTGGAGTCAAGAATCCTTTCAACAACAAACTCCCTCTGGCCACGTATCAGAAGAGGGGAAGGTCTTCCCCTGGAAGAAGGATTACTAATCGCCCGTTTTAAAAGGGAACAATGAAATGTTTTATTGATACCCAAAGAACGGGGCAGATCTAACTGAAATGCCACCGGATTGATAACCCTGGTGATCTTATAAGGGCCGATGAACCGGGGCCCTAACTTATGAGATGGCTGTCTCAACTTCAAATTCTTGGTAGACAACCAGACGAAGTCTCCTAATTTGAAGCTGCAGGGTCTTTTCCGCTTATCAAAAACCCTTTTGGTCACTAATGACACAGACACAAGGGCTTTCTTCACTTTCCGCCAAATACCTCTAAGGACCGAAACCACAGAGGAACCACCAGGCGTGGAGTCCAGGGGGTCAAAAGAATTGGCCTTAGGATGATGCCCATACACACAAAGGAAGGGAGAGATCCCTGTAGCAGAGTGAGCCGCGTTGTTATAGGCAAACTCCGCCATGGACAGATGAGCAACCCAGTCAGTCTGACACTTGGAGACATAACACCTGAGGAACTGCTCCAAGGACTGGTTCACCCTTTCAGTCTGCCCATTAGACTGTGGATGGTAGCCTGACGACAAGCTGACAGAAATCTGGAGATCGGAACAAAATGCCCTCCAGAATTTGGCCACAAACTGGGATCCGCGGTCAGAGACCACATCAAGTGGCAACCCGTGGAGACGCACAACATGCAGCATAAATAATTCAGACAGGCGTCTGGCTGATGGCAGCCCAACCAGTGGAACGAAGTGCGCCATCTTCGAAAACCTGTCAACGACAACCCAGATGGCTGTCATCCCCGAGGATTTGGGCAAGTCCACCACAAAATCCATTGAAATGTGGGTCCATGGCTTAGATGGGATAGAGAGTGGATGTAATGGGCCAACAGGAACCCCTCTAGGAGTCTTATTTCGGGCACAGATGTCACATGCCCGAACCCACTGATCCACATCCTTAGCCACCGAGGGCCACCACACCGCCCTAGATAGCAACTCCCGAGTTCTGGCAATACCCGGGTGACCTGCCGACTTCTTGGCATGGAATTCCAGGAACACTCGCTGTCTTAACCTAGGAGGCACAAACAAAAGACCTACCGGAAGGTCTGGAGGAGCCTGCTCCTGTGCTCTAAGGACTAATGATAAGAGGTCCTGGGTAATGCCCACTTTAATACATGATGGGGAAACAATGGGCAACGGCTCCTCGGTGGTCTCCTGGATTGGAGCAAAACTCCGCGAGAGCGCATCAGCCTTGATGTTTTTTGACCCAGGGCGATATGTTATCAAAAAATTAAAGCGAGCAAAAAACAAAGCCCATCGTGCCTGCCTGGCATTGAGACGCTTCGCTGACTCTAAATATGCCAGATTCTTATGGTCAGTGAGAATTGAGACCACAAACTTAGCCCCCTCAAGCCAGTGTCTCCACTCCTCGAGTGCATCCTTAATAGCCAACAATTCCCGGTTACCCACGTCATAATTCATCTCGGCAGGCGAAAATTTACGGGAAAAGTAAGCACAGGGATGAAGGCGATTATCAGACACTCCCATCTGAGAAAGCACTGCCCCAATACCCATCTCAGAGGCATCCACCTCCACCACAAAAGGACGCTCTGGATCTGGGTGTCGCAGCACCTTGGCCGAAACAAATGCCCTTTTGAGACGGGCAAAAGCCGCTTTAGCCTCACAAGACCAGTGAGCAACATCCGCCCCTTTCTTAGTGAGTGCCACCAAGGGCGCCACTATAGACGAAAATCCAGCGATAAATCGTCTATAAAAATTCGCAAAGCCCAGGAAACGCTGAAGCGCCTTCAAACTAGTGGGCTGCACCCAATCCAGGACTGCCTGTACCTTGGAACCCTCCATTTGGAAACCTTCTGGGGAGATAATATATCCTAGAAATGCGATTTGCTGAACTTCAAATTCGCACTTCTCCAGCTTCGCCCCAAGCCGGTGGTCTCTGAGTTTCTGGAGGACTAAGCGTACATGCTTCCGATGTTCCTCCAGGGAATGGGAGAAGATTAGGATGTCATCTAAGTATACAACTAAGAATCTATCCAAATATTCCCTGAGCACATCATTCATGAAATCCTGGAAGACTGCCGGGGCATTACAGAGCCCAAAAGGCATCACCAAATATTCATAATGCCCTGAGTGGGTATTAAAGGCAGTCTTCCATTCATCCCCCTCTCTTATTCGGATTAGATTGTACGCACCGCGTAGGTCAATCTTAGAAAAAATGGTGGCAGTACGAAGCTGGTCAAACAAGACCGAAATGAGAGGCAGTGGGTATGAGTTTTTAATCGTGATACGGTTCAATTCCCTGAAGTCGATGCAGGGTCGCAACGAACCGTCCTTTTTACCCACGAAGAAGAACCCCGACCCAACTGGAGACTGTGAAGGTCTGATAAATCCCTTAGCCAAGTTCTCCTGAATGTACTCTGCCATAGCCTGAGTCTCAGGACGTGACAGGGAGTACAACCTGCTCTTGGGAAGCTTAGCATTTGGCAACAAATCAATGGCACAGTCATAGGGGCGATGGGGAGGTAGTACCTCTGCAACTTTTTTGGAGAACACGTCCGCAAAATCTACATAACACCCTGGCAATCCTGGCAAACTTAGCTGCGAGAGCCTGACTGGAAGGCTCAAGCAACTCCTGAAACAATCAGTACCCCAATTAAGAATCTCCCCAGAGACCCAGTCAAATTGAGGATTGTGGGCCCTTAACCAGGGTAACCCCAACACCAATGGGGCAAAAGTACAGACAGTCACATAAAAGGACAATTTTTCAGAGTGTGTGGCTCCAATAAACAAAGAAATCTGGCTAGTGCAAGAGGTAATTTTACCTTGGGATAATGGTTCCCCGTTTAACCCACAAATCTCAATTTCCGATGCCAAGGGTACTAAGGGAACAGAGTGTTTCAGGGCGAATTGGCGGTCCATAAAAACCCCGTCGGCCCCACTGTCCACAAAGGCCTCAGTCTTGACAGTTTGACCGAGGATCTTCAAGGTCACCGGAATGATAAAAGTCTTCTTGGGAAATTCTGACTTCTGGCCTGACAGGATATTTCCCATCACCCTCAGGCCCTGAAGTTTTCCGGCTTTTCTGGGCATGATACTACCACATGACCTTTATTCCCACAGTACAAACACAACCCCTGCTGTCTCCTCCGCGTCTTCTCACGCGAGGAGAGGCGGGTAGCCCCAATCTGCATAGGCTCCTCAGAAAATTCCTCAGAGTCTGAGGTTCCCTTGGGAAGGAAGGAAATCTCAGTCTCCCTTTCAAGCCTACGCTCTCTCAGCCGTCTATCCACCCGGATGGATAACTGCATGAGCTGATCCAAGCTATCAGGCAAGGGATATTGTACCAGTTGGTCCTTTATCTGGTTAGAAAGACCTCTTCGGTACTGGTGTCTCAGGGCTGGGTCATTCCACTGGGTATCATGGGCCAACCTCCGAAACTCCGTACAGTAAACCTCAACTGGCCTTCGCCCTTGCTTAAGGATCGAAATCTGAGCCTCGGCTGAGGCCGTCTTGTCAGGGTCATCATACAACATGCCCAGTGCCGTAAAAAAAGCATCAACACTTTTAAGCGACGGACAGTCAGGCTGCAACCCATATGCCCAGACCTGTGGGTCTCCTTGTAGCAAGGAAATCACTATGCCCACCCGCTGAATCTCCGACCCAGAAGACTGAGGCCTAAGCCGGAAGTATAGCTTGCAGCTCTCCTTGAAACAAAAGAACTGCGAGCGATCTCCAGAAAAACGATTCGGGAGATTTACTTTCGGCTCCTTAACCCCTGCAGGTGCTGCTGCTGCGGGAGCTCCGCCAGCAGCCTGGGAGGTGTGCATTTTAATGGACAAATCATTAAATTGTCGAGTCAGGACCTGCACCTGATCGACCACCTGTTGCAACGTATTTTGAGGGGTATGCTCCATATTCCCACAAAATTTCAACAGGAGTATTAGGCTGCTGAATATGTTATGCACACCAGTGCCTGCAGGAAAGTACTGGTGTCAGAACTGTTATGCACTCCAGTGTCTGCAGGAATGTACTGGTGTTTGAACTGTTATGCAAAACAGATGGACTCACAGACAAACTGGGGGATATGACATAATGTACACAGAAGGTGATAGGGTAACAAAATACACACAAAGTGAACAGAGAAGCCCAGAGGCTAAGGAACTGGGTATCTCCCTTGTATTAGAACTGCTCAGACGGAAAAGCAAGATGTTGTGTTTTAATACGTAGAGAACCCGAAATGCTGTTGCTAAGGGCAACAGCAAAACCCTAAAGGGTTACCAACGGGTGTGGCAGTAAACTCCTTGGTCAGAGATGGAATGATAGACACAAGGAGAATCTCCACAATCCTAATTCTCACTTGCAGTGCACAGGTTTTAGCTTACTGCCACTAAACTGACACCTAGCACAGTGAGACAGGATTAGACAGGCAAGTCTTAGAATACAGCCGCAAACTTGCTAAGTTCACAGAGTAGTAACAGAACCCCAGCAAGCTAAACGACTGACTCCAGTCTTACTGCTAGGTCTGGATTGGCAGAGTGTAATACCAAATCCCCAGGCCTATTTGCAGTAAGCAACAAACAAATACAAAGCTACACAGTACTGGCTAACTTTCATGAACTGACTAACCAACAAAGATTCAGCAGCATCTGCTTACCCTGAAAAGAGGCCTTATAAAGCAGGTGCTGTCCACGCCCCACTCAGACCTCACAGACTGTGAGCACAAAAACCAGCACCGGATCCCCTGCCGTGCACAGAGCCTATAACCACTGCACAGCAAAAGACCCGAACCGGAGTATCAGCTGCGCTCAGGTTACACCACTAGCACTTGTCTCCCGGTTGCCATGACGACGTGGCAGCACAGGGCAGGAGACCCTAACAGTTTCAGTACTATCTATTTAAATATTTAATCTATTTAAAGATTTGGGGCACAGTACCCTCTCTTCTTTCCCTGCATGGGAAGGGACTAGATCAATGGAATGCTACCATACATCATTGTACCTCCTTATACAAGCTGCTCTCTGAATGATAACTGGAGACCTTTATGTGTTTAGTACCACATTTAATGAATAATGAAAAAAATTTATGAACCACATTAATTTTAGTACAAATTATTTCTACTTGTTTGCCATAGCTAAAAACAATAAAAACACATCCTAAATCATTTTCTATGAACCAATAAATGAAGAATACACTTTACTTAATTAAATGGATGTGTTAACAGTGCATATGTGGGAAGTCATTTGCCTACTCACCCATTATAACTTACGGAGACACCTGCAAATGGTTCATTACCACACTTCGCAAATATAAAAACTGATGTTAGTGCCACTGATATAAATGACATTATAATTGAGAACCGGATGGTATTTTTACATTCAATCTTGAATTTTGATATAATTACGCCACCTACAATTTGTCCAATGGCTGCAGCTGGAATTAGTATACCACCTAGGAAGTACAAGGAAGAAAGCAAAGTTACAAAATAATGTTTCAATTGTTTTGATGGTAAGTGTGCCTAAATCACCCTTTAAAAGTCTAATGAAATATCTTACTATCTGTTTAATATAATTGTATGAAATGTATTTGAGTCTTGAATACCTCAATGTACAGTGCTCCATAGTATGTCAGCACTTAACAAATAAAAATAATAATTCTGTCTACAGGCATACAAAAATAGTTCTATGATATAAATTAGATATTTTATTATATACTAAAGGGTTATTAAACCTAAAATACAGGCTGCCTTGTACAACTTAAGGTGCCCATACACCTAAAGATTTATCTTCCAATCTGGCTGGTTGGAACGAAAATCTGGTAATGGATGGGAGAAAATGACAGTTGACTATTTGAAACGGTCAACTGTCATTTGCTCCCATCCATGTCATTTGCTCCCATCCATTACCAGATTTTAATTCCAACCAGCCAGATTGGAAGATAAATCTTTAGGTGTATGGGCGCCTTAACATTCACAAACAGATGCGTGAAATTTCTTATTGGTTTAAAATTTGAATTGCCTCAAAAGCCAGGAGGAAAGTCAAGATACATTGGTCAATAGACTGCAATTTGAGTTTGCATTCAAACTTTGTGGATTGCATTGGATGATTTTTAAATACTTTTTTTTTTAATGATTTATTGAATTTTCACTAACACTGAGAAAAGGATACAATGATAAAGGGTATCACACGCAATGGCATAAAAATACATATATAATAAGTTTCAATAGGAAAGTGATAAGCATCACAAGAAAAAAGAAGTGTATGCAGGAAGGTTAAAAAATACACGTCAATGTCTTGCTTGCATTGGTAAGTAATGAGTCCATCAGTTACTACGCCATGAGATACGAGTAACTTAAATATGAATGCAATCAATAGGCCAAGATAAAATAATGGGGACGGGGGGGAGCACATAAGAGGATGAAAGATAAAGGAACACACAAGACATCTTTATTAAATCAGATGCTTCTCTGGGTCTGTTGCAGTATGTTCAATACCAGGTAATATAGCATTAACAGAAAGGAGTCCCATCCATCTGCTTATAGGTGACGTATTGTAAAAGGAAGCAGTTAGTAGTTTCAAACATTTTATAAATATGACTAGAGCTATCTAGCTGTTCAATAAATTTGTTCCAGAACTGCCATATCTTGCTACACTCCCAAAAAGCAATGTAAAAAGGATTAATTCATAATCCTACATTTGGGATAGGACCCATCTCCTCTGGTACCATATGTCTCCTTTGAGCTGGAGTATATGCCCTACTAAGGAAATCGAGATGTGTTCCTGCAACTTAGCAGAGTGTAGAAATTTCAACACTGACCCACAATGCCTCAGCCAGGTCTCATGAGTGTCAATAGACCATTTCAAGAGTGAGCATTGCCATAATATATCCCTTGAGGGAGTTATAAAGAAATTGGAGTTCATGGTATTTGGATAATGAAGAGAACATTTGGGAAAAGAGGGGGTTCATTCTTGATCACTCGACCTTAACACTGATAGTGATTGAGCAAAATGTCTAGCTTGCAAAAATATACTGTATGTCTATGCAATACATGAAATTTTTCTTGTAGAGACATAGAACTAACTATAAAGCCTCCAGGATCAAAAATATCTTGTATGGCAGAAATCCCCATCACGTTCCAGTAAGTGAAATTAGAATTATCCAATCCCGGGGTAAAACAAAAATCGCTCCAAAAAACTTGTAAAGGGGAACTAGTAAAATTGAGTTTGAATTTTTTTATTGATAGAGCACCAAGCTTTATAAACATCTTTAAAGAGAACATTAGAAGAAATAACGGGGGGTAATAACTGTTTAGGTGTATGTAGCAAGGCACTAGAGGAGTAGGGAAAAATAATGCCCCTTCCAAAGTCAAGTTAGTGAATACAGAAGATTGTGTAAACCAATCCGAAATGTATCTAAAGAAAGCAGGCTGTGTAAAAGAGCCATCAGGAACCTGGAATCCCCCATCACCCTTAGGAAGCGGTTACTCAGAGTAAGAGACCACTTCTTACAAAATCTACTGTACTTTAGACCCCGACTGCATGACCAACTACATACGAGTACTGTATAAAACCTTCCTTTTCTAGGAAAGGATATTGAGAAAGTGGTTGCAACTCAACTAGAAATGTGCCTGTCAAAACATGATATTTATGATCCATTCCACTCAGTATTCAGAAGAAGACATAGCACCAAAATAGCCTTGGTACAGTACGTGTGCTTAATGATCTCCTAATAGCAAGAGACAGAGGTGACTGTTCAGTCGTAATCCTTCTGGATCTCTCTGCAGTATTTGACACCGTGGACATTGGGATTCTAATTGAGTTCCTGGAGAAATTCTGATGATAGGTCACAGGACAAGACTGCAGCAAAGCCCACCAACTGGACTTTTACTTGGGGTATCAGAACTATAAAAACACTGAACACTTGCGGAATCTTGGTGTAATCATGATTACATAGCATATTGAATCTGTGTACAAATTTTGGAGTGGCCACTCCTATAATTAAGGTATTTGTTTTGGTCTCCCTTTTTTACATAAGGGTCTGTCACAAGTTTATTTTCTTCAACGAGAGTGCAATATCGAGAACGTTTATACTAACTACATCAATACTGAAGGTGAATTTTAAACCATAAGTGGTCTTATAGTATTTAAACTATTAATGAAATTGTGAACAGATTGTAAATTCTCATCCCAAATAATAAATAAATAATTTATGTACCTACTATAGGTAGACCCAAAATTACTAATGCCAAACATGTTTCTCCTCAAAGCCACACATGTACAGGTTTGTGAATAGGTATACCCCTGGTTCCCATTGTGGTACCATGTGTTTGTAAATAAAAATGTTAGTCAAATAAAAAAATATAAAATAAAAAGGAGGGTGTGCACAAGAAAACATGAATTTAAATTAGACTGCAAATGCAATTCTCTGAGCAAATTTGCAGTGAAAACAGCTTGCATGAGCCAACTCACACCTAATTGAATCAAGCTGGATGTTTGTTGAAGATTCAAAGGGGTGCAAATAGCTGCTCATTATATACCAAATTAATTTGAAATGGAATTTAAATCTGGACAGGGATACTGTAGCTATAAGGTAAGATCTGTTGGAGTGTAAGAGTAATAGCAAGGTGATGTCTGTACATGGGGGACAGGGCAGGTCCTGCTCTTACCTGCTCTGTCCTGAGCCCCGTGTTTTTAGAGGTAAATTTACTAAGTGGTGGCAAAACCATCAGTTAGTAAATTTACCCCTAAGACTTAAACTTTGCATTCATAATAAATATTTCCACAATCATGTGTTCTCATACATTAGCCAAATCAATACATGTGTATGTGATAGTTAATCTAATATAAGAAGTGCTTAAGGCAACAATAAAACTAGTCCACTGTATATGGAGTTGTTCATTGCATAAAAGAATAAATAGTGTGTGTGTGTATATATATATATAAAATTATAGCTTCAGCTCGGCACTCCCTTGGCAGAGTATACAGCTTTCCGGGTGCCTTCAACCGTAAACTTCCATTTACTCAAATATGTTCCCATAAGAAGCGGCACTCCATGGTAGAGAGATGACACACACACAGGGCAGTGTGTATAGCTATACACACTGCCCTGTGTGTTTGTCATTTCTATACCATAGAGTGCCGCTTCTCATGGGAACATATGTGTGTGTGTGTGTGTGTGTGTGTGTGTGTGTGTGTGTGTGTGTGTGTGTGTGTGTGTCTTCTTTCCACTCCTTTCAGTCTCGTTGGCTATTACAATGATCCCTTTGTGGAGAATTTTTATTATTTAGTAAGTGTGTGTAAGGCAGTAAGGTAAACAAAAGGGACACTTACCTCCCAGAATTGCTGCAAAGCTTGATGTTAGTGAAAATTGGTTTTCAATAATTTTGGGAAGAAATGTTGCAAAACCAGTAGTGATAAATGCATCGGCACAGCTGGCAAATGTTACAGCCATGAGAACAGGATTTTTCACCATCAGCTAGAAAAAAATTAAAGTTTTGTTAATTCAGTAACAGTAAGAACACCACACTGTACAATTTAAATTCAGAGACTAAGGGGTATATTCAATTGAAGTCGAAAACTGCCATCTGTCGAAAAGACGGCAGTTTTCGACTTTTTATGGTCGAATCCTGATTCGACATATTCAATATTTGGCCAAATTTTTCGACAAGTCGATAAATTTGACTTGTTGAAAAGCACGTGGATCGGCGGAATAGCTGGGGCCAAATCCGACAAGTTTTGGCCCCCTTTTCGACCATCTCAGTCCGACATCAAAATGATGTCGGACTGAGATGCGTACCCAGAGGAGGCGAGGGGGGGAGCCGCAGGGAGACGGGGGGGGGGGGACAGCCGGCAGGCACACAGGAGAGATCAGCGCTACAGTAGCGCTGCAGCTGGATGTCACTCAGCTGCTTGACCTCACGGCAGCTTCCACCCGGCTCCAGCACGCTGCTGGAGCCGGGTGGAAGCTGCCGTGAGGTCTGGCGGCTGAGTGACATCCTGCAGCAGCGCTACTCCGTAGCGCTGATCTCTCCTGTGTGCCCGCCGGCTGTCCCCCTGCAGCTCGCCCCCCTCGCCTCCTCTGCGTCCCATCTAAATTCGACTTGAAAAAGTCGAATTTAGTTGGGGATTGAATAGGGGTTGTCGGATCCATTCCGACAAATACATGTCGGAAAGGATCCGACTTTAATTGAATATACCCCTAAAATACAAGTTGGATAGTGAAAATTATTTTCTTAAATTAATTGATGAAAAACAAATACATTTTGCATTATATATGGCTCATAAATTACAAGGATGCAAGGAAGGCTTTATATTGCAGTAGTTTAGACACGTGGGGTGTAAATTTACTAAAGTGTTTGTTTTTTAGAACTGGAGATGTTGCCCATAGCAACCAATGAGATTGTACTTATTCATCTAGCACCTTGTAGAAGATAATAGCTAGAATCTGATTGGTTGCTGTGGGCAACATCGCCACTTCTAAAAACTCACACTTTAGTAAATATACCCCTTAGATACTATAGACAAGTAAGAGATATGTTTGTTTGTTTTTTTGGGGAGGGGGTTGTGTTTTTTTTTTAATACTTGAGACTTCTGTTGTACTAGATACTAGATTGTTTATTTGCAGAGAATATTTGTCATTCGCAACAGCCGCTGCCCTACTGGAGCTTATAGTGCCCATACACTTGTGAGATAATCGGTGCTAACCTTCGATTTCGACCTCATCTGTGAGAGAAATTGAAGGATTGTATGCATATTTTAGGTACCTTGAGACACGATGCGCGAGCACGCCGCTCGAGTGTCGCGTCTCAAGATATTATGTGCTGCACTTAATATCTCTTGCATCGCAGTGCGATTGCATGTGGTTTTAAAACCACATGAGATATATCGCACTGCGATGGGCACCCGCCGGGAGCAGCCTCTGACTCGGCAGTGACGTGCCGATCACGTAATTACCATGCGATCTAATATGGTAATGCGCATGGTAATCACTTTGGCAGTTCAGGTGACCTGAACTGCCGGTGCGATGCCCCGCGATGTCGCGTAGCAGGGCATCGCACAAGTGTATGGGCACCTTAAGGCTAAAGCTAGGTACACACTATAAAATTATCTGGCAGATAATGTGCCAGATCTAGCTGGTTGGAACGAAAATTTGGTAATGGATGAGAGCAAATGACATTCCACTATTTGCTCCCAAACACTGGAAAACTAACAAAAACTGTTGGTCATCCAAGTTGGTTTAATTTTGTGTTTAACTAATTTGTATGAATGACAGGTTTTGTTAGTTTTCTAGTGTTTAGTAGCAAATGGTTGATTGTCATTTGCTCTCATCCATTACCAAATTTCATTCCAACCAACCAGATCTGGCAGATTATCTGCCAGATCATTGTATAGTGTGTACCTAGCTTTAGGGGTCTATTTACTAAGCTGTGGAGAGAGAGAAAGTGGACTCAGATAAAGTACCAGCCAATCAGCTCCTAACTGTCATGTTACAGGCAGTGTCTGAAAAATGACAGTTAGGAGTTGGTTAGTTGGTTGGTTGGTTGGTTGGTTGGTTGGTTGGTTGGTTGGTTGGTTGGTACTTTATCTCCGTCCGCTTTATCTCTCTCCAATGGGTAGATTTACTAAAGGTCGGTTTAAGATCTAACTTAATCGATGTTGGGCTTCCAGGGTTAAAACACACATTTTTCTAGCAGATGATTTTTTATATTAATTTTGAAATGTACTTAAATGTGTGCTTTAACCCTGGAAGCCAAATTTTGATTAGGATTGATTTAAATTGATTTAAAATCGATCAGAAAATTAACAAAATCGAACAAATCAACATTTAGTAAATATACCCCCAATGCAAGGTAAATAGACACATAAGTTCACTAACACACAAACACACACATATACATACACTAGGTTTAATTTTATTATAAATAAATTACCCTTGAAGGGTGCTTTTTTTTGTACAGTGGAAGGAAACTGAGGCATCCAGAGGAAATCCATGCAAACACGTTGAGAACCTTCAAACTCCATACACATAAGGTGCTGGGGGAATTGAACTCCTGACCACGCTGCTATGAGGCATCAGTGTTAACCACTGTGTCTCTAGGAGTTTTTTTTATACAAAAGGTATAAGGTATACAGAATTACAATTTAAAATTCACTCCTGCCTTTGAGATACCTAGCAGTAAGACACTGATTCTACCTTTAACACAACCTTTGTTTCGTCACCTCATCCTTCTTTCCATAATATGAGTCATATTGTACTGTATATTATATGACCCCATTTTATATTCTATTTATTCACTCATCTTTGAGAATATGGGACATCCTACTGTACAATGGGGGTCATTCTGAGTTGATCGCTTGCTGACGTTTTTCGCAGCGCAGCGAACAGGTTACTACTGCGCATGCGTATGCACCGCAATGCGCATGTGCGTTGTACAGGTACAAAGTGGATCATTGCTGGGCAATGGATTTAACGAAGAATCCATTTGCACAGCCGATCGCAAGGAGATTGACAGGAAGAGGGCATTTGTGGGTGTCAACTGACCGTTTTCTGGGAGTATTTGGAAAAACGCAGGCATGTCCAAGCGTTTGCAGGGCGAGTGTCTGACGTCAATTCCGGAACGGGATATGCTGAAGTGATCGCAAGGGCTGAGTAAGTCCAGAGCTACTCAGAAACTGCAAAAACCTTTTTTGTACCGCTCGGCTGCACACGCATTTGCACACTTGCAAAGCAAAAATACACTCCCCCGTGGGCGGTGACTATGCGTTTGCATGGCTGCTAAAAGTAGCTAGCGAGCGATCAACTTGGAATGACCCCCAAAGAGGACAGAAACACCTAGTCTTTGCGATGGTTAAAAGACCACTCCAACCAGTGATTCCATTGTTAGAAAAGATTGCCCCGACCAGTGATTCCATTGCTAGCCTTACAGATATGGAATTAATGTGAGTGCATTTGTCCTTATTGTATATATTCATGTGTTGCAATTAGAGATATGCGCGGACCCCTGTGTTTTGGATTTGGTCCTAATTCATTATCATATTTTGTAGAGATGAGCGGGTTCGGTTTCTCTGAATCCGAACCCGCCCGAACTTCATGTTTTTTTACACGGGTCCGAGCGACTCGGATCTTCCCGCCTTGCTCGGTTAACCCGAGCGCGCCCGAACGTCATCATCACGCTGTCGGATTCTCGCGAGGCTCGGATTCTATCGCGAGACTCGGATTCTATATAAGGAGCCGCGCGTCGCGGCCATTTTCACACGTGCATTGAGATTGATAGGGAGAGGACGTGGCTGGCGTCCTCTCCGTTTAGAAATTAAAATAGATAGGAGAGTGAGAGTGAGACACTTCATTTACTTACTGGAGCTTAGGAGGAGTTATACTAGTGACTGATGACCAGTGACCTGACCACCAGTGCAGTTTTATAATTTATTATTATTTAATAATCCGTTCTGTTCTTGTTCTCTGCCTGAAAAAAACGATACACAGTGACTCAGTCACACTCACATACCATATCTGTGCTCAGCCCAGTGTGCTGCATCATCTATGTATAATATCTGACTGTGCTCACACAGCTTAATTGTGGGGGAGACTGGGGAGCAGTTATAGGTTATAGCAGGAGCCAGGAGTACATATTAAACAGTGCACACTTTTGCTGCCAGAGTGCCACTGCCAGAGTGACTGACCACTGACCACTGTGACCAGTGACCTGACCACACTGACCACCAGTATAGTATATTGTGATTGAATGTCTGCCTGAAAAAGTACACTCGTCGTGTGACTTGTGTGGTGTTTTTTTATTCTATAAAAATTAAAAAACTCATTCTGCTGACAGACAGTGTCCAGCAGGTCCGTCATTATATAATATATAGCTGTCCGGCTGCAGTAGTGATATATATATATTTTTTATATCATTATTTATCATCCAGTCTATACTAGCAGCAGACACAGTACGGTAGTTCACGGCTGTAGCTACCTCTGTGTCGGCACTCGGCAGTCCATCCATAATTGTATACCACCTACCCGTGGTTTTTTTTTCTTTCTTCTTTATACATACTACATCTCATTATCATCCAGTCTATATTAGCAGCAGACACAGTACAGTACGGTAGTCCACGGCTGTAGCTACCACTGTGTCGGCACTCGGCAGTCCATCCATAATTGTATACCACCTACCCGTGGTTTTTTTTTCTTTCTTCTTTATACATACTACATCTCATTATCAACCAGTCTATATTAGCAGCAGACACAGTACGGTAGTTCACGGCTGTAGCTACCTCTGTGTCGGCACTCGGCAGTCCATCCATAATTGTATACCACCTACCCGTGGTTTTTTTTTTCTTTCTTCTTTATACATACATACTACATCTCATTATCATCCAGTCTATATTAGCAGCAGACACAGTACAGTACGGTAGTCCACGGCTGTAGCTACCTCTGTGTCGGCACTCGGCAGTCCATCCATAATTGTATACCACCTACCCGTGGTTTTTTTTTTCTTTCTTCTTTATACATACTACATCTCATTATCATCCAGTCTATATTAGCAGCAGACACAGTACAGTACGGTAGTCCACGGCTGTAGCTACCTCTGTGTCGGCACTCGGCAGTCCATCCATAATTGTATACCACCTACCCGTGGTTTTTTTTTTCTTTCTTCTTTATACATACTACATCTCATTATCAACCAGTCTATATTAGCAGCAGACACAGTACAGTACGGTAGTCCACGGCTGTAGCTACCTCTGTGTCGGCACTCGGCAGTCCATCCATAATTGTATACCACCTACCCGTGGTTTTTTTTTTCTTTCTTCTTTATACATACTACATCTCATTATCATCCAGTCTATATTAGCAGCAGACACAGTACAGTACGGTAGTCCACGGCTGTAGCTACCTCTGTGTCGGCACTCGGCAGTCCATCCATAATTGTATACCACCTACCCGTGGTTTTTTTTTTCTTTCTTCTTTATACATACTACATCTCATTATCAACCAGTCTATATTAGCAGCAGACACAGTACAGTACGGTAGTCCACGGCTGTAGCTACCTCTGTGTCGGCACTCGGCAGTCCATCCATAATTGTATACCACCTACCCGTGTTTTTTTTTTCTTCTTTATACATACTACATCTCATTATCATCCAGTCTATATTAGCAGCAGACACAGTACAGTACGGTAGTCCACGGCTGTAGCTACCTCTGTGTCGGCACTCGGCAGTCCATCCATAATTGTATACCACCTACCCGTGGTTTTTTTTTTCTTTCTTCTTTATACATACTACATCTCATTATCAACCAGTCTATATTAGCAGCAGACACAGTACAGTACGGTAGTCCACGGCTGTAGCTACCTCTGTGTCGGCACTTGGCAGTCCATCCATAATTGTATACCACCTACCCGTGGTTTTTTTTTTCTTTCTTCTTTATACATACTACATCTCATTATCATCCAGTCTATATTAGCAGCAGACACAGTACAGTACGGTAGTCCACGGCTGTAGCTACCTCTGTGTCGGCACTCGGCAGTCCATCCATAATTGTATACCACCTACCCGTGGTTTTTTTTTTCTTTCTTCTTTATACATACTACATCTCATTATCATCCAGTCTATATTAGCAGTAGACACAGTACAGTACGGTAGTCCACGGCTGTAGCTATCTCTGTGTCGGCACTCGGCAGTCCATCCATAATTGTATACCACCTACCCGTGGTTTTTTTTTTCTTTCTTCTTTATACATACTACATCTCATTATCAACCAGTCTATATTAGCAGCAGACACAGTACAGTACGGTAGTCCACGGCTGTAGCTACCTCTGTGTCGGCACTCGGCAGTCCATCCATAATTGTATACTAGTATCCATCCATCTCCATTGTTTACCTGAGGTGCCTTTTAGTTGTGCCTATTAAAATATGGAGAACAAAAATTTTGAGGTTCCAAAATTAGGGAAAGATCAAGATCCACTTCCACCTCGTGCTGAAGCTGCTGCCACTAGTCATGGCCGAGACGATGAAATGCCAGCAACGTCGTCTGCCAAGGCCGATGCCCAATGTCATAGTACAGAGCATGTCAAATCCAAAACACCAAATATCAGTAAAAAAAGGACTCCAAAACCTAAAATAAAATTGTCGGAGGAGAAGCGTAAACTTGCCAATATGCCATTTACCACACGGAGTGGCAAGGAACGGCTGAGGCCCTGGCCTATGTTCATGGCTAGTGGTTCAGCTTCACATGAGGATGGAAGCACTCAGCCTCTCGCTAGAAAACTGAAAAGACTCAAGCTGGCAAAAGCACCGCAAAGAACTGTGCGTTCTTCGAAATCCCAAATCCACAAGGAGAGTCCAATTGTGTCGGTTGCGATGCCTGACCTTCCCAACACTGGACGTGAAGAGCATGCGCCTTCCACCATTTGCACGCCCCCTGCAAGTGCTGGAAGGAGCACCCGCAGTCCAGTTCCTGATAGTCAGATTGAAGATGTCAGTGTTGAAGTACACCAGGATGAGGAGGATATGGGTGTTGCTGGCGCTGGGGAGGAAATTGACCAGGAGGATTCTGATGGTGAGGTGGTTTGTTTAAGTCAGGCACCCGGGGAGACACCTGTTGTACGTGGGAGGAATATGGCCGTTGACATGCCTGGTGAAAATACCAAAAAAATCAGCTCTTCAGTGTGGAGGTATTTCAACAGAAAAGCGGACAACAGGTGTCAAGCCGTGTGTTGCCTTTGTCAAGCTGTAATAAGTAGGGGTAAGGACGTTAACCACCTCGGAACATCCTCCCTTATACGTCACCTGCAGCGCATTCATAATAAGTCAGTGACAAGTTCAAAAACTTTGGGCGACAGCGGAAGCAGTCCACTGACCAGTAAATCCCTTCCTCTTGTAACCAAGCTCACGCAAACCACCCCACCAACTCCCTCAGTGTCAATTTCCTCCTTCCCCAGGAATGCCAATAGTCCTGCAGGCCATGTCACTGGCAATTCTGACGAGTCCTCTCCTGCCTGGGATTCCTCCGATGCATCCTTGTGTGTAACGCCTACTGCTGCTGGCGCTGCTGTTGTTGCTGCTGGGAGTCGATGGTCATCCCAGAGGGGAAGTCGTAAGCCCACTTGTACTACTTCCAGTAAGCAATTGACTGTTCAACAGTCCTTTGCGAGGAAGATGAAATATCACAGCAGTCATCCTGCTGCAAAGCGGATAACTGAGGCCTTGACAACTATGTTGGTGTTAGACGTGCGTCCGGTATCCGCCGTTAGTTCACAGGGAACTAGACAATTTATTGAGGCAGTGTGCCCCCGTTACCAAATACCATCTAGGTTCCACTTCTCTAGGCAGGCGATACCGAGAATGTACACGGACGTCAGAAAAAGACTCACCAGTGTCCTAAAAAATGCAGTTGTACCCAATGTCCACTTAACCACGGACATGTGGACAAGTGGAGCAGGGCAGGGTCAGGACTATATGACTGTGACAGCCCACTGGGTAGATGTATGGACTCCCGCCGCAAGAACAGCAGCGGCGGCACCAGTAGCAGCATCTCGCAAATGCCAACTCTTTCCTAGGCAGGCTACGCTTTGTATCACCGGTTTCCAGAATACGCACACAGCTGAAAACCTCTTACGGCAACTGAGGAAGATCATCGCGGAATGGCTTACCCCAATTGGACTCTCCTGTGGATTTGTGGCATCGGACAACGCCAGCAATATTGTGTGTGCATTAAATATGGGCAAATTCCAGCACGTCCCATGTTTTGCACATACCTTGAATTTGGTGGTGCAGAATTTTTAAAAAAACGACAGGGGCGTGCAAGAGATGCTGTCGGTGGCCAGAAGAATTGCGGGACACTTTCGGCGTACAGGCACCACGTACAGAAGACTGGAGCACCACCAAAAACTACTGAACCTGCCCTGCCATCATCTGAAGCAAGAAGTGGTAACGAGGTGGAATTCAACCCTCTATATGCTTCAGAGGTTGGAGGAGCAGCAAAAGGCCATTCAAGCCTATACAATTGAGCACGATATAGGAGGTGGAATGCACCTGTCTCAAGTGCAGTGGAGAATGATTTCAACGTTGTGCAAGGTTCTGATGCCCTTTGAACTTGCCACACGTGAAGTCAGTTCAGACACTGCCAGCCTGAGTCAGGTCATTCCCCTCATCAGGCTTTTGCAGAAGAAGCTGGAGACATTGAAGGAGGAGCTAACACGGAGCGATTCCGCTAGGCATGTGGGACTTGTGGATGGAGCCCTTAATTCGCTTAACAAGGATTCACGGGTGGTCAATCTGTTGAAATCAGAGCACTACATTTTGGCCACCGTGCTCGATCGTGATTTAAAGCCTACCTTGGATCTCTCTTTCCGGCAGACACAAGTCTGCTGGGGTTGAAAGACCTGCTGGTGAGAAAATTGTCAAGTCAAGCGGAACGCGACCTGTCAACATCTCCTCCTTCACATTCTCCCGCAACTGGGGGTGCGAGGAAAAGGCTCAGAATTCCGAGCCCACCCGCTGGCGGTGATGCAGGGCAGTCTGGAGCGACTGCTGATGCTGACATCTGGTCCGGACTGAAGGACCTGACAACGATTACGGACATGTCGTCTACTGTCACTGCATATGATTCTCTCAACATTGAAAGAATGGTGGAGGATTATATGAGTGACCGCATCCAAGTAGGCACGTCACACAGTCCGTACTTATACTGGCAGGAAAAAGAGGCAATTTGGAGGCCCTTGCACAAACTGGCTTTATTCTACCTAAGTTGCCCTCCCACAAGTGTGTACTCCGAAAGAGTGTTTAGTGCCGCCGCTCACCTTGTCAGCAATCGGCGTACGAGGTTACATCCAGAAAATGTGGAGAAGATGATGTTCATTAAAATGAATTATAATCAATTCCTCCGCGGAGACATTGACCAGCAGCAATTGCCTCCACAAAGTACACAGGGAGCTGAGATGGTGGATTCCAGTGTGGACGAATTGATAATCTGTGAGGAGGGGGATGTACACGGTGATATATCGGAGGATGATGATGAGGTGGACATCTTGCCTCTGTAGAGCCAGTTTGTGCAAGGAGAGATTAATTGCTTCTTTTTTGGTGGGGGTCCAAACCAACCCGTCATATCAGTCACAGTCGTGTGGCAGACCCTGTCACTGAAATGATGGGTTGGTTAAAGTGTGCATGTCCTGTTTATACAACATAAGGGTGGGTGGGAGGGCCCAAGGACAATTCCATCTTGCACCTCTTTTTTCTTTAATTTTTCTTTGCGTCATGTGCTGTTTGGGGAGGGTTTTTTGGAAGGGACATCCTGCGTGACACTGCAGTGACACTCCTAGATGGGCCCGGTGTTTGTGTCGGCCACTAGGGTCGCTTATCTTACTCACACAGCTACCTCATTGCGCCTCTTTTTTTCTTTGCGTCATGTGCTGTTTGGGGAGGGTTTTTTGGAAGGGACATCCTGCGTGACACTGCAGTGACACTCCTAGATGGGCCCGGTGTTTGTGTCGGCCACTAGGGTCGCTTATCTTACTCACACAGCTACCTCATTGCGCCTCTTTTTTTCTTTGTGTCATGTGCTGTTTGGGGAGGGTTTTTTGGAAGGGACATCCTGCGTGACACTGCAGTGCCACTCCTAGATGGGCCCGGTGTTTGTGTCGGCCACTAGGGTCGCTTATCTTACTCACACAGCTACCTCATTGCGCCTCTTTTTTTCTTTGCGTCATGTGCTGTTTGGGGAGGGTTTTTTGGAAGGGACATCCTGCGTGACACTGCAGTGACACTCCTAGATGGGCCCGGTGTTTGTGTCGGCCACTAGGGTCGCTTATCTTACTCACACAGCTACCTCATTGCGCCTCTTTTTTTCTTTGCGTCATGTGCTGTTTGGGGAGGGTTTTTTGGAAGGGACATCCTGCGTGACACTGCAGTGACACTCCTAGATGGGCCCGGTGTTTGTGTCGGCCACTAGGGTCGCTTATCTTACTCACACAGCTACCTCATTGCGCCTCTTTTTTTCTTTGCGTCATGTGCTGTTTGGGGAGGGTTTTTTGGAAGGGACATCCTGCGTGACACTGCAGTGACACTCCTAGATGGGCCCGGTGTTTGTGTCGGCCACTAGGGTCGCTTATCTTACTCACACAGCTACCTCATTGCGCCTCTTTTTTTCTTTGCGTCATGTGCTGTTTGGGGAGGGTTTTTTGGAAGGGACATCCTACGTGACACTGCAGTGACACTCCTAGATGGGCCCGGTGTTTGTGTCGGCCACTAGGGTCGCTTATCTTACTCACACAGCTACCTCATTGCGCCTCTTTTTTTCTTTGCGTCATGTGCTGTTTGGGGAGGGTTTTTTGGAAGGGACATCCTGCGTGACACTGCAGTGCCACTCCTAGATGGGCCCGGTGTTTGTGTCGGCCACTAGGGTCGCTTATCTTACTCACACAGCTACCTCATTGCGCCTCTTTTTTTCTTTGCGTCATGTGCTGTTTGGGGAGGGTTTTTTGGAAGGGACATCCTGCGTGACACTGCAGTGCCACTCCTAGATGGGCCAGGTGTTTGTGTCGGCCACTAGGGTCGCTTAGCTTAGTCATCCAGCGACCTCGGTGCAAATTTTAGGACTAAAAATAATATTGTGAGGTGTGAGGTATTCAGTATAGACTGAAAATGAGTGGAAATTATGGTTTTTGAGGTTAATAATACTTTGGGATCAAAATGACCCCCAAATTCTATGATTTAAGCTGTTTTTTAGGTTTTTTGGAAAAAAACACCCGAATCCAAAACACACCCGAATCCGACAAAAAAAATTCGGTTAGGTTTTGCCAAAACGCGGTCGAACCCAAAACACGGCCGCGGAACCGAACCCAAAACCAAAACACAAAACCCGAAAAATTTCCGGCGCTCATCTCTAATATTTTGGTTTTGGCAAAACCACCCTCAAGTGTTTTGGGGTTCGGTTTTGGTTTTTGGTTGGTTTTGGATTCCTTTAAAACTGTTAAAAATTGATAAACAGTGATAAAAGAAATCCATAAAAATCTATAAAAACAGCTAAAATGATGTACTTTGGACCTGTTTTTATGCAATCCAAAACCCGAACTGAGAACAGACCCTTGAAGGGATTTGGTTCCACTTGGAACCCCAAAGTGATTCCTGAAATGGATCTCAAACATTCTACAACCATGACAACAGTATGTTCACAGAGTGGGAAATCCACCAAAACAAAATATGCTACAGCTATACTAAGAAGAGTACTGGTGGGTATTTCACCTTAAAGTGAGGTGCTATAAGGCTGGTTTCCCTCTAAGGAGAATGGGAAAGTAACAAACCACTGGACCTAGAGGGACCTGGACCAGGGTTGTTCAGATATGAGCCAAGGGGAGAAAAACCCCATCGCAGCTTTGTTTTTCCACTGGTTGTAACAGAGGAGACTAAGACTGGGTAAAGTTCTGGCAGATTCCGAACCACCATTGCGCCGACTGAGTGGCCAATTCAGGTAAGAATACACACTTACCGCTCAACTGCTTAATGTGCTTATGCTGACATCACAACTTGCCTGCCTTGAATTGTCCTGCCCAGGTGAGATGTAAGTTACTGACGATCCCTGCAGCTAGTGTACAGGTGCTCAGCAGGTCATCTGTAAACACAGTCAGATGCGCCGAGATATCGTCCAGATGATATATTGTCCTGTGTGTACCAATCATAAGACAGTTCTTGGGACGGTTGCTGGCCACAAGCCCTGCCCAAAGCTGATGCAGAGGCTGAGGCAGTGATCTGCTCTAAGGCTCTACCCAATTTGGATGCCTTGCCTACTGCAACCCCTCTTCCAATGTAAATTGTCAGGTACTGCTCTGTGTGTCGCCATACTAAGAAGACTCAGCAGGGGATATGTTTAAGCATGACAGCTGTACCACACCCAAATGGAGAGTCAATAAGATACCCAGGGGGAGATGTATCATTCCTTATAGATCAGCTTCCAAGTGTCATTTATTTGGCACAGTCTATGAAATAAATAATAATAAAAATCATTTTATTTATATAGCGCTCTTTCTCCAATAGGGCTTAAGGTGCTGAAGATTATTGGCTGCTTTAGGCAACTTCTCCATGTTATATCTCTCCAAGACTTGATACATCTCCCCTCCAGATGAAGACTATGCACCCTGGAGGCACTCAGGTACAAGGACAGTCTGGTGTCTTAGTTCCACCTATGATATTTTAAAAATTATGTGGCATGCTTAAACAAACTGGTGAAGGTAGAGCAAAATACTATTTCACATTGTGCATTAGCTAGAACTATACTGTGACTGTGGTTAGCCATAGATTTTGCAGTTACAGACATCTATTCCTCATTAAACTGACAGGAGATTGTTATGAATATAATAACGTGTGATAACTGAGCTACTCTGGTACTGTTTTCTACAGTTTTTTCTGTGATAACGTACTTAGCACCTGGGGCTTGATTCAGATACAGACGCAACGGCCGATGGTGTCATAATTCAAGTGATTTTGAGTGTTGAGGAATCTTATATAATATTTTATATTACTGTATGGGGTGGCAATTATTGAAAAGTGGACTCTTCAATAATAATATATGTATATTTTATAATATACGTTGATCATATATATCTGCAAATATGTCAGTCTTACAACCTAGATAGCGGATACACATATGCAGTTCTCATACATATCAATTATTAAATTATGATTCCAAAGTGAGTTCAAACATGGAATTCAGAGCTCTTATCATCTGATTGTTTATTTACAGGCAAAATCAAAGCATACAGAATACGATATACACAGTAGTGATATATATACTGATACTATTTATGCATCCTTAATTATAGAACAAACATAACATAACACAGTTTCACAAACTTAGGGCCTAATTCAGAGTTGATCGCAGCTACAAATTTGTTAGCAGTTGGGCAAAACCATGGGGGTCATTCCGACCTGTTCGCACGCAGCGGTTTGTCGCTGCGGTGCGAATGGGTCTGGAATGCGCGGTGGCCGCACTGCGCACGCACGTCGTTGCCTGGCGACAGGGTTACATCGCAGCCAACGAAGAAAGCGATCGCAGAGCCGACCGCAAGAAGATTGACAGAAAGATGGCATTCCTGGGCGTCACCAGACCGCTTGGAGACGTTTTTGAGGAGTGGTGAAGAAAATGTAGGCGTGTCCAGGAGAACGGAGAGCGGCTGTCTGAAGTCAAAGCCGGACCCATCATCGCTGAGATTGTCGCAAACGGTAAGTATGTCCAGGGCTGGTCTTGTTCTGCTTGAAATTTTTTTAGCTTAGCAGGGCTGCACAAGCGATCGCAGCCCTGCTAAGCTAAAATACACTCCCCCATAGGCGTGATCTATTGATTGCAGCAGCAGCAAAAACTTGCTGGCTGCGATCAACTCTGAATGACCACCCATGTGCACTGCAGGGGGGGGGCAGATATAACATGTGCAGAGAGAGTTAAATTTAGGTGGGGTGTGTTCAAACTGTCAAAGTCAAAAAATATTGTAGCACACACTCCACGTACTAACCACACACACATGCCCGCTGCGCATGCACTTGTTCCGCCGTGCGTGCACATATCCGCAATTTGCGTATGATCGCTCCCGCGGTCCTGCGCGTGGTATGGGTGTTTACGGCGGAGTTTGTGAGCGCATAGAGGGTTATCAAAACATTACATATTTAATCCAAATAGTGCACATTGTACACATAGCCCCCCTGCACCACATCAGCAAGTATCAACAGTTTAAATGATTCCAGGACTAAGGGATTCACCTTTGCATGATAGGAAGGGACAGACTAAGGTTATTTGGTGATGTCTAGTATCCAGCTGTAGGGTATTTTAAGGGTAACATTCTGGTGTTGGTTAGAGGAAGATCGCATGTTCCTGCGTATAGTTATGTGCAGAAGTAGAATATAGATATAAACTGTATTTACTGTATATTATGTATGCGACGGGAATCCAGAGGAGACCACCCACAAGAGCAGTTGAGAAAGATATCGCCCACCTTTTCAAATCAACCTATGACCTCTCCTGTAATGTAAAGATGCATCTCTGTGTCCAATGGACAAAGGGATTACAGTATCCATTGTATTGCTTTTGGAAGTAGTGTATAAAAAGCCTGTTGCTGCCTGGCCGGTCAGAAGACTCTTAACGCTATCTACCTGATTAGCGGAGGACTGGACCAGGTTGCGCAAGCGAATATTCACGTATGTACATTGACTGTAGCCATTTACTCTGTTGTATATTGTAGTATATAAATTGTATTGTTATCCCCTTTCAGATATATATGCTGAGGTGTCGGAGCCCAGTGTTTAACTACACATCGGTGTTGTGTCCTCTTTTCCCTGCTAGGGTTTAAAGCATATTACATTACCTAACTGTATAAGGTTTTAAAAGTGTACTGATAAAGTGTGTACACTCTGCGGGTACTTTGTACTGTCAGCGCTGCATAAGGTTTAAGGTGTAACATCATTGCAGTGCTTTGCTGCATAAGGTTTAGAGTGTAATAATATCATTGCGTTGCATTACGAATAAGGTTTATAGTATATCAAGAGTGTGTGCGCGCTGTGTGTACTTTGTACCCCCAGCGAGGCGTTTGTACGCTAGGCCCGTACAACGTACAGGACTCTGTACGCAAATAGCGTACAAAGTACGTAGCGTGTGTATTAAGTCTAGCGGCCACAGCGGCTCCATGGTAAAAGTGTATTTAGAGGTAGCTTTATGGTTTAAGATAATATCAACATTATCAATTGGGGACATCGTCCGGTTTTTCCTCATACCCGCAGCCTAGCAGGTTAAAGCAGACTTTATCTATCAGAAAAGGGCGGACAGGAATCCCACGTAAGCCTTCTCCTGGTTGGTGGATACACTGGTAAACCCTATCTCATTGCTGATAAGATGGCGTCTGCTCTGCATGGTTTGTAGGGATGCTGGTGGGATCCGTAAGGTAAATACGCAAAGCTATTTTAAAAGTCTGTGAATTTCTGTTTGGCGCCAAATGCGCACACAACACAAGCATAGACCTGTACTTTGTACTTTGTATACCTGCTCGCATTGTTGCCATAAGTATTGATTATTAGATTCATTTTGACCTGTGCTGAGAAATTTGTTGCTATTTAGTTAAAATATAGACTAAATATTAAGGAAGTAAACGTAAAACACAAATACAGTCTGGCCTAGTTAAACAGGTTTATACAGGAAGAAACTGTGTTGTGTTAAGTAAACGATTATAGGTAATATCGCTTACATTTATAGAAGTGTGGGATTTGTACTATTGCGGACGTACGGTCTTTGTACACGTGTCTCGGACAAAGTACGGGACTGCGTACGCAACGTAAAGACATACGCATGGTCGCGTGTTTACGCAACGTGCGTAAGGGTACGCACGTTACAATTTATATTATCTCATAATTATTTTATTTTTGACACCAAATATTATTTACAGACACGGGGTGTGGCCATGGGGGCCAGATTCGCTCCGAGTTTCGCTAACCTGTACATGGGAGTCTTTGAAGATCAACATGTATGGGGAGGTGGACTCGGGGCGGATCTGGTCTACTATGGCCGTTTTATAGATGATTTATTCATAATTTGGGGTGGGAGTTTGGAAACACTGCATGTTTTCACCAACAACCTGAATAAAAATGAATATGGTTTGAAATTTACATTTAATTATAGTAATACAAAAATTAGTTTCTTGGACATAGAATTATCAGTAGAAGAAGATCAACTAATTACTAAAACATACATTAAGGAGGTTGATCAAAATAGATACCTTAATTATAACAGCTCTCATAAGAGAAGCTGGAAGAATAATATCCCCAGGGGTCAGTTTGTCAGATTGAGGCGAAATTGCACCTCAGTATCCACGTATCGGGAACAAGCAGTAAAACTTATGGAGTAATTTCAAGAACAAGGGTATCCACAAAATTTATTAGAGACAGCAATGCTAGAGGTGGAAGGAATTGAGAGAGAGCTATTACTTAAACCTAAGGTTCAGAGTCGGGTAGACAACAATAAAAATACAGATAGATGGGTTGCCTTCACCACAAAATATAACAGTTGTGCTGGTAATATCAGTCAAGTTATAAGGAAGAATACCTCATTACTACTTCTAGATGAATATTTAAAGCCACAGGTGAATCCAAAGGGATACACTATTTTTAGAAAGGCTGATAATCTGAGAAATAAACTGGTGCCTAGTCACTATATGAGTAAAGGGAAACTGGAAATGGGTGTGCAGAGTAATTGGCTCCCAGAAAAACCAATAGGATACCACAAATGTGGGAAACTAAATTGTTTATCCTGTAAAAATTTACCTAGGAAGAGCATTAGCTTTGTGTCATTCAAAACGGGAGAAAAATTTCCTATAAGGGAATTTATGAATTGTATGTCGACTTATATTATTTATCTTATTTCATGCCAATGTGGCAAACAATATATAGGTCGGACTACTAGAACTCTCCATGTTAGGTATATGGAGCACAGGAGAAATATTATAAATGGTGCTAAACATCCATTATCAGACCATGTGATTTATTGTCAGAATTCAAAAGTGGAAAATATTAAAATGATTGGTATAGAACAAATTAAGGTGACAAACAGGGGGGGTGATCGATTTGACAGACTTCGGAGGAGAGAAGCTTACTGGACTGTTAGAATGGATACTATGGTCCCTTCTGGTCTCAATGACATGATAGAGTTAAATGGAGTATAAATTATTAATTATAAATATGATATTATGATATGAAGTGATATTTGATGGGATGCAATGAAATAAGTGTATAGGAGTTTGTGGAATGCAATAGATGTAGTTTTCATCTGTAAAAAAATAAATTTATTGGGATAGTAGTTTGTGTGATCATATTCGTAGATATTCACAAAACATGTTATATATGAAATACATCTCAACTTAGAGTAATTATGTAGTTGAGGTATATAAGTGAGGCAATGTTAGGTGGTCTTAGGAGGTTGCATTCATTTAATATTTTGTTATTTTTTGTTTGTTTATTTATATTATGTAAAAGTGAGCATGTATTTTTTAGTGAAGTAATATTGCAACGGTAATAATGATAGGAGTGACCAGTGTTGCCAACAAAGGGAACTGATACATGTATATATATATATATATATATATATTTTTTTTTTTTTTTATATTTAGATGTATATTAGTTTATGTTTATGGATAATATTATTAATATGAAAAGCTCTTGAAGGTACAAACAATTATTCTTGAAGACAAGTAAGTGATGCTGCTATGACGATGAGCCGATAACGGGGCTCAGATTCGAACAAGGAATTAAGCCATTATGCTTTTGTGCTGGAGTCAGCTGTGCAAAGGAGGCGTGTAGAATAGGACGTCTATGCTAGCACGGGCCGCGGGAAAGATATGTGTTTTAAAAGACGTGCGGCCAGGGAGAATGAATCACACTGAGGAAGCCGCCGAGGTCTAAAGGCGGGGAAACGCGTCTGTTTCGTCTCCCACATACATGGTATAGCGGAGATATACTTACCAGCCAGCTGGTCAAGAATATACCCCAGTGCAAAGAGGGGTACAAGGTGGAGAAGTGACCATATACTCCCGAGAGAGCTGATGGTGAGCAGGCAGCCGGGAGGAACATCGCTGCTATAGAGATGATCTACGGACTCCAGATAAGGCTGAATAAGAGAGCTGCAGCCGGGAGGGTAATCATCCAACTGCGGTGAAACAGGTTTGCTGACTGATCCACAAAAAATAAGCTAAAATATGCTGAGATATTTTATCTGCTAACAACAGCTCTCGATTTAGCCTAGAGTATTTTTTGCATGGCCATGCATGATTGCTTTCTATCAAACTAATTTGGCAGTTAAAACTAACAAAAAGCGATTAATTGCCTTACCAAAGTAACAGGCATTTATCAACTGCAAAGAAAGGAGCTTTCAAGTGCATGCGTTTATTGCTACATTGGATATGTGGACTGAACAGTAAACTTGTAGCCATAACAGAAAGTATCATTCAAGGACTTTTAAACAGAGACTTGGTTTGCATTTATAATACAGCTTTTGCAGGTCACTGCCTATATGGATTGATGTAATGTATATGTGTTTTACTAAAATGTGAGTCAATTTTATTGATACTGGCCGGTACTAATTTTTAGTTTTTATAATTAATCATTTAATAATAAAATCTACTACAGATTAAATTAGCGCTTTCATATTGTTTTTTCTTGTTCTATTGACTTTAGGGGTTTTTAAACCAATTACCCCTGGGAAAGCAGCAATTTCTTCTGTGCAATAAAGGCGCCTGTGGTTTTTTGGTTAAGTTCTATAACTGTTTCATTTATGTTTGCCTGCAACGTGTTTTGTTTAATCAAAGTTGGAAGATTTAAATACATTTCTATCTCATAAACTTCATTTCATCACTGGTATCTGTACACAGCTACTCCTGATGTATCTGTGCTATGTATACTGTGGTGTTATTTTTCACTTCTTCTCCTGGTGAACTACAGTAATTTGCATATTTAGACCCCAGTATCCCCTCTATACTGAGAACACTCAAAGCTACTGCTCTGGCCTCTAATGCCATTGTACTATCTCATGTGGCTGTCTTTCTTTTGAATGAACCAACTCAATATAAAGCTCAACATGTCCAGAACAGAGCTTATCATCTACTCTCCTTCCAGAGACCTCACCTCCACTTCGATCTCCATCACCACTAATTTCAATACAATCTGACCAGTTTCTGCAGCCCCCTGCCTTGGTGTTACACTTGACTCCTCACATATACAGTATGCCTTACACCACAGAGCGCTAAGGCACTTTATAAGTTCAGAACAATAATATATTTTCACAAATGGTAGTATAGCAACTTATAGTAGTAGTAGTAGTAGTATTCTATTACAAAAACCATTTATTATTAAACGTGTAACTTATTTTATAAACAGTCACAAAGAATTCCCAATTGAGTCCGTAGGCGCTCATACAAAAAAAGAAAAGAAGAAAACAACCATAGTGTACTCTATTTTTCACATATGATGTGTTACAGTAAACAGGACTGTAGGAGGGGAGACGTTGTGGATATCTTTTCATGCGATTTGGACAGCTGGTTCCAGGGACGCCTGTGTTTGACATCTAATCCATGCTGTTTTTGTCTGCTTTTATGGTAGACCATTTCCATTGGTGAGAGACCATTTCTTATCCCCTACATTTTATTTGGTTTTAAAGTAATAAAACGGTGTTGCACTATTGGAGAATTTTTCTTTTTTTTATGGTATGGATCCAATTTGCAAGGAGATCATGAAAGAAGAGAGTCCTAACTGGTGATATCCAGCTCCCATGATAAGTGTGATTGTCTACTTGTAAAGTTGTAGACCATTTTGTGGGGTACGAGCAACCATTTATTTTTACTGTAACACATCATATGTGAAAAATAGAGTACACTATGGTTGTTTTCTTCTTTTCTTTTTTTGTATGAGCGCCTACGGACTCAATTGGGAATTCTTTGTGACTGTATCTATATAGAGTGTTTGGTGGCACTCTCATCTTTTCCAGTTTTGAGACCAGAAGGCTGCTCCTGTGGCGCACGGTAGTTTATTCAAAGCATCTTTTCAACTTATTTTATATGTTTGCACATAATGACAAGTATTTTCTTACCCAGAGTGCCAAAGGAAAATCTTTGAAATTGTTACCAATATTTTTGTCTTCAACAATATTTTCACTTCCATTGTCATGAGCTTGTGAAACCCTTTGAGATTGTATTGCAGCAGTACCTGTATAAGAAAAAAGATTGTTTATTATAGTATATGAACCATAGGTGATTATTCTATAACAAAATTACTTAAAGAAAAAATGAAGTAGAAAGGTGTAAAGGTAAGTGACGATATTGGGTATTCAGATATGTGAGGGTGATTATCTTTACGTTTAGGACTCCTTTAGCTGTTTATTAAGCTATCCATGATCATCAAATTCTATACATATACTGTCAATATGGCTTACATGCAAATAAATGGGAAAATATTTTTCTTCATTAAAAATGTAATTTGAAGGGTTCATCACTGTTCCACTGTTATAGGATGCCACAGTGTTTGTAGCATTGGACAATTATATTACAGATGTGGCATCCATCTTCAGATAGGACGTACATGAAAGTATTAATTTAAAAAAATAATTACATAAATACAATTAAAGAAAAGGGAGTGGACAAGAGGGTCTAGTAGGGGGTTAGGACAGGCAGGGCTTTTCAAAGATTGTAGGTGGGGGATAGCATGATATGGTAAGGCAAGGAGCTCCATAGGTGGCGAGCAGACAGGGAGTGATTTTGTGGATGGAAGTGAGAGGAGACTATAAGTTACGAAGACAGTTAAAAGTCAGAAGGGCAGAGAAGTGCTCAAGCTTTCATGTGTAAGAAGATGAGTCCAATGATGTATGGAATGAAAGTGTTAGTGAGGAGCCTATAGATTGTGAGCTTCTTGGAGCAGGGCCCTCTTCCCTCCTGTCCTCACAACCCTCTTCTCTCACACTTCAAATACAGCTCTTACCTACATAGCGAATGTCTATACTTGCCTTTCTGTTTCTCTCCATTGGCTGCCTGACCCTAGTAGTGTGACGACTACTCCTTTGCTTCCTTACATCCCAGCTGTAGTGTGTACTGAGAATTGTAGTGCTAATTGTTACCTGTGCTCTGTTTTAGTTTTTATGCTACTGTAATGTTATGTTCTATGTACTCTGCATTGTTCTAATGTCTGCCATATGTACGGCGCTGCAAAACACTTGTGGCGCCTTATAAATAAAATTTAATAATAATAATATAGTTGAGGATGAACAGCCTGAACTGAATTCTGGAAATGATGGGGAGCCAGTGATGGAATTTACTGAGTGTGGCTGCAGTAGCAGAGCAGACTGAGAGAAATACTGTATTAGTCGTTCCAAACATTCATGATGCATTGTAGAGAAAAAGTTGGATGAAAGGAAAGCCATTGTAGATGAGGTTACAGCAGTCAAGGTAGTAAATAATGAGCAAGTGAACTATGGTTTATGTGAATTCCTCAGTGAGCAAGGAATTCATTTTGGCAATGTTGAGGAGTAAGAGGTAAAAATACTGCAAGAGGAACTATGTATGAGGGGTGAAGCTGAGGGTAGTGTTGAACGACATTAAGGAAGCCAGAATGAGGAACAGGTCAGAGATTAAAGCTGACAATTGTCATAGAGATGTGTGAAGGGGTAGGGCGGAAGTCCAAAATTGGACATGTTAGTTTGAGGAAGAGTCGGTCATCCAGGTGAAGATGATTGTCAAATGGAAACACAGGATATTAAAGATATTAAGTGGTTAGTGGAGGCAAGGTAGATTTAGGTTTCATCTGTATAGATGTGACAGTGGAACACAAAGGAGTTCATTAAGAGAGGAGGTATACATAGAGAAGAATGGAGGGTCAACAATAGATCCCAGAGGAACACCAATAGGGTGACGAAATGGAGGAAAGCAAGACTTGGAAATAGAGACACTCAAGGAGCAATCTGAGCATTATGAGATTAACGTGGAGGACAATGTCACGAAGGCCAAAAAAGTGAAAGGTTTCATGATTTAGCTAAAAGTAGGTAATTTGTAAATTTAGTAAATTAAGATTCGGTAGACTGAAAGATGAATGAGTTCAACTGAATAGGGTCATGACAGTGTGGATGAAAGAATGCGTGGTCAGATAATGACTTGGTCAGATAATTAATTCAAGATTTTTGTATGGATTAGTAGAGCAGAGAGTGTTTTACTGTAAAGAAAAGTAAATAGTAAGAAAACATGTTTTATAAAGCACATTTTTCCTTAACTCTGGTGATTTCTGGTAAAAAAAAAAAAAAACCAACATAATTTAATAATAATTTATCTTACGTCCTAGAGGATGCTGGGGTCCACATTAGTACCATGGGGTATAGACTGGTCCCTTGGGAGTTTAATAGTGTGGGCTGGCTCCTCCCTCTATGCCCCTCCTACCAGACTCAGTTTAGAAAATGTGCCCAGTGAAGCCGGTCACAGCTAGGGGAGCTCCTAGGAGATTTTCTAGTTGTATTGTTTTTTCTAAGAGTTAGGTACAGGAAGGCTGCTAGCAACAGCCTTCCTCCTTCATGGGACTTAGGGGGGAGTAGGAACCAACTGTAGAAGTTAATGGTTCTCTATCTCTGCTGACAGGACACTGAGCTCCTGAGGGTGCTGATCGCAAGCCTACGAGGCGACCGCTCACTCCCGCAGCATGGCCGCCACCCCCTAACAGAGCCAGAAGATAGAGTGGTGAGTATGACGCCAGCGCCCCGGTAAGCAGGTCACTGGCGGGAATGGTGGTACAAGGGTAGGAGCGCAGCTCTGACAGGCTGCACTCCGGAGGGCTCAGCAGTACTGATGTGCAGTGCTGTGAGGGGTCCCTGGGCCAGCGCAAATACCCTACACTGGTCACAGATGCTAACAGGGGCTAATCCCACTGTTAGCATCCAAATCACCTCAGGCCAGTATAATCCTTGAAAGCGGGAAGACGCGCCATTACAGAGGGCAGGGCTTTTTCCTCAGAGCGGATCCAGCACTCACCAGCGCCATTTTCTCCCTGCAGATCACACTGAAGAGACGCTGATAGGGAGCGCTGCCCTCCACATAACTCCAGCATACCTCTGCGGTACCAGGGTGTTATAATAATAATAATAATAATAATAATATAATAATAATAATAATAATATACTTTATTTGTCATTAACAAGACAGCAACGAGATGTCAATGAAATACAATGTGAACATTTCGTGCAAAAGAATAAACAGTAAAACCATACTTCATTTATACAAGATTTAGCACTAAGCCTAGTGATCATTTAACATCCGGACGGCTGTTGGGAATAACTGTTCGACATACGACAGGGGGGGAGAGTGTAGTAATAGCTGTTTAATCTATTAAGGTTATTCAGTCAGCGCTGATTGTTTAATGTATAAACTGCCTACTGGGGCACTGTGTGGCTGGCTCCCTATACTCTGTGTCTCTCTGAAGGTACTCTGAGGGAAACTGTGTCTGCAATTTCCTGTGTGTGTGTGTGTGTGTGTGTGTGTGTGTGTGTGTGTGTGTGTGTGTGTGTGTGTGTGTGTCTGTGTTTGTATAGCTCACATAAACATGTATAGGAACTCTGTATCCTGTGCTGCAGAGTGTGTATCTTCTCCTGAAGAGTTTATTCCATGTACTCGGGACTGTAATGTTCTGTCTCAGCCGTCTGAATCCGAACCCCAATGGGTGGATTCTATTAGGGGAATGATATCCCAGATTTCATCTCGGATAGCTCAAAATGAGACTGAAACACAGGTTTTGAGAAAGTCTATTGAGGTTTTGTCGTATTCAGCTCCCACTACCTCTTCAAAGACCCCAATTGTTTACCCTAAGAAGCGTGCTCTTGCCCAAATAATGCAAGCTGACACGGATACCAACTCTAATACAGGGGACGGTGATATGCAGGGGGGAGATGCATCCCTTGCTAAGGGGGTACAACTCATGATTGAGGCTATCAAGAACATTCTACACATTACTGATATGGTACCTGAACAAGTAGAGGAGGCTTATTTTACTGTAAATAAGAAATCCTCCCTTACATTTCCTGCATCTAAGGAATTAGAAATTATATTATAATATAATATATATAATAAGGAATTATTGTTTGAAAAATCCTGGGAAAACCCAGAGAAAAAATTCCAGATCCCAAAAAGGGTTCTCATTGCTTTTCCTTTCCCTGAGGAGGACAGGAAAAAGTGGGAAATCCCGCCTGTAGTAGACGCTTCTGTGTCTAGGTTGTCTAAAAAAGTGGTTTTACCTGTCCCTGGGTCCACCGCTTTAAAAGAGCCGGCTGACCGTAACATTGAGACTACACTCAAATCATTATACACAGCTACTAGCATAGCATTAAGACCCACTATTGCTTATGCATGGATTTCTAAAGCCATAGTAAAGTGGTCAAGCACATTACTAGAGGAATTAGATTCTATGGATAGAAGTGACATTGAATTGTTCTTACATCACATACAGGACTCTACAGGTTTCATGGTGGAGGCCATGAAGGACCTTGGCCATCTTAATGCGAGGGCTTCTTCCATGGCTGTCTCGGCATGCAGTGTACTCTGGCTGCGTCAATGGTCTGATAATGCGGAATCCAAGAAGAGTGTGTAAAACTTACCCTTAACAGGTCAGGCTCTGTTTGGGGAAGCGTTAGATGCATGGATCTCCACGTCAACATTTCTTCCCTCAGCAGCATCGCCCACTAGGAAATCTTAGCCTATGTCTACAATGCAATCCTTTTGGACCACGAAAGTTAAAAACTCCAAACCCTCTTCCACTTTCTTTAGAGGAGGTCAGGGGAAATCCTGAAAACCTGCACCAACACGTTCCCAGGAACAGAAACCTGGTTCTGCTTCCTCAAAATCCTCGGCATGACAGTGGAACTCCCAGCCTGGAGATCAGGCAGGTGGGTGCAAGATTAAGAAATTTCAGTCATGTCTGGGGGTCATCAGGCATAGACCCCTGGGTACAAGATATTGTTACCCAGGGGTACAGAGTTTCAAGAACTCCCACCTCACAGGTTCCTCAAATCAGGCTTACCAGCTTTAGTGACAGAAAGTGCTATCCTTCAGGAAGTCATTCCAAAAACTGCTAAAGTCAAATGTCATTGTTCCAGTTCCACCTCACCAAGCAAACAAGGGTTATTACTCAAACCTGTTTGTGGTACCAAAAATGGATGGTTCGGTCAGGCCAATATCAAACCTAAAGTCGTTGAATCCTTATTTGAGGGAATTCAAATTCAAGATGGAGTCTCTGAGAGCAGTGATCTCAGGTCTGGAGGAGGGGGAATTTCTATTATCCCTGGATATCAAGGATGTGTACCTTCACATTCTGATCTGGCCACCTCACCAGGCTTATCTAAGATTTGCGCTGCTGGATTGTCACTATCAGTTCCAGGCACTGCCGTTTGGCCTCTCCACGGCACAGATGGTGTTCACCATGGCGGAGATGATGCTACTCCTCCGCAAGCAGGGTGTGAACATAATTCCATATCTGGACGATCTGCTGATAAAAGCGTCTTCCAGGGAGAAGCTGTTGCAGAGCATTGCTCTCTCAACTCAACTACTCCAGGATCATAGATGGATCCTGAATCTTCCAGAGTCGCATCTGGAGCTGATAAGGAGACTGTCCTTCCTGGGGATGATCCTCGACACGGAAGTACAGAGGGTGTTTCTGCCGGAGGAGAAATCATTGGTGATACAAACAATGGTTCGGGATGTCCTGAAGCCAGGTGGGTATCGGTTCATCAGTGCATTCACCTTCTGGGGAAGATGGTTGCCTCCTACGAGGCTCTACAGGATGGAAGATTTCATGCACGGTCCTTCCAAGTGGATCTCCTGGACAAATGGTCGGGATCACATCTTCACATGCACCAGAGGATTCGTCTGTCACCAAAAGCCAGAATCTCGCTCCTCTGGTGACTGCACACCTCTCACCTCCTAGAGGGCCGCAGGTTCGGGATTAAGAATTGGATCCTCCTAACCACGGTTGCAAGTCTCAGGGGTTGGGGAGCAGTCAACCAAGGGGAAACTTCCAAGGAAGGTGGTCAAGTCTGGAATCCATCCTTCCAATAAGCATTCTGGAATTAAGGGCCGTGTACAATGGTCTTCTACAAGTGGCACATCTTCTGAAAGATCAGGCCATTCAAGTTCAGTCAGACAATGTAACGCTGGTGGCCTACATAAACCGACAAAGCGGAATGAAGAGCAGAGCTGCAATGTCAGAGGTAACAAGAATCATCCACTGGGCAGAAAAGCATGCGGTGGCGCTGTCAGCAATCTTCATTCTGGGTGTGGACAACTGGGAAGCGGACTTCCTCAGCAGACACGATCTCCATCCAGGAGAGTGGGGCCTCCACCCAGAGGTGTTCGCAGAGGTGACAAGTCTTTGGGGCGTACCTCAAATAGACATGATGGCCTCCCACCTCAACAAGAAGCTTCGGAGTTACTGTTCCAGGTCGAGAGACCCACAAGCAGTGGCAGTGGATGCCCTGGTAACTCTGTGAGTGTTCAAGTCGGTGTATGTGTTCCCTCCACTTCCACTCATCCCAAGGATTCTCAAACTAATCAAATGAACAAGAGTTCAGGCGATCCTCATTGCTCCAGACAGGCCTAAAAGAGCTTGGTAAGCAGATCTTCTGGAGTTACTGCTGGAAGATCCAAGGCCTCTTCCTCTTCGAGAGGACCTTCTGCAACAGGTGCCGTTCGCTTATCAAGACTTACTGTACCACGGCTACGTTTGATGGCATGGAGGTTGAACGCCAGATCTTAGTTCGGAAGGGCATTCTGAACAAAGTTATTCCTATTCTGATACAGGCTAGGAAAGGAGTAACATCTAAACACTACCATCGAATTTGGAAAAAGTATGTGTCTTGGTGCGAATCCAAGAAGTTTCCTACGGTCCACTAACTGTTGGTGTCCCCCAAGGCTCTGTTCTTGGTCCTCTCCTTTTCTCTCTCTATACGTCCTCTTTAGGTGAACTCATTAGTTCTTTTAACTTCCAATACCACCTCTATGCTGATGACACTCAAATCTACCTCTCCTCCCCTGATCTCTACACGGCTCTCCTCACTCGTACCTCAAACTGTCTTTCTGCTATCTCTTCCTGGATGTCCCAGCGCTTTTTTAAACTCAACATGTCTAAGACTGAGCTGATCATCTTCCCACCCTCCCGCACAGCCTCACCCCCCACAATCTCATTATCCATTGATGGTACGACTATCTCCCCTAGCCCCCAAGTATGCTGTCTTGGCGTAATCCTTGACTCCTCCCTCTCCTTCAAACCACACATTTAGCACCTCTCACAAACCTGTCATTTTCATCTCAAAAACATTTCCAGAATCAGACCTTTTCTCACCCAGGATGCCACTAAGATCATTATTCACTCACTGATTATTTCCAGACTGGACTACTGTAATCTCCTCCTAACTGGCCTCCCTGACAATTACCTCTCTCCACTCCAATCTATCCTCAATGCTGCTGCCCGGCTCATCTTCCTCACCAAACGCACTACGTCGTCTACCTCCCCTCTCCTACAGGCCCTTCACTGGCTTCCCTTCCCTTTCAGAATCCAATTCAAACTTCTCACACTCACTTACAAAGCACTCACCCACTCCTCTCCCATCTACGTCTCTGACCTTATGTCCCTTTACTCTCCCACCTGTCCTCTTCGCTCTGCTAATGCACGCCAACTCTCCTGTCTTCTGATTACTTCCTCCCACTCCTATCTCCAAGATTTTTCACGTGCTGCTCCCTTTCTCTTGAATTCTTTACCTCTCCCCCTCAGACTCTCCACCTCTCTATAAAACTTTAAACGGGCTCTTAAGACCCAATTCTTTACCAAACCCAGCCAAATCTCATCCTAACCCTCTGTTTCACGCTCTCTATGTACCCACAGGCGTGCACAGAGACTGACTGGCGGGTGCCGCTCCGGACTTCCCCCCCTCCACGGCATTATAGTGTTCTCTTACCTCCCCTGTCCTGGATATAGACTGCTCACCTGGGCGGCCCAGGTGAGCAGTCTATATCCAGGACAGGGGAGGTGAGAGAACACTATAATGCCGTGGAGGGGGGGAAGTCCGGAGCGGCACCCGCCAGTCAGTCTCTGCGCACGCCTGTGTATGTACCCCATCTGTGTCACCCCTGTCTGTCTACTCCTCCCCTTAGAATGTAAGCTCTAACGAGTAGAGCCCTCTTCCCTCATGTGCTTATACTTTTCTTACTTTAATAATCCTCAAATGCCCAGATCCTGCAGTTTTTTGGCCACCCGGAACTTATCTCTATGTTGTTTACTGGTGTAGATATGCTTAGTTACCCTGTACTTGTCCTATATTGTCTTCAACTGTAAGTCACTGTTTTCCTGTTTTGACTATGTGCATATTTACTCTGTAATTGGGCGCTGCGGAACCCTTGTGGCGCCATATAAATAAAGGATAATAATAATACGGTGGAGTTTCAACTAGGGCGGTATCTCCTCTTTCTGCAAGGAGGTGTGGATGTGGACCTGTGTTTGGGCTCCATAAAAGTTCAGATTTTGGCCTTGTCCATTTTCTTCCAGAAACAATTGGCGGTCCTCCCTGAGGTTCAGACTTTCTTGAAAGGGGTTCTGCACATCCAGCCTCCCTTTGTGCATCCTACGGCACCTTGGGATCTTAACGTGGTGCTGCAGTTCCTGCCGTCAGATTGGTTTGAAACTTTACAGGAGGTTGATGTTAAGTTTCTTACTTGAAAGGAGGTCATACTATTGGCATTGGCATCTGCTAGATGTGTGTCGGAGTTGGGGGCATTGTCCTGCAAGATCCCCTACTTTATTTTCCATGAAGATAGAGTGGAGCTCAGGATGCGTCAGCATTTTCTTCCAAAGGTTGTGTCGGCATTTCAGATGAACCAACCTATTGTGGTGCCAGTGGCTACTGACTCCTCAATTACTTCAAAATCCTTGGATGTTGTAAAGGCTTTGAAGATTTATGTGAAGAGAACTTCTCATCACAGAAAGTCGGACGCTCTGTTTGTCCTTTATGATCCCAACAAGGTTGGGTGTCCTGCTTCTAAGCAGACGATTTCTCGCTGGATCAGGTTTACTATCCAGCATGCTTATTCTATGGCAGGCTTGCCATGTCCAAAATCTGTTAAGGCCCCCTCTACTCATAAGGTGGGTTCTTCCTGGGCGGCTGCCTGGGGTGTCTTGGCTTTACAACTTTGCCGAACGGCTATTTGGTCAGGGTCGAACACGTTTGCCAAGTTCTACAAGTTCGATACTTTGGCCTCTGAGGACCTTGAGTTTGGTCAATTAGTGCTGCAGGAGCCTCCGCGCTCTCCCTCCCGTACTTGGAGATTTGGTACATCCCCATGGTACTAATGTGTACCCCAGCATCTTCTAGGATGTAAGAGAAAATAGGATTTTAATTACCTACTAGTAAATCCTTTTCTCGTAGTCCGTAGAGCAGTGGTTCTCAAGCTCGGTCCTCAGGACACCACACGCTGCATGTTTTGCAGGTAACCCAGCAGGTGCACGGGTGTATTAATTAATCACTGACACATTTTAAAAGGTCCACAGGTGGAGTTAATTATGTCACTTGTGATTCTGTGAGGAGACCTGCAAAACATGCACCGTGTGGGGTCCTGAGGACCGAGTTTGAGAACCTGTGCCGTAGAGGATGCTGGGAGCCCGCCCAGCGCTTCGTTTTCCTGCATTTGTTACTTAGTTAAGTACTGCGTTGTTACTGCATTGTTAATTGGTTAAGTACTGTTGTTCAGCCGTTGCTGAATTGTTTCAAGCTGGTTAGCTTGGTTTTTTGTTATGTGTAAGCTGGTGTGAATCTTACCACTATCTGTGTATTTCCTTCTCTCGAAGTATGTCCGTCTCCTTGGGCACAGTTTCTAGACTGAGTCTGGTAGGAGAGGCATAGAGGGAGGAGCCAGCCCACACGATTAAACTTTTAAAGTGCCCATGGCTCCCAAGGGACCCATCTATACCCCATGGTACTAATGTGGACTCCAGCATCCTCTATGGACTATGAGAAAAGGATTTACCAGTAGGTAATTAAAATCCTATTTTTTATTATATTGATAAATAATTCTGAAGTTAATGCAAATTAATTTAGCCATGCACATTATATTTATCCTTCAGGTCATTAAAAATTGTAGAACACCATTTTTAACTAAAGTAACATTTTAGTTCACTTTTGCAAAGTAATTTTTCTAGAATAATACTACGAGAAAAGGTCCAACATACAGTAAAGTACTTAAAGCCCAAACACCGCAACCTTCTATCTTGAAGTAAAAGGTTATAATGTCTGTTCAGACATAACTTTGAAAGATTTACTGAGAAAATACAACCTAGAAAGTTCTTAAAAACTCCCATAGCCTAATGTAGAATTTCCTGATTTAACCATAGAGGTGTCCATAGGTCAACTAGATGATCAAAATACAGACATTCACAACTTATATTTAATGTCAGTGTTTTAAAATATGATAAAATGTATGTTTTATCTGGTTCATTATTTTAACTAACTAAGACATTCTACCTTTACAAGAAGCTGCACATGAACTTTCGTGCTGTTACCAACATTTTACATACTTTTATATATTTTCAATGACGCCTGTTTTTCTTTTGCTGTTAGTAAATTAATGACCTTTAGATGGGTCCTTTATTATAATAACGATGGTTAATTTCAAAATTATACATGTTTAAAAATGTGTAGCCTGTTTAAAATTAGATTTTACCAGATCGATGAACAACATGTTTGCAGTTCAACCAGCAATAGGCCCTGATTTGGGTTTGCCATTGGAAATTTGCTGCTCACTTCCTCTATCAGGACAGAAGCTCGATGTTCGCATTGATGATAACATTTCTTTTCTTCTCTAAGAACTCATATCATGAAAACTTCAGGGGTCTAAGGGGTCTATTCATGAAGCAGTGAAAAGATGAAAAGAGTGGAGAAGTGAGCCAGTTGAGAAATGGGCAAATTCTCCAGTGGTTCACTTCTCTACTCTTTCACTGCTTCATGAATAGACCCTTAAATACTAAGCATTGGAGAGAGAGAGAGAAAGTGGGCGGAGAAAAAGTACATTACCAGGGAACCAACTCCTGTCATTTTTCAAACACAGACTGTGACATGGCAGTTAGGAGCTGATTGGATGGTACTTTATCTCCATCCACTTTATCTCTCTCCAAGGCTTAGTATAGATGTGTCTTTTTACATCCTTGCTGCAATGCGTATGCAGACACTAAACATGGGTGTCTCAGCGCTTGCACTCTCCATTGCACAGTGATGCACAAGGGGAAGGCTGACATTACCATTTGCATATGGTAATGGATACTTTTGCAGACACAGTATTGACCATCTCTGAATCAGGCCCAATGTGTGATAGTTTACTCCAAATGTACCCTCATTCACCAAAGAAATAAACCGGGTTATTGCCGAGTCAATCCGGGTCAAGGCTTGGTGTAAATGGGCTCTAAAAAAATAACCCGGGTCCTGTTTCCCGGGAATCCACCCCGGGAAATGATCAGGGTCAGACCCGGATTCTGTGGCAGTGTAAACGCTCCTAACCCGGGTTATTTGACCTGGCGTTTGCAGAGAGAAGCTGAATGGAGCTTCTGTGGCACTGGCAGATGATGTCATCTGTCAGTGCCCCACAGACAGTGCACATGGAGCATAACAGCAGTGTTTATGCAGCTTCTGTAGCCTGCTCCCTTCATTACAGCACAGCCTGACCTGCATACAATATCCCCAGTCTGCTCTCAGCCTGATCTGCACCAAGACACTGCTGACACGCAGTGTGAGCTAGAGCTTCACCCTCAGCCTCTTTGCCAGACCCGAATCCTGACCTGCAGCAGCATGTCTGGTTCCACCAACTGGTCCGACCTGAAACACAGCTACTCTGTCTGCCATCATTGCTGCAATGCTGGGAGCAGGCACCACCACTCCCTTTTGTTAACTTTTGTGACCTAATTTTTATCAGCCCTAAAAGGCCATTTTTTATGACATCCGCAGGGAAAAGCAGGGCTGACCCGGCTTCAATGTAAATGGTGCTGACCTGGGAATAACCCGGGTTGAAGAGCAGTGTAAATGGGGTATGAAGCCGGGTCCGACCCGGGAAACTCTCGTGTTCAAAATCCTGGATCGGACCCGGGATTTTGGTGTTAGTGAAGGGACTTTGATGTGTGCAACTATTTATTTTAAATAGTCAGGGGAGGAATTCCCAAACGGGCTTACAGTGGCTCAGTCAGCCCTTATCTTTCAAGTAATAATACCTTGAATTTCACTGTACATATACCCCTAGATGGTATATTATGGCTCTAGTTATGGAATTACTGCTGTCTACTAATTAATTTTCAATTTGTTAGTCTGGTTGAGTATGTAAGTTGTGTACCACACAGCCACATGTTGTGCTTGGCAGAACGCTCATGCAGGGTCATAGGGTTAGATTCTGCTGAAGGTACTGCTCATCTATCACCAAAAAATGTCCTTAAAACAATTACTTATGTAAACCTCTTCTTGGTCTTTAACAAATAACTGCTTGTTACTAAGATTTTTAGTGCATCCACCCAAGCATTTAGTGGATATTGTGATATCTTACATAGGGAAGCTTGGGAAACCCTTATACTATTATGTTTTATCTTTTAAATATTACAGTTAACTGTACCTGGATCATTGGTTCACATTAGGACTCATCCTGGCATTAGGTAAGTAATTCGCAATAACACATGTACTCTCTTATAGCATAAATTCTACTTATATACGAAATTATAACAACATTGTAGTCAAATACCTGTAAGCATGTATAGACAGTTGAAAATTTCTCATAACAATGGCTAGAAAGCAATATTTATACCATGCATAGGTTAGTATTAGTTTATCATCAGAATATAATCAACCATAGGTATGTAACCATTACTCCATAACATCACATCTGTATCATATGCAGTTCATGCGACAACAGTCCATATACATTTATATCAACGTCCTTATACAGTTCACTTATTCCCAATGTGCTAATTTCCACAGTATATATATATATATATATATATATATATAAAACCTGTGCAGTCAGGTGCAGTTATTAGAATAAATAACAACTTAGCTTCAATTACTTTCAGGCTGATGACATTTGGAAGCCGAACATGTAAAGAGAAAATAAAAGCCACATAGGTGGTTATTCCGAGTTGTTCGCTCGTTATTGTTTTCTCGCAACGGAGCGATTAGTCGCTAATGCGCATGCGCAATGTCCGCAGTGCGACTGCGCCAAGTAAATTTGCTATGCAGTTAGGTATTTTACTCACGGCATTACGGGGTTTTTTCTTCGTTCTGGTGATCGTAATGTGATTGACAGGAAGTGGGTGTTTCTGGGCGGAAACTGGCCGTTTTATGGGAGTGTGTGAAAAAACGCTACCGTTTCTGGGAAAAACGCAGGAGTGGCCGGAGAAACGGAGGAGTGTCTGGGCGAACGCTGGGTGTGTTTGTGACGTCAAACCAGGAACGACAAGCACTGAACTGCACATACATAACATAACAAAGGCTGACACACTTAGTAGTACAATGGGGCTCTTTCAGTCAGTATTGTTCATTGAACTCAGAACGGCCTGCATTACATAGGCCGGAGGTGAATTGATCCGGTTGCCATGGCGACCCTTATGTAATATAGCACACAATTAGGGTATAGCAGAGGCCGGTGAGGTCACTCAATTGGGAAATATACATTGTTAAGCTATTTAGAACCAAGGATGGAACATAATGTAACAATCAGTTTGTAGAAACAAAAATAGAGAAACATTGTTATAAACTCATACAGATACATTTTAGTGAGATCAAACAGACATCATGTATTTCAACAATTCCTGGTTCCATACTCAGCAGTGTGTGGGCTATGCAGAACTGAAACAATATAAAATTAAACAGTCTTTTATAAAGTTACACAGAAATTAAAGTGGAATGTTATTTCAAAAATATTGACAGAGGGTTATTTTCATTCATACCCCTCGGGGCTATTGTATCAAGTCTGTGTATCCACAGGCTCTCCCTGTTTATCTGGCGCCGCGACCCGTGATGCTAACGGACGTGGTGTCCGCAACCTAGACTGGCTGACATCGGTTGCCATGGACGCAGCGCGTCACCGGTAATACCGGAAGTGACGCACTGCGTTCCAAGTGCGGTTCACATGTTAATAGTGACCGCTAGTTTGATTTATTGTATGGGCCACAACTTTGGACGCAGCTCACTTCCGGCGGAAGTGACACGCTTGCGTTCCATCTATGCGTTCCACACGGCCCACGGCCGTGTTGGGGGCGTGTTTGGTGCTTTTTAGATGGGTATTTAGCAGGGGCCGGTGAGGTAATATCTGTGTCTCCGGTTTCCTGCAAAGCTGACCTATGCTGTATTGCTGACCTTGCTGGCTGACTGTATAATCCTTGAAAAAGGTCCCGCCAGGGACCGAAACGTTGGAAATCGCTTTTGAAACAACATTGGAACTGTGAGATTACCCTTACATTAAATTTACTATTTGCCTTATTGGATGCTAAGTCTGGAGAGTGCTATCTTTTCCCATTAGTGTGGGATAACCTGTATTGTACTATGGGCCCCGCCCCAAAAAGGGCTGGACTCTGATTGGCACCCCAGCAGTTGGCTGTAGTATTTGTGAGAGTGCAGGGATTTTCTATATATATATATATATATATATACACGTGGGGACGGTGCGGCACTCCAATAAATCAGACGTGAAACCTCCGTAATTATCCACGTCTGATTTATTGGAGTGCCGCACCGTCCCCACGTGTATACAATTTTTTGTGAGGGCACCCAGTCTTATATTTACCTTCAGTGGCTGTGCCGGATCCCCACCTGTCGTCTATATATATATATATATATATATATATATTTATTTAACTGACCAGAGCTACTTTCACTTCTGAACGAATATATATATATATATATATATATATATATATATATATATATATATATACCAGGTGTGTTGGAAGATCAACCGACCCCAGCAGAGGGCACTCACCAATCCATATAGATTTAAAGCTTTATTGATACATTACAGTCACCAGTAGTGTGTCGACGTTTCGACCCATAGGGCCTTTCTCAAGACAGTCAGAAAGGACATCCAAACAGCATGCCAGTTACGTCGACACACTACTGGTGATTGTAATGTATCAATAAAGCTTTTAAATCTATATGGATTGGTGAGTGCCCTCAGTTGGGGTCGGTTGATCTTCCAACACACCTGGTATATGTGAAACCTTTGGGGTTATCATGAGGAGCACCCCACGCTTATGGGACGTGAGTGCGGACACTTCTTTGGAACTATATATATATATATATATATATATATATATAGCTATCTATGAGTTTAGTACTACTCAGCTCTGATTGCTAAAGCTCTCCCTGTGTAGAAATGTGTCATACAGTATGTAGCAATCTCCAAACTACCTGTGATACTCCTAGGTAATGGATACTTGCATCGATGTCTCTCTCCAGTGCATACAAAGTTTATTTATTGTATCCATTTAGTGAAAGTTTTGCAGTTTCTACACTAGTAATGAAGTAAAGGATGCCTGAATAATCCACCAGATGTCACTATAGCTCCAATTGCTCACTGTCTTTATAGAAGCTATCTATTTAAAAAGCTGATGAATTGATATAGTTGTTATACTCACAGAACCTGCTGCTAAATATGAGAAGGTTCCTCTTCTGGCCTATTTAGGCGCTGTTCTTTAACAGACTTCCTGCTTGTCTCCTTCTTTCCCTTTAGGGTAAGTATCCTGCCTCCTTATACGTGCTTAATGTTATTAGCACTCATTTATTGGAACAAGTCTGTAACCTATATGTGCCTTAGTCACCTGCATAGCACTTTTATATTATATCCTGGGTGAGTATAATCTATTGCTCTGTAAGATGGTAAGGCTGTGACCCCCTCTGTGTAACTAAGGTGCAATGAGTTAGTGCATTCAGTTAACAGACCTCTGTTGACTTCACAATTGGCTCCAGCCAAGTGCCTGCTGCTCTCTGTGGTAGCCATGCCCCATGCTCTCCCATTGGTGGGCAGTGGAGCCTCTGTTCTCCCTTTCCCTTTTGAGCCAGCTGATGGCTCTCTGCTACTGATGAGAGGGTAGCGGTGACGTCAGCCGCAGTGGAGGGACAGCTTTGCTGGCAACTGGGTCACTGCTCTGGCCGCCCCTCTGAATCTCTGCTGCTGCTGCCACTGGGAGATTCAGTCAGGCACTGTGCTCCCCAATCCAGTAACTCTGTCTCCTGGTCCGCCTCTCTGACTGGCCGAGCCTTCCAATCTCCGCCTCCTCTCAGAGGACCACCACCACTATCCATAGGTTTCAGTGCCGGTCTTCAGTGTGCCGTAGTGATGGGTAGCTCATGACTAATTAGTTCAAAATGAACTAATCTTCAAAGTGAACTAGTTCATTCAGTTCACAGCTCTGGCAAAGATTAGTTCATCAGGAAGTAAAGCAAGTGGGAGGAGTTAGACACAGACAGAATAGAGCCTGCAGCTGCATTCGCCTACTCACTGTCTCACTCACTGGATTTTTACTTCCTGAATCTGATGCTGTAAAATAAAAGTTAAAAGTACATCACAGTCCAGCAAATACAGATCTAATTTAAAAAAATTGCATCTGCACTGCCTAGCCAAAGTCTATGTGTGTCTGAGAGTGAGCATGTGTGGTCATGCTGTTCACCTTTCTGTGATACAATCACTGTCCTGCTAGTCCAGATGTCCAAACACTTGCTGCTGCTTCTGGTACTGGCTCCTGAGAATACTGCTGTGTGTTGTATAGGTGCATGTAATACTCATGAGTCAGTACATCTCTACTGCCACAGGTGGCACTGCTGTGCTCAGACATGGTGTGGACTCTGTGGAGCTGATTGAGCTACATTGTCATGATGACTCATGAGTCATTCTCCTTGCAAGTAGTTCAGCAGTTCACTGATTCATACAGATCAGTGATCAGTGATCAGCTGTCTGACTCATACAGTCATAATGAGTCAGTACAGTGCCTCTAAGCTACCATGTGTGTCATTGCTGTGCTCAGGCATATGCATTGTATGGAGCTGTTCCTGAACTACATTGTCATGATGACTCCTGAGTCACTCTCCTTGCAAGTAGTTCAGCAGTTCACTTGTTCAAACAGATCACTGATCAGCTGTCTGACCCATACAGCCATAATGAGTCAGTACAGTGCCTCTAAGCTACCATGTGTGGCACTGCTGTGCTGCTCAGGCATATGCATTGTATGGAGCTGATCCTGAACTACATTGCCATGATTCATTCCCCCAGTATATTAGGTCACAAACTACACTCCCAATCAGCCAAAGATGCAGTGCTGAGTGCTGCATGCTATCCTGTAGGGTCTGATTATTCCACACAGGACATACGGGGTGTCGTACGGTATGCCGGCGCTCGGGCTCCCGGCGACCAGCATACCGGCGCCGGGAGCCCGACCGCCGGCATACCGACAGCGTGACGAGCGCAAAGGAGCCCCTTGCGGGCTCGCTGCGCTCACCGCGCTGCGGGCACGGTGGCGCGCTACGCGCGCCACACTATTTTATTCTCCCTCCAGGGGGGTTGTGGACCCCCACGAGGGAAAATAGTTGTCGTTATGCCGGGTGTCGGGATTCCGGCGCCGGTATACTGTGCGCCGGTATCCCGACATTCGGCATACAGAAGACCACCCGACATACGGGGATATGTATGAACCGTCAAGTGACATAAAGTGGAGCAGTTGCCCCTAGCAACCAATCAGCTTCTGTCACTTTATAGACTGATGAAGATAAATGACAGAAGCTGATTGGTTACTTTGCAACATCTCCACTTTATCTCTCTCTAAGGTCTGTTACATTGGGGCAAAGGGACATTTTTTCTTTTAATTACTGTATTTTAAAAGCAGAAAAAGTGACTTATTACATTACTCTGAATTTGGGTCTTTCACTTGCATATTATGAAGTAAAAATTTGTACCAACAATGGGATTAATATTGTAGACATAGACATGTCACGATAAGGTTGCAATATAAGTTACTGCTTTTCTTAAATATAAAAAAATCTGACATATTAAACATATCTGATCATTTGAACAAGGCTATAACTCCTACAATGAACTAGTATTAGGAATACCTACTCTATGCGTAATAGTCAAGACTAGTTCTAATTCCACCTGTGACTGTATTATTATTTTTTATATACCCCCCTGTATTTGTGTGTACACAAATGGGATGTGTGCGCATTTGGCCATAGAATAACTATAGGTCATAGAATGTTGGGTACTTCTAATAAAGATATAACAAAATAACAATAAAAATCAAAATAATGATCTAATTGTTTATAATAGGTGTAATAGTTGCATCTATGTAAGAAAATATGATTAATATAATAGAAAAAGATTCTGGATGGATAAGACCAACCTCTCCTTGGTAGGAGACATCTGAGTGGCGACTGTATGAATAAATAAATTTGTACATCTATATATATTTATCTGAGTGCACATATATATGTTTTTATATTTATATACCTAATTGTCTCTGTATGTTTAGTATTATTTATTATGAAAGAATTCTGATGTATTGAATATTGATTCTCAAATCTGTGCGATTATATTTATTTATGATTATAAGATTATAAGATGAGCAGACTCTGATTATACTAAGTCCTAATCCGGAAGCTGTGTGGAACGCATCCTGGAAGTTTAGTCTGTCAATGGCTAAGTAACGTCACAACTCGAAATCGAGACGTGAGAAGCAGGCACGTGATTTAGAGAGGCCACGGGTATGTCGTAGTATGCAGACGTGTGCGCTCCACTCGGAAACGAGGCTTGGGAAGGAGACGCTACGCACACCTGCAGGCGGGAGAATGTCCGCTATTTAAACACGACCACGGAGACATGGGGCTATACTTCTCTGAGGAAGCCGCTGAATGCACTAAAGGCGGAGAAACGCGTAAGAGGTCCCTATTACTTGTCTGGTACCGGTCCGATTCTTCATTTACCTGCAGGCACCTTTCCACTGTTTGGACACTCCAGATATGGCACCTATAATGGGATAATCAAAGCACCAGGAGCCGGGAGACACCACTCATGGAACCAAAGGCTTAAGCAGGTTTTTCACTCACTAATCAGTGTGGACCACTGCTATTGTTGTAAAGCTAAAGGAAACAGCATGCTGTACTAATCACTAACATTATCTCTGACGTTTGTTACAACTAATCAGCCAATATCAGTGGCACTAATCATTGCTCTGCTAAATACTTCTAACTACATAGAGTCAAGAGACTAATAATCAGCTGAACTTGAAAAGCCTGTGTACTAACCATTACCAATAAGGCTTGGAACTAAATTACACTTTGTCTAATGCTTTGCAGGACTGACCGGCACGTAGGATGAGATTTGTTATTAACAATTATTGAATTCTTTAAATTGTATTAATAAAGGTACATATCTTTTTAATAAGCACTGCTATTTGTGTATTTAGTTCTAATTCCATTCACTTCTCTCAGTCTCAGAGCCAGTGAGTGAAATTATGAACTAAATGAACTACATGAAGTAATCTTCTGAACTAATATTTTGAGTGAACTAGATCATAATGAACTAATCACCAAAGTGAACTAGATTTCCCATCACTAGTGTGCTGTGCTGGGGGAATGGCACTTCCTCTCCTCTTGTCGCCGCTATGTTTACAGCACAGCTCTTTCTGTGCAGCGCAAGAGAGAGAGAAGTTGCTTCCTCAGCGGCTCACTCGCAACTCCTTTCCAGGGCTAACGGCTCTGCTTTTATACTGTTTGTGGGGGCCACGCGGGCATGCTGTTTCCTGCTCAGTCCTCGAGACACCCGGACCACACTGTCTTGTGCTCCATTCTGTCATCATACCCTATTTAATGTACACTTGTGGCACCTTGTCAGCGCTTTCTCCATTACACAGTGCCACCTCAGTCATTTGTTACACTCCATGAAGGGTACTATTAAACCATTTTAGTACAGGTGTAGTATATTTTTTTTCTTTTGTGGGGGTCAGTCCTCTCTGTCTCCCCCTGTGCATGGACATATGTCCATGCACCCTTTATATACAAAGAATTGAGTGGTCTCTTTTACTCAACAATAATATAATAGATTATCACCTTTCAACGTCACTATAACACTGGGTCACATTTATATAGCACCAGCATATTCTTTAGTGCTTTACAATTGGAATCTACTTGATTTTTTTCAGTTGTTTTAATAAACATTTTACACCATTTCTGAGGGTTCAGGTAATATATATATATATATATATATATATATATATAATACAGGTCAGATTATTTTGATTGTTGGAGTGGTTTATGAGATCTGCTTACTTGCAGCCAAAAAGTCTTAAATAAAAGATGAAATGTAATGAAAGATGAAGAGCACAGGAAAGGACACACTCACAATTTTATCCAACTTGGTGGACCTTACTTGTGTCCACAAATTCTGAATCACAGTACTGAAACAAAAAATCTGGAGTAAAGTACCAACCCCACTGCAATTACTGCAACAGAGCTGAGGAATGTCAGGACACATCTTATGGTGCTGATCTGGGGTAAGGTATATTTGATGCAGAATTTAGCAAGCATTTCCGAATGATTGATGCATCTATACATTTTATATATATATCCTGAAAGATCTTCCTTATTCCTCATCATGTTTCAGTTCTTGCAGTCACACCCATTCTTTCTATAGTTTATTAGCGCCAGCATGGCATTGTATTATTTTATTATTATTATTTTCATTTTTTCAACAATATTCAAATAATACTTTTAATTAATAGTCAACTAATTTAAAATGACTTTTTAAAAATAATTTACTGTGTTCGAAGCTTGTTGCTCACAACTAAAAATTCAAAAAGTTACCCAATTTAGCACAAACATATTCAACGTTCCTGAATTTAGATCGAGCTTTTGAAATTGTTCTAAATTTTAGTAAACTCCAACAAATTGTTTTTAGAATCAATATGCAACTGGTTTTAGCATCTCTAATAAAAATGTTCTCTGCAATGTCAGTTACTAACCTGGTAAGTGTTTTGGAAAGCAGGAGAAAGGTACGATCAGTAGCCATGTCACTAGCCCTACAATTAAAAATCCAGTCCACCATGCACCAAGCCATCGGGGGTCATCTGACAAAAGTGGAACACTTCAAGAAATATATTAACAGAAGATAAATGTCAATGTTATCAATTATGTGTCAGATAAATCAATATTATTCATTCGATGCATTAGTTGCTTAATTAAAATGAAAGGAAAATATAACAATTACATAATACAAGACACTCATCTGTCAGCAGGCACATACTGAGTTGTTTTCTTCTTGATCTATCCATTTCAAATGAAAAAAAAAAAATCAATGGTTTGTGCATTGTACCTGTTGGAAATGTGTGTAAAAAGGTTTGTGGATGTACAGTAGCAGAAATTGTGTATACACAAGTGGGCACCTTAAGACTACACACAGCCCAGGTACTTAGTCAGTGGAGTGGTTTATTGATGTTATATTGTGTATTGCTGTACTCACTGTTATACACACTCTGGTCATGGTGTGACGCTTGAGTGGAACAGGGTGTCATACAGCTCACCAGCCTTAGAGTGTATACAGGTAGCGGTGCAGGATCACAGGAAAGCATTATAGTCGCAGTATATCACAGGTCTCACCAGAGCTAAGTGGAAGACTACTGTCTCTCACTGTGGTGTTCTAACACAGTGACTATGTGGCACATGCACAGTACTTCGGTCAGTAGCCATTTATGTACAGAGAATGAAGCCTCCCTGGAGGATAACATGGAGTCTGCACAGTAGCACACTCTATTTTTCAACAGTAACAACCTCACTAATTCATAATCTTTTTCTTTTCTTTATTCATTATATTTACCTACAGGGGAACATGCTTTAACAACATCTCCTTAAATCTATCTACTAGACTTCCTTTTCCCCACAACTTTACTTTCTATAAAGGGATGCTCTTAAGTCGGGCCTTTGTGTGCATAAATACATATTCAGGACAGTTTATGAGGGCCCACATTTTCACATGTTATTTTAACTGCATACAGTATTTAACAAGTTGTTTCTTAGAACCAGGTAGATTAAGTGATCTCCTTAAGGGTGCCTGGTATTTTTTTTACTGTAACAGATTTTGCTAAACTGATTTTTGTATTCTTAGATTTATTAGGTTTAGTAGTATTGCACAAAAACACCCTTGTAAACATTGGATTATCTACAAGAGGTGCAAGGTGTGCTGTGCATGTGGTCCACTTGAGCCATGTTTCGGTGATGTTTTCAGAATTATAGCATTAGTGTCATATTTCTGAAGAAGCCACCATGAAATATGGAACATGAGGAAAAGGTGGAAGACTTTTGCTAACAGCACTAACAATAATATACAGTACTGTACTGCAAATCTGTGTGTATCTAGCAAATAAAAGAATGGCAAGAAGATAGCAAGGTATATGGCCCTGTGCCTGAGTCTTTATCAACATTTGTGTATAAGCCATATTTTCACAGTGAACGGGGCCCAAACATTTGCACATGGCACTCTTCATGTCTTAAAAGCTTCTGCTTTTAAAGACTGACTTTGAAGAAGATGGAAAGTAAAACAGAAAATATAGTACTGTTACTGACTGACACCAATCAAAACCATTAGTGGTAAAATGCACACCTCAATAACGGGTGTACTATGTTAAGATTCCAGCACTCCTGGTCAGAGGAGATCTTATGGCAAGGACCGGAGCACTGGAACGGAATGCTGGGGAAGGGAGCAGGAAAGAACAATAGCCCCTGGCGCCCTAACTCTGTTGTCTCACCCGTGCTGTCAGAAATCCCTTGCGAGACTATGGTTTCTTAAGCCCTTGGCAGCCGCGTTTGAAGGGCGGATTATGTCTGCCCAACTTCGATGCCCCCCGGTCTTAGTGAGAGACAAAGGGAAATCCGAGACAGGATGATAACAAGAGGCCATCTAACTAAACAAACAAGCCAGGGGCTACGAGCTAACTAAAAACCTAAAGTATGTGCGGAGAAACCGCCAGGGAAAAGGACAACCAAAATCCACTTGTCCAATACTCCTACCCGGCACCGCCGAATACCAGAGTGGACCTGTGGAAGCGGAACCCTCCGCAAATGCTCCAAACACAAAATATAAAAGGTAAAGCGGCCGAGCCGCAACACACGGCAGAGCCGCGACTCACGAACACCACTGGACGTTAAACGGTGATCAGTCAGGACTCCAGGGACGAGATGACAACTCCCGAGTTCAGGACTTCAGAGAACTGGAATGACCGGATACAGCAGGACTGGAAACAGACTCTCAGCAAACAAAGGCAGCATGCAGGAAGCTATTACCGGCGTCTGTGAGAAGCCCTGGGAGTGTATTTAACCAGGAGTCCTCCAATCAGCTGCAACAAGGACTGATTATAATAAATGCCGTGCAGCTGCCTTGCTGCACGGCCAGAGAGCATGTGAACCTATTACTACAAAAAACCCAGCAACGGGGAACACGGTCCGCCAGTGGCGTCCCCGTTGCTAGGGTCCGTGCGGCTCAGCGTGCCCGGCGTCTAGCGTTGCTAGGGAGCCGGCAGCTGTACGCGCATGGCGTCTCTAGTTGCTAGGCGCCGGGCCGCGCAGACAAGCGGACCCCGGCGCCTAACAGTACCCCCCCCCTTGAGGAGGGGTCAAGGAACCCCTAAAGCCAGGTTTCTGAGGAAATTCACGAAAAAATGCCCTCTTGAGCCTCGGGGCATGAAGATCCTTATCCAGGACCCAAGACCTTTCCTCCGGACCATAGCCTTTCCAGTGAACTAGAAAATACAGCCGACCCCGGGACAATTTGGAATCGAGAACCTTCTCTACCAAGAACTCCTGTTGTCCCTGTACATCCACTGGAGATCTACCCTGAGAGATCTTCCGAGGAAATCTACTGGACGAAACGTATTGTTTCAACAGGGAACAATGAAACGTATTTCCAATCCTGAGAGATCTTGGTAAACGTAACCGAAAGGCAACTGGGTTGACTCTTTTAATAATAAGAAATGGCCCAATAAATTTGGGTCCCAATCTAGCCGAGGATTGTCGAAGCCTGATGTTACGAGTCGACAACCATACCCTATCTGCCACCTTAAAAGTGCAAGGACGTCGGAGCCTGTCAGAAAATTTCTTCTCTCAAAAGGCCGCTTTTCTGAGAGCAAGGTGCACTTTTTTCCAAATAGCTCTGAGATGGGAGGTTAAGGGTAGCGAGGAGACTGAGGAATGATGAAAAAAAGAATTAGCTCTGGGGTGAAAACCAAAAACTGAAAAGAATGGAGACTCTTTAGTGGAGGAATGACAAGAATTATTGTAAGCAAACTCCGCCAACGGAAGAAACTCGGACCAATCATTCTGGAGTTTGGCAGAATACAAGCGCAAATACTGTTTCAATGATTGGTTAACTCGCTCGGTTTGCCCGTTGGATTGTGGGTGGTAACCGTATGTTAACGACAATTTCATCTTTAATGAGGCACAAAAACATTTCCAGAATTGTGCGATGAATTGTGGACCCCGATCAGAAACAATATCAGTAGGCAACCCATGAAGTCTGAAAACATGGCGGAGAAACAAAACTGCCAACCCTTGGGCAGAAGGCAATCGGGGAAGAGCAATAAAATGAGCCATCTTGCTAAAACGGTCCACTACCACCCATATGACTCGGAATCCGGCTGAAAGGGGAAGGTCAACCACAAAATCCATGGAAATATGAGACCATGGCCTGAGAGGAACATTTAAGGGCATAAGTTGCCCGATAGGCAAGGAACGGGGAACCTTATGCTGTGCACAGACCTGACATGAATAAACAAACTCCTTAACGTCTTTAGAAAGACCAGGCCACCATACTGAGCGAGAGACTAACTCCAAAGTCTTAGAGATTCCCGGATGCCCGGAAACTTTGTTATCATGGAATTCCGTTAAAACAGTAGCTCTCAAAAACTCAGGGACGTAAAGACGACCAGCAGGAGTATTTCCAGGAGCTTGGTGTTGAAGCTGTTTTAACTGGGTAAATAAATCTTGTGTGAGGCCTGCCCAGATGACCGACGATGGAAGTATGGGGGTAACAGGACTGTTATTGTGAACCGGAAGAAAGCTGTGTGAAAGGGCATCAGCCTTAGTATTCTTGGAACCAGGCCTGAAAGTGATTATAAATTTGAAACGGGTAAAAAATAATGCCCAACGTGCCTGCCGGGCATTAAGCCGCTTAGCCGATTCGATGTATTGCAGGTTCTTATGGTCAGTCAATACGGAAATAGTATGTTTTGCTCCCTCCAGCCAATGCCTCCACTCCTCGAAAGCCCACTTTACCGCCAGTAACTCCCGATTACCAACGTCATAGTTGGATTCAGCGGAGGAGAATTTCCTGGACATAAAGGCACAAGGGTGTAACTCCAGAGACTCCGGATCCTTTTGAGAAAGGATAGCCCCCACTCCAACCTCCGAGGCATCAACCTCCACAACAAAGGGCAATTCCGGATTGGGATGTCTGAGGACTGGAGCCGAGACAAAGGCTTGTTTCAAGGCCCGGAAGGACAACTCAGCTTCACGAGACCAGTTGGTAGGATCCGCTCCTTTCTTTGTCAGAGCTACAATGGGAGCAACCAGGTCAGAAAAAGAATGAATGAACCTCCTATAATAATTCGCAAACCCTAAAAAGCACTGAATTGCTTTTAAATTGGTGGGTTGCGCCCAACAAAGGATGGCCTGGAGCTTCTTTGGTTCCATGGAAAATCCCCGAGGGGAAATAATGTACCCTAAAAAAGATACTTCTGTGACATGAAACTCACACTTCTCCAGCTTGGCATATAAATGATTCTCACGTAACTTTTGAAGAACCAGACGCACCTGGGTAACATGTTGTTCCATTGATTCAGAATAAATCAGGATGTCGTCTAAGTAAACGACCACGAATTTCCCTAGGAAATCACGGAGCACATCGTTAATGAGGTCTTGAAAAACTGCTGGAGCATTAGACAGGCCGAACGGCATAACCAGGTACTCGTAGTGACCCGACTGAGTACTGAAGGCCGTCTTCCACTCATCTCCAGATTTAATTCGGATGAGGTTGTACGCTCCTCTAAGGTCAATTTTAGAAAAAATCACAGCCGAACGTAACTGATCAAAGAGTACAGAAATCAGCGGCAAAGGATAAGTGTTTTTAACTGAGATCTTATTCAGAGCTCTAAAGTCAATGCAAGGTCTAAGCGAGCCATCCTTTTTCTCCACAAAGAAGAAGCCTGCACTTAAAGGAGATTTTGATGGTCTAATAAATCCTTTCTCTAGGCTCTCCTTCACATAATCATTCATAGCCGCAGTTTCTGGCCCGGATAATGCATATAATCTTCCCTTTGGCAAAGCGGCACCAGGAATTAGCTCAATAGCACAATCATAAGGTCGATGGGGAGGCAGAATGTCCACATTGCCTTTGGAAAAAACATCAGCAAACTCCTGGTATTCCACAGGAATGAGTTCGGGAACGATAGCTGCTACCCTGACTGGAAACGTAATACATTCCTTAGCACAAAAGGTACCCCATTGTGAAATCTCCCCTGACCGCCAATCAATGGTGGGATTATGAAAGGCCAGCCAAGGGTGATCCAGAACAACTGGAACTGCTGGGCAATGTGTAAGATAGAACTCGATTTTTTCAGAATGTAGAGCTCCTACTGTAAGTAGTACAGGGGGTGTACGGAGAGAAATAACCCCATTGGACAGCGGACTCCCATCTAAGCCATGCATGGTGACACACCTACCCAAAGGTAACTGAGGAATGCCTAAGGCCTTAGCCCAAGTTAAATCCATAAAGTTTCCTGCAGCTCCACTGTCGACAAAAGCCGACACCAAAGAACTGAGGCTGTCAAAGGAAACCTTAACTGGGACTAAAAGGGAGTTATTCGAGGAGATAAGCTGCAAACCTAGGTGAACCCCCTCACAATTCACCTGGTCAAAAGCGTTTCTCGACTTGTTCGGACAGTTCCGAGCAAAATGTCCCTTACCCCCACAGTACAGACAAAGACCGGATTTTTGCCTTCTGGCTCTTTCCTCAGGGGACAGCCAGGAGAGGCACATCTGCATGGGCTCCTCTATGTCTTCAGGAATGGAATATACATACGGACTTGACCTTATAGGTGCTCCTCTTTCAGCCCTCCGCTCTCTGAGACGACGATCAATCTTAATAGAAAGCGCCATGAGTCTACCGAGAGTCTCAGGAGCGGGGTACTGGAGGAGACTGTCTTTTATAGACTCTGATAAGCCGAGGCGAAACTGACTGCGCAGGGCTGGGTCATTCCAGCCACAGTCGTTCGACCAGCGGCGAAACTCCGTACAGTAAACCTCCGCAGGATTTCTACCTTGTTTGAGAGCGCGCAGCTGACTTTCAGCGGACGCCTCTCTATCAGGGTCATCATACAAAAGCCCTAAAGACTCAAAAAAAGCATCTACTGACAACAACGCAAGATCCTCTGCCCTTAAACCGAATGCCCAGGTCTGAGGATCCCCCTGGAGTAAAGAAATAATTATTCCAACCCGCTGAGATTCAGTACCAGAGAAAGTAGGTCTTAAACGGAAATATAGTTTACAGGATTCCTTAAAATTAAAAAATTATTTTCTGTCGCCAGAAAAACGGTCTGGCAAATGCATCTTTGGTTCAGGGACTACCTTCGGGGAGGCTCGCAAAAGATCTTCCTGCGATCTCACCCGAAGAGAAAGATCCTGAAACATCTGAGTAAGTTCTTGCATCTGGCAGACTAAGAGCTGACCGGAATTTGGCCCTAAACCTGTCGGATTCATGAGGCCGATAACCTCTCACAAAACTGAATGAGAAAAAATTAAACCCCGTTTAATTTTAAGTTTTGGTTTGGCCGGTAATAATGTTAAGATTCCAGCACTCCTGGTCAGAGGAGATCTTATGGCAAGGACCGGAGCACTGGAACGGAATGCTGGGGAAGGGAGCAGGAAAGAACAATAGCCCCTGGCGCCCTAACTCTGTTGTCTCACCCGTGCTGTCAGAAATCCCTTGCGAGACTATGGTTTCTTGAGCCCTTGGCAGCCGCGTTTGAAGGGCGGATTATGTCTGCCCAACTTCGATGCCCCCCGGTCTTAGTGAGAGACAAAGGGAAATCCGAGACAGGATGATAACAAGAGGCCATCTAACTAAACAAACAAGCCAGGGGCTACGAGCTAACTAAAAACCTAAAGTATGTGCGGAGAAACCGCCAGGGAAAAGGACAACCAAAATCCACTTGTCCAATACTCCTACCCGGCACCGCCGAATACCAGAGTGGACCTGTGGAAGCGGAACCCTCCGCAATTGCTCCAAACACAAATATAAAAAGTAAAGCGGCCGAGCCGCAACACACGGCAGAGCCGCGACTCACGAACACCACTGGACGTTAAACGGTGATCAGTCAGGACTCCAGGGACGAGATGACAACTCCCGAGTTCAGGACTTCAGAGAACTGGAATGACCGGATACAGCAGGACTAGAAACAGACTCTCAGCAAACAAAGGCAGCATGCAGGAAGCTATTACCGGCGTCTGTGAGAAGCCCTGGGAGTGTATTTAACCAGGAGTCCTCCAATCAGCTGCAACAAGGACTGATTATAATAAATGCCGTGCAGCTGCCTTGCTGCACGGCCAGAGAGCATGTGAACCTATTACTACAAAAAACCCAGCAACGGGGAATGCGGTCCGCCAGTGGCGTCCCCGTTGCTAGGGTCCGTGCGGCTCAGCGCGCCCGGCGTCTAGCGTTGCTAGGGAGCCGGCGGCTGTACGCGCACGGCGTCTCTAGTTGCTAGGCGCCGGGCCGCGCAGACAAGCGGACCCCGGCGCCTAACATACTAGGAGTGGCTGGCTGTCGGGATCCCGGCGCCCATCATACTGGCGCCAGGATCCCGATAGCCGGCCAATGTCAGCAGCGCGGGGCGACGGTAAAAGAGCGCCTTGTGTGCACAGTGGTGTGCTATGCATGCCACGCTATTTATTCTCCCTCCAGTGGTGTCATGGACGCCCCAAGAGGGAGAATAGTTGTCGGTATCCTGGCAGTCGGGATCCCGGTGGTGGTATGCTGAGCGCCGGGATCCCGACAGCCGGTATATTGAGTGCCACCCCTCAATAACATGAGATACCCACCAACATGATGCTCAATTATATCCCCTTTTTTCTATGCCTACTTCCTCCTCAAGCCTCATTTCCTGTTATGCTCTGTTCCACCTGATCTATTTGACCAATAGTCCCATATACTTTATTTTGTCTCGAGTTTACGCTGCATGAACAATAGATGTCAGACTTCTGACTTCCGTAAAGAAAAAGTTAATTATTGCTGTAGGTAAATTAAAAAGTTGTGGACACTCAGACATGATCACTGAGGTATTCTTCTTCTATACGGTTTATTATGAAGAGTTCCACTAAAAAATATAATGAGGGTCATTCTTAATGTTTTTTATATCATTTTAGAAATTTCCCAAGCATTCTGGATAATGGATCCAAAACCTGTATGCAATATTTATAGTGAAAAACTTTACTTGCCTTGATAATTTTTCAAAATCAATGTAAATATCCAACAGCTCTCCACCTATCAAATATCCAACTGCAGGGCCCACTATACCCATTCCATATGCAATACCTGGAACAAAAAGAAGTCATTAAAAAAAACAAATTATGCTGTCAACATACATTGAATATACATATTTGTAGCACTAGTGTTTTCTCGCTCTTGTGCTGAGCCTATTTTGGCATGTTTTCAGCTGGTCACACGCCAACATCAATTTCAGTAATTTGTTTCTGCAGAAGCCACACACTTTATATCTTTTTTTTTTATATAAATACTTTGAATTCTCTAACATAGCAAATACAATCTACCCAAAATGGTCATAAAGGTATTTTTTTCACTGAAACTGCAAGAAAGTGAACTGAAGGCAAAAGTTTGTACAGATATGACCCCATCAGCTTTCCCGCCATGTGAGTGCGCATTGTGGGTGCGACTCATTCACGGGAGCGTGGGCACCATGCGATCCTATGGAACGCGGGTGCATACGAAATACACAATCTCTCACATAGGGGGACATGTACTAAGCGGTGATAAAAGTGGAGAAGTGAGCCAGTGGAGAAGTGGCCCATGGCAACCAATCAGCATTGACGTAACATTTAAAATTTGCATACTGTAAACATATACAGAGCAGCGTATTGGTTGCCATGGGCCACTTCTCCACTGGCTCACTTCTCCACTTTTATCACTGCTTAGTACATGCCCCCCATAGTTCCAAGATGGCTTCACATATACTCAGTGGAGATTTCAGTGGTCATCTTGGGATAGAACATGAATCATCCCTATACAACAGGAATACTGGAGTCTGCACAGTAGCGCACTCATCTTTCAATGTTTCCTTCAGCACTGAGGCTCTGTGAAGAGCAATACTCATCTAACAGGGCTGGTTATTTGATTTCCACTTGGGCCACTTCATTGATGAAGATTCCTATTGTACCACTTCAGGAAAAAAAGAGTTGGGAATTTAATAAACCATATAAGTAATGGCAGGGGTTTGGGGTGCATACCCTAGGATCTACGATATGCTGCTAATTAATGCTATTTGATATAATAAAATAGATTTCAAGGACTGGATCTTACATTTCATGGCTGGGAACACTTGCTGCAGTAATAATTTATTAGTGAGAATTCTAAATATATTTCAAAATCAACTCTCCCAATCAGCATACTTACAGTGTTCTAGAGAGCATTGTAGTATTGCATCTAGATTTGTCTGGTTGGGTAAGAGGCCTAAGGTTTAAGAAGTTGCCCATGGCAACCAATCAGCTGCTATGTATAATTTTATAGAATGCATTTGATAAATGTTACCTCATTGGTAATTGGTTGCCATGGGTACCTCTCCACTCTTTTCATTGTTTCATACATCTACCCCTGTATTCTATTTTCTTGCTCAGGCCTAAAGATAGACCCCCATTGGCACACCTTCCCACCACACTATGTTTCACACTTTCCATTTGCAACTCTTGTACATATGTATACAAGCTCATAGTTAATCTTAAAGCATCCAGCAAATGAATTATAAAAAAAAAAAAAATACATTTTAACTTTAGCAGGATGATTTCCTGTGGGCTGTCACTCTGATTTACTTGTCATTAGCCCAGGTTGACCAGCACTGGGACAGTGGTAGGGGGCATGTTTTAAAGATTTATTTATTCTCTGTAGCTTTGCTTCCGTTTATTTCAATAGCCAAATCATTCCAATGGCATACATGTTTGTAGGGAAAATGATTGAAAGCACATTTAAATAAATGCCCATTGAAATGAATTGGAAATAGTCTCTTCTCATTGTTTTTTAAGGCAATATTGAGTGTCCAAAGTCAGCAAGATTATTTTGGGAGATTTACTAAATCACGTATTGGCATATTCCCTTAACGATTGGTTTTGGAGACTTTAAAAAATCTATTTGCAATTAACCAAATCTAGGATGTAAATTGTATTTGCAGGTCCACTGAAGTGTGCTGGGGGGGACTTGTTTGTTTTTTTCTTATCTAAATTAACTCCTCCATTACATGCACCTGTAATGCACCAATAAACTGATTGAGCAACTGCTATTCTTTGTATGTATATATGTATATATATATATATATATATATATATATATTTATATATGTATAAGGTACATCTTTACCAGAGGGCTACAGTGGGCAGAAGCACCCAGATCATGGCATACATGGATTTAATGCTAATTAAAAAGAACAGCATGAGCAGATCATTTCAAGGCAATTTACAACTTGTTGATTGATAAGCCAGTTTAACCAATATCAGTAGCACTAGAATTAATCAGCGCAAATAATTACTGTCAGGGCAGAGTGATGAGCTTGGTAGTGGTGTTATTCATATGCTATAACTTTCATAGCTACCAGATACAGTATGTACCATACTGAGCATTTAGGCCATATTCTGGAACAGAGTTTTTACCAGCATTAACCTGGCAGAAGTTGAGTGGATTCTTTGTGGGAGACAGTACTGCATCCCACCTGTACTATTAAATCACTATATATTGGTGGTACATTTTTTTGTCTGTCACTGTCTGTATGTTATATATTCAAAGTCAGGGCCGTAACTACGTGTGTGCCAAGTGGGCCTGGCACACAGCGCAGTTGCCCTGAGGGTGCACGGCCAGCAGCATGTAATGAGTCAAATTGACTCATTACATGCCGCATCTGCTGTGTGCCATGCGCCGCCACCGCGCTGTGGAGGAGAGAGCAGCGCCGGGCAGCGGAGAAGGAGGAGGAGGGAGGGGGACTGGAGCCGCAGCAGCGCTATTTCATTGGTAGTAAGCGCCGCTGCAGCAGTCCTCCATCCTAGCATCCACAGCAGCGCCGGGCAGCTAATACGGAAGGAGAGGGGACAGCTGCAGCGGCGCTTACTACCAATGAATAGCACTGCTGCGGATCCAGTCCCCCTCCCTCCTCCTCCTTGTCCGATGCCTGCACCAAGGGAGCTGCCAGCACAAGGAGCCTGTCAGCGGGGAGATGGTAAGTATATATATCTCTCTCTTTCTCTCTCTTTCTCTCTCTCTCTCTCTCTCTCTCTCTCTCTGGGACACTGTCTGCCATAATGTGTAAAAAGGGGGACACCATCTTCCGTAATATGTAAAAAGGGGGCCTGGCTGCCGCAATGTGTAAAAAGGGGGCCTGGCTGCTGCAATGTGTAAAAAGGGGGACTGGCTGCCACAATGTGTAAAAAGGGGGACACTATCTGCCTTAATATGTAAAAAGGGGGCCTGGCTGCCGCAATGTGTAAAAAGGGGGACTGGCTGCTGTAATGTGTAAAAAGGGGGCCTGGCTGCCGCAATGTATAAAAAGGGGGACTGGCTGCCGTAATGTTTAAAAAGGGGGACACCGTCTGCCATAATATGTAAAAAGGGGGCCTGGCTGCCGCAATGTGTAAAAAGGGGGACTGGCTGGCGCATTGTGTAAAAAGGGGGATGCTGGCTGCTGCAATGTGTATAAAGGGGGACACCATCTGCCATAATGTGTAAAAATGGGGACGCTGTCCGCTGTAATGTGTAAAAAAGGGACGCTGTCTGCCGTAATGTGTAAAAAGGGGGACGCTGTCTGCCGTACTGTGTAAAAATGGGGACGCTGTCTGCCGTAATGTGTAAAAAGGGGACGCTGTCTGCCATAATGTGTAAAAAAGGGGACGCTGTCTGCCGTAATGTGTAAAAAGGGGGACACTGTCTGCTGTACTGTGTAAAAATGGGGACGCTGTCTGCCATAATGTGTAAAAAGGGGACGCTGTCTGCCGTAATGTGTAAAAAGGGGGACGCTGTCTGCCGTAATGTGTAAAAAGGGGGACGCTGTCTGCTGTAATGTATAAAAGGGGCTCTACCTGGTGTAGTGGCGCTACTGTGCTGCGTAATTTGAATAATGGAGACTACTGTGTACCGTAGTATGAATTGCTATTATTTTGTGGCCATGCCCCTTCCTCATAAAGCCATGCCCCTATATATTTTCCGCGCCTACGGCGCGCACTGCCCCTATCTTACATGGGGGGGGGCAATGTCGTTTCTTGCACACAGCGCTAAAATGCCTAGTTACGGCACTGTTCAAAGTAAAATAATGGCACCCATCCCCAAAGATCCATTTCACACAATTTCATACTGCTGTTTCCTTTGTTCAGATACCAAGATGTTGGAGGCCCAAAAAGACAAAGAAAGCTTTTCCTGTCTTGTCTCCACTAGAGTGAAAGATTGTTTCCAAAAGTGATTTTCCATGTAAATGTTTAGGATATTATGAATTATGGTGTTTGTGAATATCCACCCAAATAGGGAAAAAACTGTGACGATAAATTGAAGAAATAAAATGTTGAAAACATATTATGGTAATGACAACAAAAATAATAAACAGCTTTTGGATATAGTTAAAATGTCTCTTAGCCATGAGAGATTGATTATAAACTCACTGGCCTTGAATGTATTTTGAAATGGAAAAGAGTGACAGAATTAATTCTTGCATGATAAACAGTTTTAATACAGAGTTAATACAGTACCCATTATTATACAACGGATACTATGGTATAAAATTGACCTAATAAAAGTATCCAAATTCTAGATATTAGTAAGGTTTAATTACCTATGTACAATGAGGATTTATGGGTTGGAAGGTTGTCATCAAAAAATGCAATTCCTAGTGTATACAAGGGAGTTCCTCCGACTCCCATTAGCAGCTGACCCAAAATAAAGACGTAGAGGTAGTTTGATAGATGGGAATAGTTTTTGCCAGTGCAGATCTCCGTACTACTGCTGTTTCCTGATGCTGTGCAGAAATCTAAGAAAGTAGACACACGGTTCATTAGACAGGCAATGACTGTCGATCATACACTTTCATCACTCACTTTGCGGCTTGTAAAGTATATAGACTTAAAACCAGTGACAGTCAACCGTATAATCTTCACTTGCCACATAGGTGATCTGTTAACCTTAATCTTAGTAATAAGTTAAAAGATACATTTTGTCAAAGGAGACACATATGGACATATCAGTAACATAACAGACAATAATATATCAGCAGGCATTTTAAATAAGTCTTACAAGCTAGGCCGCGTATGACAGCTCAGATGGCTATCTGTGACCCTATGGCTGCCTGTTGTCCGTTACTCCCGTAAAGAAATTATTGATTATGCAGTATATAAGCAGGGAAATATTAAATTATGTGTAAATATGTATTCAGTCTATATTTAAATTTGAGTACATTTTAGAAATGTAAACAGTTACATCTAAAATTAAGTATATATGAACCATGCACATACAACATGAGATTTATGAATATATTTAAGAAGGTAAGATCCTAAAAGCTCCCCAAAATCTTCCATCAAAATTACTACTTGTTTACCTAGACCAAACTGTAAGGGAGTTTACAGTTGAACACGTGTCCAACATTCAAGTGAACATTCTGTTTTGCTTTTCTGCAGATGTAGTAAGAATGCATAAACTATTGCTTTAAACATACTGTAGAATTAAGCCTTAAAAAAATTATTAGGTGGAGACAGTAAAAGAATGTTAAAGCACCAGCCAATCAGCTTCCTAACTGCCATGTTACAGGATGTGTTTGAAAAATGACAATTAGGAGCTGATTGGTTGATACTTTGTCACTCGCTATCCATCTCCACTTTATCACCTTTTAAGAGTTTTGGGCCTCAGTAACATACAAGTTGCATTTGCAACCCCCTACACATAGAGAGGCAGAACAGAGAAGTGTGCAAGTGTAACTGAAGTAGGGTACTAAGTGTTCCCTGGTCATGCTGAGTAGGACATATCATTATTATTCCAGGTGTATCTCCTGGAGGGTTGGTGTTTGAATACCAGCAGTGGCCAGGATCCTGGAGGTCAGAATACCTACCCCAGGATCCCGGCCACCAGAATGCCGGCAGTGGGGCAAGTGCTAGAAAGCCCTTTGCGGGCTCGCTGCGCTCGCCATACTGCAGACTTGGTGGCTCGCTTTAATCACCACAGGTTCTATTCTCACTCTATGGGTGTCGTGGACACCCAGAAGTGGGAATAGCCCTGGCGTCGCTGCCGGCATTCTTGGCGGTTGGGATCTCAGCATCGATATTCTGACTAGCGGAATACCGTCCACTGGGATATTGACTACACCACCTCCTGGGTGCTCAACACCTGGTGCAAAGGTACATGTCTATGATAGTAATCATCAGCACAGACTTTTGCAGTGAGTTTTACAGTGATTCGATGGTGAGTGTGATGCGACCGGATTTGCAGCTGTCCGCTGACTGAGGGACATTTGTAGCATGGCGTACACATGTGATCGCACACTTGCACGAGCGAATTTACACTCCCCTTGGGTGGCAACTATCTGAACGCATGACAACAAAATTAGCAGCAAAGGGATCAGGTCTGAATTACCAGTAAAGACACTGTGTTATAACTGGAAGAACAGCCTCACGAGTCCTTATTTCCAGTACCTGTTTTAAAATATCATGAATTATTTCTTTCCCACATTTGATTGCATGTCCGCAAAAAAAGTATTAGCTTACCATTATATTTGTTCCCAAACTCATATCTTCCACTAGTAAAATGAGGCAATGAAAAAACTATTGCTCCCAATCCAATCATTATAGCTGAAAAGGCAAGCCACCTTGGTTTGTGTCCTCGTTGTCCATAAAAAGACACGAAAAGTGACAAAAGACAAAATGCAATGTCGTAGCTGGCGGAGATTAACCCGGTAAGGGAACTATTCAAATCATAACGTTTCTCAATAGTGGAAATAACGACATTTACCAAGCCATTGACCGCGGTACCTGCAAAAGAAAGATAAAGGATTAGCGCAAGAAGCAGCAGTTCTACAGACATTTTGTAACGAGGGGCAGATTTATTAAGCCTGGTGAAGTAATAGAGTTGAAGGTGATAAAGTCCCAGACAATCAGCTCCTAACTGCCATGTCACAGGCTGGGTTTGAAAAATGACAGTTAGGAGCTCATTGGCTGGTACTTTATCACCTTCCACTTTATCACTTCACCAGGCTTAATGAATCTGCCAAAAGATATTTAAAACATGTATTAAAATTACTTTTCATGAATTACAGAAAGTTATATTTCTACAAGAAATGATACTGCATAACAAGTATTTTGGGGGTAGGTATATAAAACTCCTTTGCCTTTTCTATATAGAAAAACCTTTGAAAGGAACTAGACTGGAGTCAATTTCTTAGATTTGCAAATGTTACCTGTACAGACAGGAATAATTTTACCTTACAAAATACTTTAGTGATAGATCCCCATAGTTACAGTATGTTTCCTGGAGTATCTAGTTTTAATGCAACAAAATAAATTCTACTAAACATGGCCATACCTAGGTGTATATGGAGTGGGCTCCGCACATGGCGCTGCAGGGTAGGGGGCGCTGTTGGCAGCACTTGTCAATTATCAGTTTTAATTACTTTCACTTGCAGCTTCCCTCCTTTTCAAAGCCCAGCATCTCCTGACCGTCCCTGTCTCCTACCCCCACCCCTTCTGTCACCAATACCTGTACAGCATTCATGGACTTGACTTGATAGATCTCTTTTGTTCAATCGCACTGTCCTTTATTACATTTGGTGATGCTGATGTGCCTGGGATTCAAACCCGTTACATATGGCATTGCAGTCAGATCAGCGCCGTAACTAGGCATTTTAGAGCTGTGTGCAAGAAACAGCATTGGCGCCCCCCCCATGCAAGATAGGGGCAGTGCGCATCTTAGACGCGCAAAATATATAGGGGCGTGGCTTCATGGGGAAGGGGTGTGGCCACAACATAATACCAATTCATACTACAGTGCACAGTAGTCTCCATTATTAAAATTACACCGCACAGTAGCGCCACTACACCAGGTAGAGCCCCCTTTTACACATTACAGCAGCCAGTCCCCCATTTTACACATTACGGCAGACAGAGTCCCCCTTTTGCACATTACGGCAGACAGCGTGCCCTTTTTACACATTACGGCAGACAGCATCCCCCTTTTTACACATTACGGCAGACAGTCCCCCTTTTTACACATTACGGCAGACAGCATCCCCTTTTTACACATTACGGCAGACAGCATGCCTTTTTTACACATTACGGCAGACAGCTTCCCCCTTTTTACACATTATCGCAGACAGCGCCCCCCTGAACATTACGGCAGACAGCGTCCGCCTTTTTACACATTACGGCAGCCAGTACCCCTTTTTACACATTGTGGCAGACAGAATAGATAGATAGATAGATAGATAGATAGATAGATAGATAGATAGATAGATAGATAGATAGATACTTACCATCTCTCCCCGCTGGCTCAGGCAGTCAGGCACCTCGTTACAGGCTTCATGCAGCACATCCCGAGCAGGGGAGAAGGTGGAGGAGGGAGGGGGACTGGAGCCACAGTAGCGCAGTGTAATTGGTGGTGGCGACGCTGCAGCAGTCCCTCTCCTTCCGCATTGGCTGGCCACCGCCGCTGTGAATGCTGGGATAAGGGAAGCGCATCCCAGCATTCACAGCAGTGCCAGGCAGCCAATGCGGAAGGAGAGGGGCTGCTGCTGCAGCGGCACCACAACCAATTGCATAGCACTGCGGCGGCTCCAGTCCCCCTCCCTCCTTCTCCTCCTCCCCTGACTCCGGAGCTGCTCCTCTCCTCTTCTCGTGAAAATAAGGGGACTGCGATGAACGGCAGCACGCGTATAGGGGCATGGCTTCATGGGGAAGGGGCGTGTCCACAAAATAATACCAATTCATACTACGGTGCACAGTAGTCTCCATTATTCAAATAACGCTGCAAGGTAGCGCCACTACACCAGGTAGAGCCCATTTTTACACATTACGGCAGACAGCGTCCCCCTTTTACACATTACAGCAGACAGCATGCCTTTTTATACATTACGGCAGACAGTCCCCCTTTTTACACATTACAGCAGGCAGCGTCCCCTTTTTACACATTACGGCAGACAGTCCCCCTTTTTACACATTACAGCAGGCAGCGTCCCCCTTTTTACACATTAGGCAGACAGTCCCCCTTTTTACACATTACAGCAGGTAGCGGCCCCCTTTTTACACATTACAGCAGGAAGCATCCCCCTTTTTACACATTACAGCAGACAGTCCCCCTTTTTACACATTACGGCAGACAGCGTCCCCCTTTTTACACATTACAGCAGACAGCATCCCCTTATTACACATTATGGCAGACAGCATCCCCCTTTTTACACATTACGGCAGGCAGTCCCCATTTTACACATTACAGCAGACAGCATGCCTTTTTACACATTACGGCAAACAGTCCCCCTTTTTATACATTACAGCAGGCAGCATCCACTTTTTACACATTACGGCAGACAGTCCCCCTTTTTACACATTACGGAAGACAGCGTCACTCTTTTTACACATTACGGCAGACAGCGTCCCCTTATTACACATTATGGCAGACAGCGTCCCCCTTTTTACACTTTACAGCAGACAGTCCCCCTTTTTACACATTACGGCAGCCAGTGTCCCCCTTTTTACACATTACGGCAGCCAGTGTCCCCCTTTTTACACATTACGGCAGCCAGCGTCCCCCTTTTTACACATTACGGCAGACAGCGTCCCCCTTTTTACACATTATGGCAGCCAGTCCCCCTTTTTACACATTGTGGCAAACAGAAGAGTGAGAGAGAGAGAGAGATACTTACCATCTCTCCCCGCTGGCAGTCAGGCTCCTCGTGCAGGTAGATCCATTCCCGGGCAGCGGAGAAGGAGGGGGACTGGAGCCGCAGCAGCGCTATGTAATTGGTGGAGGTGCCACTGCAGCAGCCCCTCATCCTTCCCTGCCTCCGGCGCTGCTGCTCTCCTCCAGCGCGGCGCACGGCAAGGCAATTTGACTCACTACAAGCCGCTGGCCGTGCGCCCTCAGAGCAACTGCGCTGTGTGCCAGGCACACTTGGCACACAGGTAGTTACGGCGCTGGCTGGATGCTCAGTGGTGTGTGAGTGGAGGTTACTCCATACAGCTGATGACTTAACAAGAGGATTGATTTATTAACCAGGTAGAAACATGTAGCATATAACACAAGGTTAATAACAGGTACAGGTGGTAGAGGTATGCCAGTTGCAACATGGAGCTGTGAATGCCAAATTGCTTTCTCACAAATATTTAAAATGCCCGCTCTAATATATATTGTAAACGCCTGCACCTCTTATTACCATATCCCATGAATGTGCGCTATATATCGCAAAACACTGCATCCCATAAGAGAAAACAATACACCCACACATTATCTGAGTTCCAAAGCTCATTGATGTATATATTTGTTATTAAAAGGATATGGATTCAATATATTACAAAGTACAGTATACCTATAGTTACATGGTTACAACTCACACAGTAAGCAGTTAAAACATACAGTTACAGTCACAGTTACATAGAGTTACATACAGTTACAGGCCAGCATACAATACCATTATCCTTAAGTTCTATAAATTCATCTTTCCATATCACTCTCTCTCTCTCTCTGTAAATAAATACAGGAACTGGTCTGCCAGCAACTCCTTCATCCTCTGGTACCAAAAAAGCAACTGACCTCCTGTGTGGTCAGCAATGTGTTATCTAGTTTCTGGGGGAGGGGACTCATTCATGATGAGTCACTAGTCTCTTTGTATATGCTGAACAGGTTCAGCCTTGGGGACGTCCAAAGGGGCTGGCCTGAGCTTCCTGTCCACTACCTGTTTGGAATATCTATTGTTCTAATAAAAGTGATTTTAGCTTACATACATTTAATCATAATTATTTGTTGCAATGTCCTACAACTTTATAACAAGTATCAAATGAATCTACACATTAATCTGGTTGCTTTAATAGTAAATATGACCGGTCTATCTTGCTTCATTCAAATAATACACATACATGACATTACTTCATTATATAATTTTAAATCATCATGATGTCTGGCGCTTGATATTATTATAATGATGTACTGCATGAAATAAGTGTCGAATCCATCTCTGTGGCATGTCCGTGTGTTACCATATATTGCTGTGCTTGCTGCACGTATTTGCAAATATAGCGACTTATATGTGTGTAGTTTGTATGTTATTTTTATGTAATATTTTTTACTTCGACAGAGCATACAGAGTATGCTGGTCATTGTAGTGTGCCAGGTATGGTATATACACGCACTGTATGTGATGCAGCAGGAACTCTAATACAGCATATAATGTGTGGTGGTGGCTATCTTTGGTGGGTATCCAAACTATATTTAGACCTGGTTAGAAATATTTAACAGGTCATAGGTCCAGGTAGGCTACTGCCGATACAGTATAGAGTGCGAAGTACCAAACAGTGTGCAAAGGCAGCTAGTTGTGTAGTAAACTATAAGAGGCTTTTCCCACCTCCAGCATAAAATGCAGAAAAAGACGATACATAGGTTAGATCAGGAGAAACTCTCAAGCATGTCACAAGCGTTTTACCGGAAAAAGAGGTAATATGCAAACATAGTGTGATACTGTATAAAAATAAAATAAAAATTCTTACATCACAACCACAAGTCATAACTTATATCACATAGGTCAAGTTAAAAGCAATTAAAAATACACAAAAACCACACAATTGTGGTGAAGACATTCACTGGTAGGACTGCCCTCCTTAACAATGACAATAGTAATGGCTGATTGCCGGCTGGTAGTGAGAACTGGCTCACATCAGTTCTAAAAGCATGAGTACTCCAGAGTATATCACCAGGCTGCAGCAAGGGGATTCCCTGGTCTCAGAACTCCTTCACACGCCGGATCAGTCCAAACGCCTCGTTGTCTGCATGCAGGGGGTCATTCCAAAGAGCACCCACACGTTCCGACCCTCCCCGGGCCTTTCTCAAGGTCAGCTCCAATGTGGGTGTCTCACAAGTTTTGTTTTCCTTTTACACGCTCCTGCTCTGCTTGTAGGCATAAGGAGGATATTCTTCTTCCAGCCAGGCATGTTCCACAATGTACAGCTCTCATTCAGGGGTTGCGGCACCTTTGGCACATATCACTTCGGAGTGCTGGGGAGGGCGCTGGGAGACGGTCACCGGCAGCTAGTACTGCTGTAGCCCTGTGTGCCCGTCACTTGCTTGCTGCGCTCCGTGTTTCCAGGGAGAGGGCTTGGCGGCCGGCGGCAGAGCACGGAAGGCACAGTGTAGTAGGAGGAACAAGTCTACTGCCGCTGAACAGAAGTAGGCTCCTCTCACTCCCTGCATGGTGATCACACTGATTGGATCTGATATAGGGGGTCATTCCGAGTTGATCGCAGCTGTGCTAAGTTTATCACAGCTACGATCATAAACTCAGACATGCGGGGGGACGCCCAGCACAGGTCTAGTCCACCCCGCATGTCAGTGCCGGCCCCCACGCACAAATACAAAAGCATCGCACAGCGGCAATGCCTTTGTATTTGAGGAGTAACTCCCAGCCAATGCTGCTCCTGCGGCTGGCCGGGAGTTACTCGTCGCTCCAGCTGGCTGCAGCCGCCGCCGCCCGCCACCCCAACGGTCCGGCCATGCCTGCGTTGGCCAGACCACTCCCCCTAAACGGCAGCTTAACGCCGCCGTTCAGCCCCCCTCCCGCCCAGCGACTGCCTCTGTCTCAGAGGCGATCGCTGGGCACCGATGACTGCCATGCGCTGGCACACTGCCGTGCGGCGCATGCGCAGTTCCGACCCGATCGCTGCGCTGCGACAAACTGCAGCGAGCGATCGGGTCGAAATCACCCCCATAGTTGATAAACTTAGAAATCAATATGGGATTTGGATGAATCTAATTGGGCAAGATGCATCATCACTTGCAGAGTGATAAAACAGAAAAAGAAAAAGTGCCAGCAGTCAGCCCTAATTGTCATTTTTCAAACACAGCCTGTAACATGACAGTTTAGAACTGATTGGCTGGTACTTTATCTTGCCTATATCTATGACATGCACTGCTTATTGCTTCTTATTAATAGTTTAATTCTGTACACCATTCAATATATGCTCAAAGACTTTAGCTTATAAACAAAGATAAGATAAAATGTCCTGCTCAAGGCTTTGTGCAGAATGTTCCAAGATGTTCTAGGCACAGATGAGATAAGAATGTATCAGAATGCCGCAGACAAACAGACATCAAGACAAGTTCAAGCTATAGTATGTATCATAATATGTATCTTTATGTCATGTGATGTGATTATTTGGGTTAGTAACTGTAACAGTATACAATCAGGATGTATAGTAAACATATGTTGAGTGTTAACTCTGCATTAACTTGAGCTGCATGATTTTCTTGCTATATTTCAATGAACGAGCATATCATTTTGGCATTTGTCCTTCATACGGTTTATTTACTACGAATATTGCCGTGACAACCCCCCACCCCCTCCTGGGAATTGCGAGTGCCCTACTTGAAAATATCCTGTGAGTGCAGGGAACAGAACCTGCAGCTGATTGATGTGGCCAATATGGATCCTAACAAAAAAATTGGCACAAGAGATGAGCGGGTTCGGTTCCTCGGGATCCGAAACCCCCCCACCCCCCACCCCCACACCGAACTTCGCCTTGCTCGATTAACACGAACGCGCCCGAACGGCATCATCCCGCTGTCGTATTCTCGCGAGATTCATATTGCATATAAAGAGCCGCGCGTCGCCACCATTTTCACTCGTGCATTGGAGATGATAGTGAGAGGACGTGGCTGCGTTCTCTCAGTTTCTGTGTTCAGTGTGCTGCAAATATCTGTGCTCAGTGTGCTGCAAATATCTATGTTCTCTGCCTGAAAACGCTCCATATCTGTGCTGCATTGTAGTTGTGCGCAGTATATAGTAGGAGGACAGTGCAGAATTTTGCTGACCACCAGTATATATATAGCAGTACGGTACAGTAGTCCATTGCTCTACCTCTGTGTCGTCAAATATACTATCCATATCTGTGCTACATTGTAGTTGTGCGCAGTATATAGTAGGAGGACAGTGCAAAATTTTGCTGACCACCAGTATATTTATAGCAGTACGGTACAGTAGTCCATTGCTCTACCTCTGTGTCGTCAAGTATACTAGTATCCATATCTGTGCTGCATTGTAGTTGTGCGCAGTATATAGTAGGAGGACAGTGCAAAATTTTGCTGACCACAAGTATATATATATATAGCAGTACGGTACAGTAGTCCATTGCTCTACCTCTGTGTCGTCAAGTATACTAGTATCCATATCTGTGCTGCATTGCAGTTGTGAGCAGTATATAGTAGGAGGACAGTGCAGAATTTTGCTGACCACCAGTATATATATAGCAGTACGGTACAGTAGTCCATTGCTCTACCTCTGTGTCGTCAAGTATACTAGTATCCATATCTGTGCTGCATTGTAGTTGTGTGCAGTATATAGTAGGAGGACAGTGCAGAATTTTGCTGACCACCAGCATATATATAGCAGTACGGTACAGTAGTCCATAGCTCTACCTCTGTGTCGTCAAGTATACTATTCATATCTGTGCTGCATTGCAGTTGTGCGCAGTATATAGTAGGAGGACAGTACAGAATTTTGCTGACCACCAGTATATATATATATATATATATATATATATATTGTCCATAGAGTAGGCACTCTCCAGACTTAGACAAGCTTTAACAAGGGATTTTATTTAGTACTCACAACATAGAAGTGCAAGGTGTAATTACTTGCATGGCAATAGGGTAGCAGTAGCGACGTTTCGGTCCGTCCGGACCATTCTCAAGCTTTACAGCATAGTATGCCCATTTAGAATCCACAACAGCAGAGTTATTCACAGCGGATATATATATATATATAGCAGTATGGTACAGTAGGCCATTGCTATTGATATATTACTGGCATATAATTCCACACATTAAAAGATGGAGAACAAAAATGTGAAGGGTAAAATAGGGAAAGATCAAGATCCACTTTCACCTCGTGCTGAAGCTGCTGCCACTAGTCATGGCCGAGACGATGAAATGCCATCAACGTCGTCTGCCAAGGCCGATGCCCAATGTCATAGTAGAGAGCATGTAAAATCCAAAAAACAAAAGTTCAGCAAAATGACCCAAAAATCTAAATTAAAAGCATCTGATGAGAAGCGTAAACTTGCCAATATGCCATTTACGACACGGAGTGGCAAGGAACAGCTGAGGCCCTGTCCTATGTTCATGGCTAGTGGTTCAGCTTCACATGAGGATGGAAGCACTCATCCTCCCGCTAGAAAAATGAAAAGACTTAAGCTGGCAAAAGCACAGCAATGCACTGTACGTTCTTCTAAATCACAAATCCCCAAGGAGAGTCCAATTGTGTCGGTTGCAATGCCTGACCTTCCCAACACTGGACGGGAAGAGGTGGCGCCTTCCACCATTTGCACGCCCCCTGCAAGTGCTGGAAGGAGCACCCGCAGTCCAGTTCCTGATAGTCAAATTGAAGATGTCACTGTTGAAGTACACCAGGATGAGGATATGGGTGTTGCTGGCGCTGAGGAGGAAATTGACAAGGAGGATTCTGATGGTGAGGTGGTTTGTTTAAGTCAGGCACCCGGGGAGACACCTGTTGTCCGTGGGACGAATATGGCCATTGACATGCCTGGTCAAATTACAAAAAAAAATCACCTCTTCGGTGTGGAATTATTTTAACAGAAATGCGGACAACAGGTGTCAAGCCATATGTTGCCTTTGTCAAGCTGTAATAAGTAGGGGTAAGGACGTTAACCACCTAGGAACATCCTCCCTTATACGTCACCTGGAGCGCATTCATCAGAAGTCATCGACAAGTTAAAAAACTTTGGGTGACAGCGGAAGCAGTCCACTGACAACTAAATCCCTTCCTCTTGTAACCAAGCTCCTGCAAACCACACCACCAACTCCCTCAGTGTCAATTACCTCATTAGACATGAAAAACAATAGTCCTGCAGGCCATGTCACTGGCAAGTCTGACGAGTCCTCTCCTGATTGGGATTCCTCCGATGCATCCTCGAGTATAACGCCTACTGCTGCTGGCGCTGCTGTTGTTGCTGCTGGAAGACGATCGTCATCCCAGAGGTGAAGTCGGAAGACCACTTGTACTACTTCCAGTAAGCAATTGACTGTCCAACAGTCCTTTGCGAGGAAGATGAAATATCACAGCAGTCATCCTGCTGCAAAGCGGAAAACTCAGGTCTTGGCAGCTGTGGTGGTGTTAAACGTGTGTCCGGTATCCACCGTTAATTCACAGGGAATAAGAGAATTGTTTGAGGTACTGTGTCCCCGGTACCAAATACCATCTAGGTTCCATTTCTCTAGGCAGAATGTACACAGACGTCAGAAAAAGACTCACCAGTGTCCTAAAAAATGCAGTTGTACCCAATGTCCACTTAACCACGGACATGTGGACAAGTGGAGCAGGGCAGACTCAGGACTATATGACTGTGACAGCCCACTGGGTAGATGTATTGCCTCCCGCAGCAAGAACAGCAGTGGCGGCACCAGTAGCAGCATCTCGCAAATGCCAACTCGTTCCTAGGCAGGCTACGCTTTGTATCACCGCTTTTCATAAGAGGCACACAGCTGACAACGTCTTACGGAAACTGAGGAACATCATCGCAGAATGGCTTACCCCAATTGGACTCTCCTGGGGATATGTGACATCGGACAACGCAACCAATATTGGGGGTAATTCCAAGTTGATCGCAGCAGGAAATTTTTTAGCAGTTGGGCAAAACCATGGGCACTGCAGGGGGGGCAGATATAACAAGTGCAGAGAGAGATAGATTTGGGTGTGGTGAGTTCGATCTGCAATCTAAATTGCAGTGTAAAAATAAAGCAGCCAGTATTTACCCTGCACAGAAACAAAATAACCCACCCAAATCTAACTCTCTCTGCAAATGTTATATCTGCCCCCCATGCAGTGCACATGGTTTTGCCCAACTGCTAAAAAATATCCTGCTGCGATCAACTTGGAATTACCCCCTTTGTGCGTGCATTACATGTGGGCAAATTCCAGCACGTCCCATGTTTTGCACATACATTGAATTTGGTGGTGCAGAATTTTTATAAAAACGACAGGGGCGTGCAAGAGATGCAGTCGGTGGCCCAAAGAATTGCGGGCCACTTTCGGCATTCAGCCACCGCGTGCTGAAGACTGGAGCACCAGCAAACACTCCTGAACCTGCCCCACCATCATCTGAAGCAAGAGGTGGTAACGAGGTGGAATTCAACCCTCTATATGCTTCAGAGGATGGAGGAGCAGCAAAAGGCCATTCAAGCCTATACAGCTACCTACGATATAGGCAAAGGAGGGGAAATGCATCTGACTCAACGCAGTGGAGAATGATTTCAACATTGGGCAAGGTTCTGCAACCTTTTGAACTTGCCACACGTGAAGTCAGTTCAGACACTGCCAGCCTGAGTCAGGTCATTCCCCTCATCAGGCTTTTGCAGAAGAAGCTGGAGAGATTGAAGGAGGAGCTAAAACAGAGCGATTCCGCTAGGCATGTGGGACTTGTGGATGGAGCCCTTAATTCGCTTAACCATGATTCACGGGTGGTCAATCTGTTGAAATCAGAGCACTACATTTTGGCCACCGTGCTCGATCCTAGATTTAAAACCTACGTTGTATCTCTCTTTCCGGCAGACACAAGTGTGCAGAGGTGCAAAGACCTGCTGGTGAGACACTTGTCAAGCGGAACGTGACCCGTCAACAGCTCGTCCTTCACATTCTCCCGCAACTGGGGCTGCGAGGAAAAGGCTAAGAATTCCGAGGCAACCCGCTGGCCGTGATGCAGGGCAGTCAGCGAGTGCTGACATCTGGTCCGGACTGAAGGACCTGCCAACGATTACTGACATGTTGTCTACTGTCACTGCATATGATTCTGTCACCATTGAAAGAATGGTGGAGGATTATATGAGTGACCGCATCCAAGTAGGCACGTCAGACAGTCCGTACGTATACTGTCAGGAAAAAGAGGCAATTTGGAGGCCCTTGCACAAATTGGCTTTATTTTACCTTTATTTTACCTAAGTTGCCCCCCCTCCAGTGTGTACTCCGAAAGAGTGTTTAATGCAGCCGCTCACCTTGTCAGCAATCGGCGTACGAGGTTACTTCCAGAAAATGTGGAGAAGATGATGTTCATCAAAATGAATTATAATCAATTCCTCCGTGGAGACATTCACCAGTAATTGCCTCCAGAAAGTACACAGGGACCTGAGATGGTGGATTCCAGTGGGGACGAATTAATAATCTGTGAGGAGGGGGATGTACACAGTGAAAGGGGTGAGGAATCGGACGAGGAGGAGGTGGACATCTTGCCTCTGTAGAGCCAGTTTGTGCAAGGAGAGATTGATTGCTTCTTTTTTGGTGGGGGCCCAAACCAACCAGTCATTTCAGTCACAGTCATGTGGCACAGAGGCGGAACTACCGGCAGTGCAGGCAGTGCACTGCACTGGGGCCCGCCTCTGTCCAGGGGCCCAAGCATGTAATGAGTCAAACTGACTCATTACATGCCGCTGTGCGCTGCAGGCAACCGCTGCCCGCAGCGCACAGCCGCCCGGAGATAGGAGCTGAGCAGCGGTACAGACGGGGGAAGGAGGAGGGAGCCGGAGGACGGAGCCGCAGCAGCGCTTTATTACTGGTGGAGGCGCTGCTGCTGCTGCTCCTCTGCTTCCCTATAGGCTGTCTTCCGAGAACAGCCTATAGGGAAGCAGAGGGGCAGCAGCAGCAGCGCCTCCACCAGTAACAAAGCGCTGCTGCGGCTCCGTCCTCCGGCTCCCTCCTCCTCATTCTCTACTGCCCGGGAATCGTCGTCTGACGTAGCTGCACCGAGGAGCCTGAGGGTAAGTATAATTCTTCTTTCTTTCTTTCTTTCTTTCTTTCTTTCTTTCTTTTTCTTTCCTTCTTTCTTTCTTGTGCCTGCCTGCCGCAATGTGTAAAAAGGGGGGACTACCTGCCGCACTGTGTAAAAAGGGGGGACTGCCTGCCGCAATGTGTAAAAAGGGGGGACTACCTGCCGCAATGTGTAAAAAGGGGGGACTGCCTGCCGCAATGTGTAAAAAGGGGGGACTACCTGCCGCAATGTGTAAAAAGGGGGGACTGCCTGCCGCAATGTGTAAAAAGGGGGGACTGCCTGCCGCACTGTGTAAAAAGGGGGGACTGCCTGCCGCAATGTGTAAAAAGGGGGGACTACCTGCCGCAATGTGTAAAAAGGGGGGACTGCCTGCCACTATGTGTAAAAAGGGGAATCTGCCTGCCGTAATGTGTAAAAATGGGGACGCTGTCTGCCGTAATGTGTAACAAGGGCACGCTGTCTGCCGTAATGTGTAAAAAGGGCACGCTGTCTGCCGTAATGTGTAACAAGGGCACGCGGTCTGCCGTTATGTGTAAAAAGGGGTAATCTGCCCGACGCTATGTGTAAAAATGGGGAATCTGCCTGCCGTAATGTGTAAAAAAGGGGGGCTGCCTGACGCTATGTGTAAAAATGGGGAATCTGCCTGCTGCTATGTGTAAAAAGGAGGAATCTGCCTGCCGTAATGTGTAAAAATGGGGACGCTGTCTGCCGTAATGTGTAACAAGGGCACGCTGTCTGCCGTAATGTGTAACAAGGGCACGCTGTCTACCGTAATGTGTAAAAAGGGCACGCTGTCTGCCGTAATGTGTAACAAGGGCACGCGGTCTGCCGTTATGTGTAAAAAGGGCACGCTGTCTGCCGTTATGTGTAAAAAGGGCACGCTGTCTGCTGTAATGTGTAAAAAGAGGAATCTGTTCGCTGTAAGGTGTAAAAGGGTCTCTACCTGGTGTAGTGGTGCTACTGTGCGGCGTAATTTGAATAATGGAGACCACTGTGTTGGTATTATTTTGTGGCCACACCCCTTCCCCACGAAGCCACGCCACTATGTATTTTTGCGCGCGCCTACGGCGCGCACTGCCCCCGGGGTGTACTTGGATGGGGGGGGGCCCAAAGCATTTTGTCGCACCTGGGCCCACCTCTTGCTTGTTCCGCCACTGATGTGGCAGACCCTGTCGCTGAAATGATGGGTTTGTTAAAGTGTGCATGTCCTGTTTATACAACATAAGGGTGGGTGGGAGGGCCCAAGGACAATTCCATCTTGCACCTCTTTTTTCTTTCATTTATCTTTGCATCATGTGATGTTTGGGGCCAATTTTTTTAAGTGCCATCCTGCAGGGCCGTAACTACGTGTGTGCCAAGGGGGCTTGGCACACAGCGCAGTTGCCCTGAGGGCGCAACGGCCAGCGGCATGTAATGAGTCAAATTGACTCATTACATGCCGCCTCTGCTGTGTGCGCCGCCGCCGCGCTGTTGAGGGGAAGACAGAAGCGCTGAGCAGCGGAGAGAAGGAGGAGGAGGGAGGGGGAGCAGGGAGCCGCAGCAGCGCTATTTGATTGGTAGTAAGCGCCGCTGCAGCATCCCCCTCTCCTTCTGTATTGGCTGCCCGGCGCTGCTATGGATGCTGGGATGCGGTTCCTTCATCCCAGCATCCACAGCAGCGCCAGGCAGCCAATACAGAAGAAGAGGGGGATGCTGCAGCGGCGCTTACTACCAATCAAATAGCGCTGCTGCGGCTCCCTGCTCCCCCTCCTTACTCTTCCTTCTCATCTCACTGCCCAGTGCCTGCAACGAGGGAGCTGCCAGCACGAGGAGCCTGTCAGGTAAGTCTCTCTCTCTCTCTCTCTCTTTTAGGGGGACACCGTCTGCCATAATGTGTAAAAAGGGGTCCTGGCTGCCGCATTGTGTAAAAAGGGGTCCTGGCTGCCGCATTGTGTAAAAAGGGGGACTGGCTGCCGCAATGTGTAAAAAGGGGTCCTGGCTGCCGCATTGTGTAAAAAGGGGTCCTGGCTGCCGCATTGTGTAAAAAGGGGGACTGGCTGCCGCAATGTGTAAAAAGGGGGACTGGCTGCTGCATTGTGTAAAAAGGGGGACTGTCTGCCGCAATGTGTAAAAAGGGGGCCTGGCTGCCGCAATGTGTAAAAAGGGGGACTGGCTGCCGCAATGTGTAAAAAGGGGGACTGTCTGCCGTAATGTGTAAAAAGGGGGCCTGGCTGCCGCAATGTGTAAAAAGGGGGACTGGCTCCCGTAATGTGTAAAAAGGGGGCCTGGCTGCCGCAATGTGTATAAAGGGGGACACCGTCTGCCGTAATGTGTATAAACGGGGACGCTGTCTGCTGTAATGTGTAAAAAGGGGGACTGTCTGCTGTAATGTGTCAAAAGGGGGATGCTGTCTGCTGTAATGTATAAAAGGGGCTCTACCTGGTGTAGTGGCGCTACTGTGCAGCGTAATTTGAGTAATGTAGACTACTGTGCACCGTAGTATGAATTGCTATTATTTTGTGGCCACGCCCCTTCCCCATGAAGCCACGCCCCTCTAAATTTTTCGCACGCCTGCGGCGCGCACTGCCCCTGTCTTACATGGGGGGGGGGGGGCACCACTGTCGTTTCTTGCACACAGCGCTAAAATGCCTAGTTACGGCACTGCCATCCTGTCTGACACTATAGTGCCTCTCCTAGATGGGCCAGGTGTTTGTGCCGGCCACTTGGGTCGCTTAGCTTAGTCATCCAGCGACCTCGGTGCAAATTTTAGGACTAAAAATAATATTGTGAGGTGTTTAGAATAGACTGGAAATGAGTGGAAATGATGGTTCTTGAGGTTAATAATACTATGGGATCAAAATGACCCCCAAATTCTATGATTTAAGCTGTTTTTGAGGGGTTTTTGGAAAAAAAAACATCCGAATCCGACACACACCCGAATCCGACAAAAACATTTCAGGGAGGTTTTGCCAAAATGCGTCCGAATCCAAAACACAGCCGCGGAACCGAATCCAAAACCAAAACACAAAACCCGAAAAATGTCCGGTGCACATCTCTAATTGGCACACACACGCCTAGAGGGATAAGCATGTACATTTTGTAATGTAAATTCCGCATCAGCCTTTTTCTTATCTGTGGTTTCGGCGTCACTGTCTGTATATTTCCTATCATTGGTGGCAGAGTCTTGCTTTCACCACAGCAGAGCACAGCATTCAGATGGTATAGTAGGATCCATTCACAGTGAGGGTGCAATCCAGCACTTTAAGCAGGATGCTGGGTATGTTTATTAAAATGAACTTGCACTTGTGTACATTTTCACAAGCATAGCTATAGCATCTACACACTGCAGTATACCCTAGGAGGGCAGAGACCAGTGTAATTTCAAGATTTATTGGTCAAATAAATGCTGCACTGTATCTGAGAGAGCTGTACCCCAAAGAAGACCTCCTGTTGTTAAAAGTATTTTAAAATCTTTTAAAATTCAACTAGCTGAATACTCGTGCTTCACTATGGTATTTCAAGTATTTCTGTGCATATAACTTTCATTTTGAGGGACTTCCTGGTAAACTAAGACCACCCATCTTCCAGCAAGGCAGCAGCCAGCAGCACCCAGAGGCAGCAGCCCAGAGACGGAGGGGACGCCCACTGCTGGGTACCTCTCGGGATCACCCCCTCCCCAAGCAGGACACAGCGGCCAGTGTCTGGTACACCGGCGGGGAGACATCTGCGTTACCCAGGAGCAGTGCCGCCGTGTAGCCAGGGATGGAGCCGCATTGCGCAGCTGCAGATCAGTTGGCGGAAAGCGAGTAGCGGAGCTGAGGGAGGGTGTTAAACGTGGAGAGCCTGGACCGGGTAGATCTGTGTGAGAGTCTGTTGACGTGGGTAAGTGTGGAAGCAGCAGCAGGGCTGCCCCATCCCCCACCCCCAGGCTCTGCACACACTGCCGACTGCTGTCATTGTGTCATCACCTAAGCCAGGTATAGTGGTTTGCGGGAGCTGTTCCCCCAGGGGTCCCTATGTAATGGGCCTCTTGGCTATATACTTGTCAGTTTGATGGTTATGCTGCAAGCATAATTTGAAACTAATGTCGGTCATTTTGGACATTTTATTTTTCACCCCTTCACACACCCCATGCTGATGGGGGCTGATCTTGGACTTAAATGACATTGAGAGTGCCATTATTCATCTCCGCAACCCCGAAAACTATGGATTTTTACATGTCACTCCCTTACCATCTCAAGCCCTAGGTGTGCAGGGGGGGTTTTACCCCCACAGTATTTGATTCCAGATTGTAAGTGATATGTGTACCAAGTTTGGTGTAAATTGCTACAGGCATTCCAGAGTTATGCTGGAAAATATATACATACGCACATCCATGTTCTCGTGTCCCTGTTAGCTGCATCCTAAAATAATGAAAGTAGTAAAAGACATTTATTTTCTAGTGTAAAAAAAATAAAAAATAATCTGCGTTCTGTTATCATTCAAATTAAATTATATATCAAGAGTATGTGTCTTGGAGAAGCAGCATACAATGTATAAAAATAAGCAGTGCCAAAAACATATTTTTTTTTCTTGTGTTAAAACATTTATAATTTTTTTATAATAATAATTAAATTGAAATTGTATTTTTTCAAGGGTGTGTGTTTTGGAGAGGCAGCATATATTCCTGTCTTAAGTTTGTATGGACGTTTGCTCATCAGCTGTACACTAAAAAAGCAATCGTAATAATAGATTTTTTTGCAAGTGTTACAAAACATTTTCAATTCTTTTTTGATAATAATCATCATCATTAAATTAAATTGATTTTCTTTCAAAAGTGTGTGTTTTGTAGAGGCAGCATATATTACTGTACGTATTGGGTGTCTACAGCCCAAAAATAATAAGTGGGAAACAGTCATGTGTTGCTGGTGTTAAATAAAACAACATGCTGCAACCCAAAAACAAGCAGTGAAAAGAGATTTTGTTTTGCTATATTTTCAAGTCTTTTATAATATTAATTTAATTTAAAATGTATTTTTTCAAAGGTGAGTGTTTCTGTCCCCATTAGTGGCACCCCAAAAATAAGAAGTGGCAAAAATGTATTTATTTTTTTTTACTGGTGTTAAGAAAAATTTTCAAGTATTTAATAATAATAATAATAATAATAATAATAATAATAACAATTATAACTAGCTGATGTGCCCGGTTTCAACTGGGCAAAGGTTTGCTAGGCAGAACATTTTACCCCTTTAGTACTCAAATTTTGAAAAATCTCTGCTTAGTGGGTGATTGCAAATGACTGTCACAGTTTCCAGACCACCCAGCAGGTCACATGTTCCATGTCACCCAGCAGATACACAGGGAGAGTTCTCCATCTGTCACATTTTCCAGAGCACAATGGTGATGCATTGTAAGTGGTGTGCGGATATTTTACCACATAACTCTGAAACAAAGCAACCAATTACAATGCCAATATTTGTGTGCAAATCTACAAATCAAGACCTTTCATTTGGTATATGATGCACCTTTCTCAGACAACGGCATCATAGAAATATGTCAGGAAGGTAAAATACGTGTCATATCCAACTGAACTAGATGGATGCTCCTCTCACTGACTTCCCAGAGAATAAATGGCAGTGCTGACTGCTAGAATCGCTGACCCACGTCCATACTCCTGACTAACTTAATTTATACACTCCTTACCAACAAACACATTTTAAACCATACACAGTTGACAACCATTACATTGCTATACACACAGACCACATCATCCATTACATAACCATAATTCATTCCAGAGTACACATACTGACATTCACTAGAATCACTACAGACCTCCTATATAATGTACAAAATAGACAGCAGTACAATATACTTGGTATGTTACAGCATTTGCAGCAGTGGAATAAATACACACTTATCACATTGCAGGGAAAAATGTTTAATACCCTGAATATATGCGACGTGACTTTAATATATTTTTTATATACTTGTCAGACCCTGCATCACTTGGGTGTGGATTATTAGATCTACACTAAAAAGGTCTACAGTCAATAGGTCTACAACTAATGGTAGACATGCATTAGGTCGACAGGGTCAAAAGGTCAACATAGAATAGGTAGACAGTAGAAAATGTCGACAGTGTGAAAAGGTCGAGATGTACTGTAAATGGTCAACACCAAAAAAGTAAACAAAATGTATTTTCTGGTTGTTGTTTTTTTTTGGGGGGGGGTGTCTTGTCACTTCTCAGCCACAAACAAGCCCCATTAGTGTACCATGTCCACTCGCATGGCTCGCTTTGCTAGCCATGTTTCGGGCAAGGTTACTATTCCCAATCGTAATCCACGTGGATAGTAAAGTAGGAAAAAGTTGAAAAAAATTAAAAAACTTGTGTCTACCTTATGTGTGTTGACCATTGTCATGTCAACCTTTTGAACTGTCTTCATTTTACATGTTGACCTTTTGACCCTGTCGACCTAATGTACTGTATGTCTACCGTTAATGGTAGACCTATTGACTGTTGACCTTTATAGTGTAGATCTATAGTCCGAATAATGCATCACTCAATATAACATTGGTTTAACTATAAATGCATAACACTACGGAGAGAATAGTCTAATACCCTAAACAGTAGCATTGGTGAACTTACCAATAGACATCACATACTGTGTGTTACTCTATACAGAACCTCCAAGATAGCAGGTCATGTTTTTTGATTTATGTGAATAATGATGCTGACTTTTAGTAACTTCATGTCAGATACTTATACTTATTCTACCCTATGCAAATCATTCAAAAATTGTCCTATGATGAAAATGGTTATTGATGTGAGAATAATGGATGTTGACATTTAACCACTGTATGTCTGTAATTGATGTTCACTCTACTCCTTGCTAGTCATTCAGCATTAGCTTCATCATTGATACATTCATTGATATTGGAGCAATTGATGTTGACATTTGGTCACTGTTTAACCCCTTTTTCTGCAAGCCATGTTTTCTGCTTAACCTACTTTTTGTAGATCAGGTTTTTCAATGGAACAATCAGTTGCTAATCATTCAGCATTAGCTTTATGACTGAAACATTTAGTAATATGGGAATAATTGATATTGACATTTAGTCACTGCGTTTGTGTTTACCTACTTTCTGCAAACCATGTTTTCTGCATTTGTGCTTAATCTTAAATCATATTTTTCAATGGAGCAATCAATTCAGTGAATAATTAGATTATTTGAGAGTCACAGAGAAGGAACCTTTTGCAGAGAAGGTATCCTTATGTTTAACTTGTGAGGTAGCATACCATGGTTTACGGCTCTGATATATGCAGAGCCGGCCATAGGCATAGGCAAACTAGGCAATTGCCTAGGGCATTTGATATGCCTAGGGGCATCAGCAGCTTCTGCTGATTAAAATGATATGCGACATGCCTATATTCTGTGTAGCATTTCTTATGCAGATACAGCCACAGTCTCACACAATATATAGGCATGCTGCATATCATTTTAATCAGCAGAATCTGCTTGTGCATCCTAGCCACATTGCAATGCAAATAAGATGCATTTTCATAAAAAAAAGGTACCCAACGTTAGCATTGAGGCAAGATTTATGAGGACACATCTGTATCCAAGCAGAGGCAGAGGTCACAGTGTTAGTGGCAGTGTGAGTGGGTTGGTTGTGCAGTAGTGTTCGGAATATGTATAAGGAGCATTATGTGTCATGTAAAAATGCATTAATAAAGTGCAACATATGTGTAAGGGGCACTATGTGTGTCATTATGTGTATAAGGGCATTAATAATGTGCGGCATATGTGTAACAGGGTACTACTGTATGTGTGTCATTATGTGTATAGGGGCACTAATAATGTGCAGCAAATGTGTAGGGGGCACTATGTGTGTCATTATGTGTATAAGGGCATTAATAATATGCAGCATATATGTAAGGGACATTATGTGTAAAAGGGCATTAATAAAGGTTGTCATAATGTGTAAGACGCAGTATGTTTATAAGGACATTAATAATGTGTAAGGGGCATTACTGTGTGGAATTATGTATATAAATGCATTACTAATGTGTGGCATTATGTGTATAAGGTGCTCTACTATGTGGCGTTACGTATAGAAAGGGTCGTCTAATATGAATAAAGAGCAATAGGTTGTGGTGTAATGTGAATAAGGAGCAATTCAGTGTGATGTAATGTGAATAAGGGACTCTACTGTGAGGAGTAATGTTTATAAGGTAAAGTTATACTACTGTGGGATGTAATATGAATTATCGACACTATCGCATGATCAAATGTGAATAAAGTTGCAGTACTGTGTGGCGTAATTGGAATTGGGGTTACTATTGTGTGACCATGCCCCTTACCAGCAAAAACACACCCCTTTTTGGGCTGTGCGCCAAATGTGCGAACTGTTCCTATTTAAAACATAGGGGGTACAAACACCAAAATAAGGACTGCTATGGGTGAGGGGTGATGGTGCTGGGAAAGAGGTGCAAGGTCAGAGGCGGAACCAGCGGTGGTGCTAGGGGGCGCCAGCCAAAATCTTGCCTAGGGCATTATATTGGTTAGGGCCGGCTCTGGATATATGTACAGGTGGGTCCACGGTTATCTTGGCTAGTTTGCTGCGCCTAGGCACAACATGGTTTATTAACATAAACCCTTCATCTATTGTTCTCAGCTGCAATACAATACAGAGAACAATGCAGCAGGGGATTAAGTCATTACAGCAGCGGATTAAGTCCAACTGCCCAGTCTCAGTTAATCCTATTAAAGGTCAAGATAAACATGAACCCATCTATACATATATATATATATATATATAAAAGCCACTTCTTATGTGTGGAAGCCATCTGTACCATTTGCAAAGCAAGAGTAAATAGAGGTAGGGACCTTAACCAGCTACGAACCTCCTCCCTCTTATGTCACTTGTAGCAAATTCATCCAAAGTTTTTGTCAAATTCAAAAACTGTGATTAAAAATGTAACAGTTAGTCCAGCGTCACCTAGCTCCCTTCACTCTGCTAGATCCAAGTGCCTGCAATCTCCACCACCAACACCTTCATCAACATCCTCAATCATGATCGGAAGTTGTCCTGCATCCAATTTCATAAACATGACTTACTCCTCTCCTATCAGGGATTCTTCAGAAGGGTCCTTGAGTGCTAGGCCTGCTGCTGCTGCTGCTGCTGTGAGTGTTTCTCCATATCAGAAGAAGACCAGGAAGACTACTTGTAGTAGTTTTACAAAACAATTGACTGTTGAACAATCCTTTTCAAGGAAGGGGGGGGGGGTGCAAGTATGAAAGTAGTTACCCAGTTGCATAGCGGATTACTGATGCCATAGCAGCTATGCTGGTATTAGATGTGCGACCATTATCCACCATTAATGCAGTGGGTTTTAGACATTTAGAAAGTTAATTAAGGTCCTGAGTCCCTGCCACCAAATCCCATCTAGATTCCACTTCACTAGAAACACAATTCCCAGTCTGCACAAGGACATTAAGAAAAAACCTTATTAGTTCCTCCAAAATCTCATTTTACCAGCTGTCCACTTAACCACAGATATGTGGACAAGCGGGACAGGGCAAACTAAAGATATATGACTGTGACAGCCTACTGGGTAGGTGTATTGCCTTCAGCAGCACAGACAGCAGCAACATCTAACAAATGCCAGCTCATTCACAGTCAGGCTACACAGTGTGTCTTCGGTTTCACCAAGAGGCAATATATACAACATAAGGGTGGGTAGGAGGTACCAAGGACAAATCCATCTATACCAGGATACAATTCATTTCGGAAGAATAGAATAGGAAGAATTGGAGGAGGGAAAGCTACTTTAATACAAAATATTGAAGAAAAAACTGAGGGCCCAATCCAGACCTGATCGCAGCAGCAACATTTTTCTCTAATGGGCAAAACCATGCGCAGTGCAGGTGGGGCAGATATAACATGTGCAGAGAGAGTTAAATTTGGGAGGATTTACTAGGGGGAGATCAAGCCAAACAAATCTTATTGCCTTTTTTGACTCATTGACTAATATAATAGATCAAAGGGGGGAGGGGTGGGGGCCTGTAGATTTAGCTTATCTAGACTTTAGTAAAACATTTGACACTGTCCCACATTGTAAGCGTGCAATAGGATGATAAAACAGTTAAATTGATAAGAACCTGGTTGCAGGATGGGAAACAGACAGTTGTAGTAAATGGAGAGCATTCTATGGAGGGAAATGTTGGCAGTGGAGTACCCCAGGGAACTGTACTTGGACCAGTGTTGTTTAATATCTTTGTTTGTGACATTGCAAATGGTATTGAAGTGAAAGTATCCCTTTTTTGCAGATGACAAAAAGATATGCAACAGGGTAGGCACACCGGGAGCGGTAAAACAAATGATTGATGATCTAGGTATACTTGAAAAATGTTGAAGAACGTGGCAACTACAGTTTAATGCTAAAAATACAAAATCATGCACTTATGTCTTAAAAACCCAAAGGCTAAATATAGTATTAAGGGTACTATAATGCAAACTAAACTACTGAGGAGGAAAGGGATTTAGGAGTCACTATTTCAAGTGACTTAAAGGCAGGAAAGCAATGCAACAAAGCAATGAGAACGGCAAGACAGATGCTTGCTTGCATAGGGAGAGGAATTTGTAGCAGAAAAAAAAGAAGTAATAATGCTACTGTATTGGTCACTGGTATTGCCTTATCTGGAATACTGTGTCCAGTTCTGGAGAACATATCTCCAGAAGGATATAACTACCTTAGAGAGCATGCAAAGAAGGGCAACTATAATGGTACATGGCCTACATCACAAAACTACCTGGAAAGACTAAAATATCTTAACATGTATATAGATGTAGCCATGCTCATCTTTGCTGCGATGTAGCATGCTGCAAGACGTCTTTCTGCACGTCGTGCTGGGCTTTGACTACTGGAAGCCGGCAATCGCTCCATTAGCTCCTTTCATTTCTAGTGTAAATAGTCACAGCCCGGGGCACCATGCAGAAAGCCATCTTGCAGCACGCTGCATTGGAGCAAAGATGACCATGGCTGTATCTGTAGTTTGGAACAGAGAAGGGAAAGGGAGGACATTATAGAAACTTTCAAATATATCAAGGGTTTTAACAAAGTACAGCAGGAAAACATTCTTCAAAGGAAGAGAAGTAATAGAGGCCGAGGACATACACTGAAAATGAAGGGAGGCAGGTTCAGGGGAAATGTAAGGAAAAATTACTTTAAAGAAAGGGTAGTGGATAAGTGGAATAGCCTCCCATCAGAGGTGGTAGAGGCTAAGGGGTCTATTTCCTAAGCCTTTGATGGAGATAAAGTGGATGGAGATAAAGTACCAGCCAATCAGCTCCTAACAGACATGTCACAGGCTGTGTTTGAAAAATGACAGTTAGGAGCTGATTGGCTGGTACTTTATCTCCATCCACTTTATCTCCATCTGAGGCTTAGTATATAGACCCCTACGTCAGTAGACCAATTTAAACTTGCTTGTGATAGGCATATGAACCAGGGACTTGCTGCTAAGGTTCAACACGGTTTGAGATTGCCTAAAGGATTAAAAAAATAAAAGAGGGGTAGACTAGATGGGCCAAGTGGTTCTTATCTGCTGTCAAATTCTATGTTTCAAAGTTTCTATCTTCCACCTCTTTTCTTTGCATTATGCACTGTTATAGCATTGCTGACTTCTTGTGTAAACAACATTTTCATAGTTTATTAAACTGCCATCCGGTCTGCCACTGCAGTGCCATTCTGTTTCCTAGATGTGCCATGTTGGAAGTTTAAGTACCACATGTGTGTGCAGCTCACTGCTGTCACTTAGCTTAGTCAGCCAGCTACGTTGGTGCAACCTTTTGGCCTAAACGGGATGAAAACATTATTGGGGGTAGGGTTAGGCACTGGGAGAGGCTGCCACCCCCTGAGTGTTAGCCCTAGCCACCACCCCCGGAGGGTTAGTGTAGGGGACAAGGATGGGGGGAGGAATACTATCCTCTTCCGATGTCAGAGCTGTACAATGTACGGATGCTGTGAGCTTTTAATAAAACAGCTTTTGTTTGCCAGTGCCCCAAAAAATCAGTATATAACTGTACTTAGTGGGTATTACTGGGATTCGTTGTATGACTGTTTCCGTCAGCTAATCCCCATTATATGGGCCAACGTGACACCACCAAGCCCCTTCTAGAGCAGGGTTTTATCATTGGGACTTTCTTATAGTAAATCAGCCTTAGCAGGCACCTTAGCATTGTTAGACCAGTCAACATTATCAGGCACTTAACATTACTTGTTGCAGCCACATTAATGGGCACAGTATAATGGTTAGATAAATCAGTATTTACAGTACATTTGCATTAGCATTGCTAAATAGAGTATATCAGCATTAACAAGCGCTAAATAATACCTTAACAACACAGCATCTTGGAAATAAGTGTCCTTCATCATATCTCAGGAGTTTAAAAACCTTTAAATCACGTCCTTGTACAATCTTTGTTTTACTGTATTTCCAGACTATAGACTCCAATCCTGGATTTTGCAACCCTGCAGCTTGAAACTTTGTAGGCAATAGCAGAGGTGTCACTTTTCCAAATTACACCTGGTGCGGACGCAAAAGGGGTGCGGCTTCACTGGGTGGGGGTGGAGCTTTATGGAGGGGGCAGGGCTAAGTGTTCCGAACCCCGTTTCCATCACTCTGGGTTTCAGGAGATGTGGTCTGCTGGAGACTGGCGTGCCTGCTGTGATGGCTTCTACAGGGTGACAGGATCTGGGTTGCTGAATGTAATGTTACAGTGCAGCACCCAGCTCTTATCACTGAGCAGGAGCCAGCACTTTGGTGTCACGCCACGGCTGGTGACACCTGGGTGTGGACCACACCCCCGGCGGCCCCCTTGTGATGCCACTGGGCAATAGGCCCCTTATGGGAGCATTTATCTGCATGCAAGAACATTTTTTTTCAAAATATTAACGCAGCAAAACACTTTACTTGACACATCAGCCATAGGACTACAGTTACCAGCATATACAGATGTGTCCTCATACAACTATTCTCAATACACCATGTGACACGCGATACATGGTGTGACTGAGCCACCAGCTCCTGTGTCTCTGCTAGCATTGTGCATCAGGGTGGTAACTAGGTGTGTGCGGAGGGGGCACTGCACATAGCGCTGCAGGGTAGGGAGCACTGTTTCCAGCACTTGTCAATTATCAGTTTTAATTACTTTCACTTGCAGTTTCCCCCTTTTTCGAAGCCCAGCACCTCTTCTGTCACTAATAGCTATACAGCATTCATGGACTTGACTTGATAGCGCTCCTTTGTTCAGTTGCACTGTCCTTTATTACATTTCGTGATGCTGATGTGCCCAGGATTCAAACCCGTTACACATGGCATTGCTGTCAGACACTTCATTGAGCTACAGTACACCTGGAGAGTTTTAACTATTTGAAGCTTTCCTTGTACTTTGCAAAGGGGCGATCAGCATTGCGGCTGGGCAGATCTATGTAGTGTGTGGCTGTAAGGGATTGGATGTGTGGATGCACACTGCATGAATCTGCTCGATTATGGTGCTTTTTTTACGGGGTACAAGTAGCTTCATATAGTTAGAAATCTCAGTTTCTATGGGGGTTCAACTGGCTCGATGGGTGAAGTGTATGGCTGGGATGCAGCAGGCCGTGGGCTTGAGTCCTGGGTCTGGCAGTATATTGAAATGTCTTATTTAATGAGGAGTATTGTGGCTGAATGGCGATGTGCTCCTGGGTTGAGTGCATGACTGTGCAGTGTTCTACAAATGTGTATATTATATATATATATATATATATATATATACAGTATGTGATATATATAGTGTGTGTGTGTGTGTGTGTGTGTGTGTGTGTGTGTGTGTGTGTGTATATATATATATATATATATATATATAGTGCAGTATCCGGCACTCTGTATTGCTTATCAGAACATACTTGCCCCATTGCCCACCACCATATGCTGCTCAGCAGTAGTCATAAACACTCTCCATGTGGTGGCACTCAGGAATAAACACAGTAAACTCCAATGTAGTTTAAGCCATGTCAACGTTTCAATGCTCTCGCATTTTCCTGATGTACCAAGTTTGGTGTAAATTGGCCCAGGCATTCCAGAGTTATGCTGTCTCCTGATATACTCTGTGCTGCTGTCCCACCTCCTAGGGGTGCTAGGGGTGTTTTACCCCAACAGTGTTTGTTCCCATATCGTAAGTCATATGTGTACCAGGTTTGGTGTAATTGCTGCAGACATTCCAGAGTTATGCTGGAACATACATGCATACATACATACATACATACATACATACATGCATACATACACACATCCATTTTTGGCAATTTCCGTGGATGGACAGTGACATTTGTAAACCGGTTCTTAGCAAGCACCTGGGACCTAAGGAGAAGCTACCTGCCAAGTTTCAAGATTGTAGGCCTTATGGTTTAAGAGATTTTGTGATGAGTCAATCAGTGAGTCAATCTCTACTTTTCCTTTTATATATATATATATATATATACACACACACACACACACACACAGTATATATATCACATACTGTATATATTATATATACACACACACACACACGGAAACCCCTCCCCCAAGTAAACCCTGAGTTTGACCCTGAAAGTGTCCACTTTACACTTGTGGTTTCACTTTCTTTTGCCAGCAAAGTTTGCATTATGGTCATTCCATGACAGTTCACCAAGACATGACACCCACCAGCTCAGATTTTCATGATATTTTGTACACTTGATAATACCACAGCTACTAACCCATGTACATTTTTTCTTCTCTAGGCCTCACAGCTTTTGAGATATAGGGGCTTAGAAAAATTACTCGGAAATGCCACTCCTGATTTTCTTTTTTTTGTGAGGGGTATATCAGGAAAAAATATTCACATATCAGTGCCTAATCCACGTATCACTTTGAAATGTTGACACTTTGACAATCAAAATATGCAGATTCCCAAAAAAAAATGTTTATTAATCTTGCCTTACTCCGAGAGTTCACTGTACATTCTTTTAGTTCATAATTATTATTATTTTTTTTGTTCAATTTGCATTATCAACCTAAGGCAGATGAGTTAGCATGTCCCTTTTTTGTTTAAATTGAACCTTTAAGTATAGTGTAAAAGGCTATGAAAGAAAGATAGTGGGATTTTGATTGCCTGTATGAGTAGTTTGAATGTAATGTTTAATTATAATTCTCTCTTTAAAATAACAAAAATTACCATTAGGTATAATTTTGCCCGCCAGTGAAATATTTTTTATTTGTGTATGCATATATGCAGATTTCTAATTACACATAGTGGAGTATTCATTTAGCTGCAGTAACCCATTTTTTGCATGAAAAACTGTGATTTTACAGCAAATAGTGAAATTAGCCGCAATAATTAATTGTTGATAATTTTACCGCAAATTTCACTTCACCTACAGTACTCTGAGCAGGAAAATCTCTATTCATAGGTAAAAATTCAGGGATTTGATTCAGAACCCCCTGGGAGCCTACACCCCCACCCCCCTTCCCCGCCCCCAATGTTTAAGGAGGCACCTTGAAGTTTTTAATTATTTTTAACTGGACAATACTAACATGTAATTTTTTTGGGGTGGGGTATGCAAAGTGACGGAATTTGGGGTTTGAGGTATGGGACAGGTATATTGTGCTTTATGAGTAGGACAAAAGTTTTAAGCTTGCAGGTGGGAGTAGTTAGTCCTTTTCCACCTTTTTTTAAAAGTCTCCTAAAAGTATACACTTATACCCATTTTTAGGTCTTATTTTGCTGAACAAAATAGCTTTTATAATTTTTTTACATTTTCTTTACAAAAAAATCCATAAGACAGCTATTTATCTCAATTTAAGTACCTCAAATATTTTTAATATGTCATCTAATACACTTCTATACTGTTATCCTATGTTAGAGTGCCATTTTTTGGAGTATAGTCTGATTTACAATTTTAACCTACACTTTTTAAGGCAAGAATTTTTGTGCAAATCCTGTTTTTATGATTATTTTTATTGAATAGGTATGAAAATGGGAGAGCACATATCCATGAAAACTATTCTTATGTGATTCCAGATGAAGGTCAAGGGTATCATTGGTTCATGGTTGTACACTGCCCCCAGCTGTAATGTCCCCCAGTCTGATGAACTGTTCATCACAAGTTTATGTGTCTTGTCTGATGATTGGGAGCATGATGTAGCATTTGTGAACTAAACACAGAAATTATTTAGTACATCGAGGAAAACATTCCTGTTGGCAAAAACTATGTTACTTCAGTTATGGGTATGCTGAGCAGTATAAGATTTGCAAAAACTTTCTCAGATTGTGCTGCCATGATTGAGACTTCACTTTGATAGCATCATGGGCATTTTTTGCAATCAGCCATGGTAAATCTCCTTGAGATGGCAGTGCTGGCACAATTAAGCATCTGGGGCAAAATTTACTAAAGTTCAATTTTGGTGATTCAAGGGATTTATCATTCGATTTCCATTCGATTTGGATTTAATAGATTTACTGAAGCCCAAATTGAATGTCAAATCGATTCTATTGACAAATTCAACTCACATACCAATAGAAATCAAATTTCTGATTAACATCAATGTTTTCCCATAGCCCAACATAGAATACCCTCATATACTAAAGTTTAATTTGAAATCATACTCAAAATCGAACTCCAAATCGAACCAAATCCACAAATCAAATCCACAAATATTTAGAATGATGTTTGACATTTGACTTTGGCTTCTAAACCAATTCTAATGGTAGGAAATTGATAGTGATGATTTTTTAAGTACCCTAAAGCATGTAGGGCAGTGTGGAAGTAGTAATAATGCAACCAAGGTTATGGTATGTTGTGCACCTACTTGCACAATGCAAATCACCCTCTGACTGAGATAACCCTGTAGGATCAATCAGAGCACCATCAGCAGCTTAATGAGTTGAATAGTGCACATATTTATACGAATAGACATAATACTTATTTCATGAATGTGCAATAGATAGCATCAGAGCACAATTGGGAAATTTGGCTGGAAGATATAATGAATTTTCAAATCATGAGAGTTGTAACTGGCTATCCTGGTTGGTCCCATGATGCCTACATCCTCTGCAATTCATACCTGTCTGCAACAATTATTGTGGGATAAATGCCAGAGGGATGGTTATTGATACAAGTATGTGCTAATAAAGCAGCTAAAAGTAATGTAACTATATTGTCCCAATTAGTTCCTCTTCCACCAAAAAAGGATATTTTGGCTATCGCTGTTGCTCCTGGCTTCTAACTCCATTGACATATCAACAAACTCCTGCTGAGCATAAGTATAAAAAGGCACATATAGGCACCCATCCCATAACACAGTGCACCTTTGGTTTATTTAAAACCAAATATTCGGAAGACATATTATTATATCATTTTGCAAAATTGTTCGATATTGTGCTCTGCTGCCATCTATTGCATAATCGCGTATTAAATAAACCACTCCCCCAAAATTATGCAATAAACAGGTAGCAGACAGAGGTTTTGTTACTAAAAACTGACTATTTGAACATATAAAGTTGAAGGCAGGCAGGAAGGCAGTTTATGAGTAAGTTTATTACCAACTATTTTATCTGTATTTATAAAAAAAAACACACAACATTTTATTCATCACTTAGGTTTTCATGTACAGTATAAAACAGTGTAAAGAGGGAACTTCCCTTTTAATCAGTGTGCATGGGACCAATAGGAAGCAATAAGGAGATGAGGTTCGATTTAGGAAGGGATTTCATAAATTCAACTCAAAATTGAATCCAAAAATCGATCAACACCGAATTTGTTTTTTTAGTAAATAAAGGATTTTTCAAAAAGTTTAGAAACTCAAAAGGAATCATTTTCAATCGATTTTGAAGATTCATAAAGTGGTTTCTAAAATCGAATTTTAGTAAATATACCCCCTGGTTGCCAGAAAGAGCCTACAGAAAATACTGTGATATAGTAACTCAGCTAAAAAAATCCTTACATTTCTGCAAGTCAAGAGTTGCAAATATAACGTTCTGGCTAATATAAAAAGAAACAAATTATGTAATTGTTTGGCTTACGCATTAATGAAAACTAATTTTTGAAAGTCCTTAGTTTAGTATGAATTATTTAAGATTACTAGGGGTATTCAAATAGGCTGTAATATTACTGCAAATTTTTGCACTGTAATTTTTCATGCTACTGTAATTGTGTGAAAACATTTGTCACACTTTTTCATTTCCAAAATCACGAAAACAGTATTTGCGCAAAAATTCTTGTTGTGAAAAGTGTAGGTAAAAATGGGGAAAATCACCCTGCACACCAAAAAATACCAAACTAACATAAGATAACAGTATAGAAGTGTATAAGAGGGCATATTAAAGAGATTTGGGGTACTTAAATTGAGTCAAATGGATGTAAAATGATTTTTTTTTTATGGAAAAAAAATGATAAAAGCTAATTTTTTCAGCCAAAAATGTACTTTCATTAAATTTGGGGTACATAAAAATGGGTATAAGTATATAGTTGGGTGATTTTAGCAGACTTTAAAAAAAAAGTGGAAAAAGACCAACTATTCCCACCTGCAAGCCTAAAAACATTTGTGCATCTCATAAAGCCCCCCCCCCCCAATACACCTGTACCATACCTTGAACCCCAAATTCCATCACTTTGCACTTTTACACCCCAAAAATGACATCATTATTGGCCACTTAAACACAATTAAAACCGTCAAAGTGCCCACTTAGTCATTGCAAAAGGGCTTTGGAACCAAATCCCATCATTTTTACCTTAGAAAATAAATTTTCCTCAACTTTGCACCTACTCAGAGTAGGTGAATTAAAATTTGCTGTAAAATGATCGACGATAAATTAAATTAAAAGGAAAAGGAAGCCAGTGTGGTTTGCAAAAGAAGTAGCAAATATTGTGAGAGCAAAAAAGATGGCTTTTAGGAAATATAAGCAGACACAAAATAATGAAGACAAAAAGATATATCTTGTTAGACAGAAGGAGACAAAGAAGGTAATCAGATGTGCAAAGGCACAAGCTGAGGAGAAAATGGCCCAGTCAGTGGGTAAAGGAGGCAAAACTTTTTTTAGGTATATAAGCGAAAGGAGAAAAACAAAAGGCGGAATTATAAAACTAAAGACGGACACTGGGAGTCTTGTTGAAGGAGACAATTTAATAGCAGATCATCTTAATGATTATTTTTGCTCAGTATTTACTACTGAAAGAGAGGGGAAGGGGCCACAGTTAAGTTGCAGGGATATTCAGGAAAATGAAACAAGTACATTTACAGAGGAGAAGGTCCTAACAGAACTCTCAAAGCTGAAAGTGGACAAATCTATGGGGCCAGATGGGATACATCCAAGGATACTAAAAGAACTTAAAGAGGTGCTGGTAGCACCATTGACAGAATTATTCAACCAGTCATTAGCTACAGGAGTAATTCCAGGGGACTGGAAAAGAGCAAACGTAATCCCACTGCACAAAAGTGGAAGCAAGGAAGAGGCAAACAACTACAGACCAGTGAGTCTTACATCAGTAGTAGGGAAATTGATGGAAACACTCTTAAAAGAAAGAGTTGTAGATTATCTCAAATCCGGCAATTTACTGGATCCCAAACAGCATGGATTCACTGGGCGGAGATCATGTCAAACAAATCTTATTGACTTTTTTGATTGTGTGACTAAAGTGATGGATAAAGGTGGAGCCATGGATATAGCTTATCTAGACTTTAGTAAGGCTTTTGACACAGTTCCACATCGCAGACTGCTAAATAAACTTGAAAGTTTGGGATTGGATATTAGGATTATTGAATGGATAAGATCTTGGTTGAAGGATAGAAAACAGAGAGTTGTGGTAAATGGAGTGCATTCACAGGAGGGAAATGTTACCAGTGGAGTACCCCAGGGATCTGTACTTGGACTAGTGCTTTTTAATATCTTTATTGGTGACATTGCAAATGACATTAAAGGGAAAGTATGCCTTTTTGCAGATGACACAAAGGTATGCAACAGGGTAGACACACCAGGTCGGGTAAAACAAATGATTGAGGATCTAGGTAGATTAGAGGAATGGTCAAGAGTCTGGCAATTACAGTTTAATGCCAAAAAATGCAAAATCATGCACTTGGGTCTCAAAAATCCTAAAGCTAAATACAGTATTAATGGCACTATACTGGAAACTACTGAGGAGGAAAGGGATCTAGGAGTCATTATTTCAGATGACTTAAAGGCAGGTAAGCAATGTAACAAGGCAATGAGGAAGGCTAGTCAGATGCTTGGCTGTATTGGGAGAGGAATCAGCAGCAGAAAGAAAGAAGTAATAATGCCACTGTATAGGTCATTGGTACGGCCTCATCTAGAATACTGTATTCAGTTCTGGGGGCCATATCTTCAAAAGGATATTAATACATTAGAAACTGTACAAAGGAGGGCAACTAAAATGGTGCATGGCCTACATCACAAAACATACCGAGAAAGACTAAGAAATCTCAATATGTATAGTTTGGAGCAGAGAAGGGAAAGGGTGGACATGATAGAAACTTTCAAATATATCAAGGGTTTTAACAAAGTCCAGGAGGGAAACATTCTCCAAATGAAGAGAAGCAATAGGACACGAGGACATGCACTGAGACTGGAGGGGGGGAGGTTCAGGGGAAATTTGCGGAAAAATTATTTCACAGAAAGGGTAGTGGACAAGTGGAATAGCCTCCCATCAGAGGTGGTAGAGGCTAAGACAGTAGAGCAATTTAAACATGCATGGGATAGACATAAGGATATCCTTACAAAGAAATAAGGATCAAATAAGGTTAGAGATAAAAATATTTAAAAAAAAAAAAGGGGGCAGACTAGATGGGCCAAGTGGTTCTTATCTGACGACAAATTCTATGTTTCTATGTTTCTAATGCTGCTAACTGAATAAGGGTCTTTAACAATTTGCAGTAATATCGCAGTTTTTTGCAAAAATAAACCTGGTTATCGCAGCTAACTCTATACTCCCCTATAGGGAGGCCAATCATGGGATCAGGATCAACATGATCCTGGGATTCTGGCCCAAAAATGCCGGGAGCTAAATCCCGGGATTGGAACTTCCAATACCGAGATCTACAGGATTGCAGTGCGCATGCACAGTTCTCTGCTTACCTCTCTCCAGCACCTCTCTCTCCCCCCAGGCAGGCTATGTGACTGCACGTGACTTCAGAGTCACGCTGCGCAGTCTGTCCACTGCTGTCACTCACACCGGAAGCCATCCTGAATGGGAGGGAAGTCTCTCTTCTCAAGTGGGTAGTAAGAGACTCCCCATCCTCTGCTCCGCTCTTACTGCCTCCTTCCTCACAGCCGGGGCTGCCTCTAGTCACGCTGGCCAGAAGATGCACTACCAGTAACCCACCACCAGAGTTCCCACTGAGGTCTGTACACTATGTCATGCCATCAGGGAACACCGGAGGTGTTTTTGACTCTAATTGTCCACTGCCACCTTTAAATGGTGTAGCTACAGCATGGCTGGGAATATACCCTACTGTCACCAATGTAAATAAAACATACAATACAGGGCACACCATACATTTCATATTATTATAATAAATATTAATAATGTACAGGCACATGTACTTCCCTAGTGGGTTGCCACACAGCTGTCACACAGGGAGAGCAGACATTTAACCATTTAACCCCCCTGCCCCCACAAGACATCTGCCGCAGCTTTTGCTGCAGTACCCGCCACCTCTATGTGTTCCTGATGATGCATACCCTGCTCCCAGACTCACCCCTTTGCCTCCTGGCCCTCTCTAAGACTGGCTATGAGGGGCTCCGGGACTAGAGTGAAGCCACTATCTTGGAGCTCACCACATGGCTCTGATCTGCAACAGTGACTCCACGGAACAGTCTGGGACTTAGCCTCACCCTATCTTTGCTCCATTACTCTCCGGCTATATTAGGTCAGGCATAGTGCCATTGACATAGCATATACTGGCTGTGGGCAAACCAGCTCTACATTTAAACCCCTTTCCCACTGTGCCTGGCGGCTTTTCTGTGTTTCTTTAACCCCCTCACTATTTCTGATAGCAGGGAGAAGGCAGTGGTGTGGTCCTTGTGGAGTACTCTGCCCCAAAAACTGTGACTTTGAGTTCAAAGAGACCTCGCTGAAAGTGCAAACTCAGCGCAAAGGTTCATCATTAAATTGTGGATGACACCTTTCCCCTCCAGCCTTAACTCCTGTACATTGCCTGCAAGTGCCCCTACTGGTTAGTCCCCCCTTACCGCTGGATATATACCTACAATTTTCAGACAGCATACAACATCGAGGTCTGGTGTCAATTTGGACGTGGTGGTGTACCCTGGAAGATGAGTGATATAAGGTCTCACCACATACTAGATATCAGTAGCAGCTCCCAGCTGCAGCTATAGCTGAAGTGGATACTGAGAAGAACCTAGTACCAAGTGGTGTTATAAGATTGGGCGGATGCCATTTATTTACCAGATACACATTCCAGAGGACTCTGGAGAATTTCCTCTTCCCATTTATTTCCCTGAAGACCAAAACCCCCATAAATATAGATATGTCTTCTGTTGGCTGGCCTGGGGACATTATACTTTATTTACCTCATGTTTTTGGGGCCTCATCTGCCCCATTAAGGACCTTATTCTCAACTCTACCACACTTGCTTTCTCTAAAATCTACTTTTCCAGCTGCTCATGTATAGATTACCTAAATTTTTTCTACAAAAGGTTCTATAACTGAAACTTTCCATTGCTAACATCACAGTGCCACACGATGAACTACGTTGGATGCTGCAGCTTACTGATTTCTCGAAACATGGCAGCCTGATACTTTGATATCTCCACACCTGTCACCTCCTGTTCAAATGGTTTCCTGATTTAGTCATCCTGCAGTTACCTATACAGTCTGAACTTTTATACTGAGTCACATCAATATGCCTCCGAAAGAATTCAAATGGACCAAATTTGCTTCACCTGTCCATTTTTTTGGTTGCTCGTCATCTGGGAGTAAGACTCATCCTACTCCCATCCCACCTGTGAACATGCTTCAACTTCTCAAGCATCCTCCAGTTACACTCCTGCAAGGGACTATGGAATCATTAGACAGACCTGTTACACTCCATTCTATAGACTCTATGCTGTCTATCTTTAAATAGAACATTACTACGTAACTTAAGTCTACAATTCAAGCCTTACGTTCTGACATTTCTGAGAACTGGTTGCGTCACATAATGACTTAATTTCCGTTCACGACTCTCTACAGCAGGAAGTAGCCTCTGTCCGTGAAAAAGTTGTAGACTTAGAGGATCGCTCTAGAAGAGATAATATAAACATAAGGGGCATCCCTGATTCCGTTACAAATGCTAAGCTATACAATTTCACTACAGGTCTTTTACAGAAGTTATTACCGGAAGGGTCCTCATTGGATCTTTTGTGACTGAATCCACAGGCTTTTGAAGTTCAGACAGGTGTCTAGAGATCCTCCGTGCTACATTACCATCTTCGTCAACCGCGGAACTGCCTGGACTCTCTTCAGCTTTTATCAGTATTTCCCCTGCCCCTGCAACACTAGAGCAGTTTCTTTTCTTCTGTCATGTCATGAGAAAAGCCAATATGCAGTACAAATGGGGCTTCCCTACTAAGTTGATAGTATTATTAAATGGTTATTAAATGGTATCTCTACAGTGATCCACTCTCCCGAGGATATCCCTGCGATTTTGAAAAAATGGAACATTTCTGTTGACAGCCGGCCTGCTACTTCACCTAAAAGAATAGTTGTCCACAGAGTAGTCCCTGGTTTCAAGTTAAAGTCTACATAACCAAGAAAGTGTGGTAATTATGTTATGGTGTCCCTTTCTCTCTTTCTGGATTGTACAGGTTATGCCTTCTGGGCTTTCATAATATTATTTTTTTCTTAACTATGAACTTGGGTTTTACTGATGTTAGAATGAGAATCAATCACGAGAGCGCCTGTCAGGACCGCATCGGTTGCAATGCTGATGCCGGAATCCTGACAGGCGGTGAAATGCTGCCACTGGAATACCAGCACCACAGGCTATTGTCCCTCTGTGGGTGTCCACGACACCCATAGACGGAGAATATAACCTGTGTTAAGCACAGCGAGCCACCGTGCCCACTCTCTAGTGCTCGCCCTGCTGCCAGCATACTGGTGGCTGGGATCCTGCTGTTGGGACTATGACAGCCGGGATCCCAGCTGCCGGTAAAAAGTATGTATTCCATACCTAACTTGTTTATTCTTGTGCCCTGATATTTTTGTCTTCATGACTATATTAGGCCCAATGGTTTAGACTATTCTCTAAGTTCTTATCCTCTAGGTCTCACTGAGCCTCAGTACATTGCAGCAATGCTTTATTTGGGATATTATTCCCTCTTTCTCTTTGATATAATATTGATTTTTCTTGTCTCAGTTGGATGACTATAAGATGTATCTTTATTATAGAAGTTTAAAGGTGAAAGTGGGTATTTACACTTGACCCGCCTCCCACCTACACTTACCTGTCCTGTAGCTCCTTTATGGACGATATTTCTATTCTTTTCACCCCTCTTCTTTTTCTGTTTTTTGTTCTTATCTTTTTATGATACCTATTTCATTTTCTGTTATTTGTAAAGTATGCACATGCCCAACAAAATGTTCCTGATTATCTAAGAATGTTCTTAACTGTTTTACATCACGTCTTATTGTCCCCGTGGTGAAGTTTCTAAGTCTTTATGTAAAGCAGGGGTGTCAAACACACGGCCCGCGAGCCACATCCTTTTGCGGCCTGCAGGCAGGGTACCTTTTGCGGCCAAGTTGGCAGGGGTTAACTTGGGGCAGAACTGCATCCCTGACATTCCGCCTCTTTCCACCCATGATGAAGTTACCTCAGCATCTGCACTGCACATTGGCACCCATAAGTCATGGCCAGTGGGGTGGGAATCAGCCATTAAGGAGCTGCTGAGCCCTTATAGCCAGCCGCAGCCCTCACAGCTGATGCCTAGACCCCTGAAGCAGCATACCCACAAAGGAGCATCCTGCAAATGTAAGATGCTGGGGCATGCTGCACAGGGGATGGGGGTACAATGGGGGCATTATGTGTATCAGGCACTATACTGGGGGACAGTATAGTGGAAGAATTATGTGTAACTTGCACTGTACTGGGGGACATTATGTGTAACTGGCACTATACTGGAGGACATTATGTGTAACTGGCACAATACTGGGGGCATTATGTGTAACTGCCACTATAGTGGTGGCATAAAAATATTCTGAAATACGGAATAATCCATTATCCAAAATGATTATGGTCTCAATAATTTTGGACAAAGGATACTGGAGATATAGATATATATATATATAGATATATATATAGTCATTTGTAAAGGAGGGCACTCACCAATTTTTTGTAAAATAGTAGCTGTAGTTTTAATATCAAATCATCAAGTCGATGTTTCGATCACATCCCAGTGATCTTTGTCAAGACACCAAACAATGTTCAGGGCAACAGGACACCACAAGTAGCATGTGGTGCTACTTGTGGTGTCCTGTTGCCCTGAACATTGTTTGGTGTCTTGACAAAGATCACTGGGATGTGATCGAAACGTCGACTTGATGATTTGATATTAAAACTACAGCTACTATTTTACAAAAAACTGGTGAGTGCCCTCCTTTACAAATGACTGTTTATTGGAATTAACTGTTCCGTGGAGTGGAGCACCATCTCATGTGGATTCTGATGGGCAGCATAGTGCGGATATTCTCTTCTATATATATATATATATATATATATACCGGATACGGGTTCCCTGGGGTACCTTTAGCTCAGTACTCCAAGTGCTTCAAAAGAACCAGGCAGCACTCCTCAAACTTTGCAGCTTAATGAATATATATTGTATCCAAAAAAAAGTTTACAGCAACAAGAATCAAATAAAGTATATATATATATATATATATACACACACACACACATATATATATATATATATATATATAAAACCACATATACATATACATACATACACAGTGCATCCAGAAAGTATTCACAGCGCTTCACTTTTTCCACATTTTGTTATGTTACAGCCTTATTCTAATATGGAATAAATTACATTTTTCCATCAAAATTCGCCACACAATACCCCATAATGACGTGATAAAAAGTTTTTGAGATTTTTGCAATTTTCCTAAAAATAAAAAACTAAGAAATCACATGTACATAAGTATTCACAGCCTTTGCTCAATACTTTGTTGATGCACCTTTGGCAGCAATTAGAGCCTCAAGTCTTTTTGATGCCACAAGCTTGGCACACTTATCTTTGGGCAGTTTCGCTCATTCCTCTTTGCAGCACCTCTCAAGCTCCATCAGGTTGGATGGGAAGCATCGGTGCACAGTCATTTTCAGATCTCTCCAGAGATATACAATCGGATTCAAGTCTGGGCTCTGCCTGGGCCACTCAAGGACATTCACAGAGTTGTCCTGAAGCCACTCCTTTGCTATCTTGCCTGTGTGCTTAGGGTCGTTGTTCTGCTGAAAGATGAACTGTCGCCCCCAGCAGGTTTTCATCCAAGATGTCTCTGTACATTGCTGCATTCATCTTTCCCTCTATCCTTACTAGTCTCCCAGTTACTTCCACTGAAAAACATCCCCACAGCATGATGCTGCCACCACCATGCTTCACTGTAGGGATGATATTGGTCTGGTGATGATTGGTGCCTGGCATTCACACCAAAGAGTTAAATCTTTATCTTATCAGACAAGAGAATTTTGTTTCTCATAGTCTGAGAGTCCTTCAGGTGCATTTTGGCAAACTCCAGGAGGGCTGCATGTGCTTTTTACTAAGGAGTGGCTTCCGTCTGGCCACTCTACCATACAGGCCTGATTGGTGGGTTGCTGCAGAGGGTGGTTTTTCCAAAATCAAAACAAGATGGAGATTTAGAACCAAAACAAAAACATGGGGTCCGGCAAATCTCTAATCTTACTCTGATATAATGATATGCAATGACTCAGCATATAATAATAAGGAACAATTTGAAGTGAAATACTTGAACAGCCATTGCATGCGTAGAAAAGGGAAAGTGTAAAGTTGCAGAGATGAGTAATACAATAAATCATGTCCTGTGATATTGTATTGAAAGTATTCTCTGCAGAGAAGCATTATATTTTATTAACAATAACAGAGCAATAGCTAACATCTTGGGCTTTATGAGGGGATACACAGATGTTTTGTAATACACTGGAAACAAGGAACGAACTATGACAGCATACAGTACCTACCTTGTTTGGTGAATTCCCGTTCACAATTCAATTGTTACATAGAACTTAATATTTGTGTCAAGAGTAGTTTTATTTAAAAGCCTGTACAAGACATAGTTGTATGTTACCTCACTGAATCTGTCTATAAAGGACTACATGTAACAAAAGAACTACTGTATATATCATGTTACTGTGAGTTAGGGTAAGGAGGGCCACAACTAGGGGGGGGCGAGGGGGTCACGTGCTACAGTTGCTGGAGTGTAGGGGTGCTAGGGAGGCTGGTTCTTGTGCGTCACTTAACTGCTTCTGCTCCTGCTGCCTGGTGACCTGCTGTCGTGTACTGTCTCACAGTGTTTCCGGGTTGTGGCTGCAACTTCATGCATGTGACATCATGATGTTGCACTGGCATGTGACATCACATGCCCCAAGAGAGCTAGAAAGCAAGGTCATAGGCAGGAGTCCGGCAGCCGAGAGTGAGCCCACGCGCACCTGAAATAAAAGAAGGTGTGTTCTGAGCTGCTGCCAGTGGCACTGGTTTAAGCTAGGCTAAGTCTGCAAGGTGCATTTAAAGAAAAGGAGGAGGAGGGGGGAGTGAATACTGTGCTGCCAGTTTTGCCCTTTCTCTGAGCACAGTAGCTGCCAATGCAAATGAGGAAGCAGGCATCCACCTACCCTGCACTTTAAAATGATTAGGTGACAGCATACAGTGCCTACCTTGTTTGGCGAATTCCCAGACACAACTCAATTGTTACATAGAACTTAATATTTGTGTAAAGAGTGGATTTATTTAAAGGCCGGTCCAAGATGTAGTTGTATGTTACCTCACTGAATCTATCTATAAAGGATTACATATAGCAAGAGAACTATATAATGTTACTGTGAGGTAGGGTTAAGCAGGGCCGCAACTAGGGGGGGGGGGGGGGGGGGCTAGGGGGTCACGTGCTCCAGGTGCTGGAATGTAAGGGGTGCTAGGGAGGCTGTTTCTTGTGCTTCACTTAACTACTTCTGCCCTGCTGCCTGATGACCTGCTGTTGGATCACAGCACTTCCGGGTTGCAGCTGCTGCGTCATGCATGTGACATCATGATGTCGCACAGGCATGTGACGTCACATGCCCCAAGAGAGCGAGAGAGCAAGGTTGGAGGCAGGAATCTGGTGTCTGGGAGTGAACCTACGCGCACCCAAAATAAAAGAAGGTGCGTACTGGTCTGCTGCCAGTGGCACTGGTTTAAACTAGGCTAATTTTGCAAGGTGCACTTAAAGGAAAGGAGGAGGGGAGAGAGAATACTGTCCTGCCCGTTGTACCCTTTCTCTGAGCACAGTAGCTGCCAATGCAAATGAGGAAGCAAGCATCCACCTACCCTGCACTTTAAAATGATTTACTATAGTGTAGGGTAGGTGGACATCTGCTTCCTCATTTGCACTGGCAGCTACATTTTACTAAATGTCATATGTAGGGCTGTTATGATAATGTTAAATAAAATGGCTGGTGGACATTAGTTTCAAAAAATAGAGGTGCACATTTATTTAGAATGATAAGTACATTACTATATTTAAGATAACTTAAGCCATGAGCAGATAAAGGCCCTTAACTCTTTGCATAAGGACTTTTCAGTCATCATAAGAAAAGCAGATAAAGGGGGTGTTGTTGTGCTCCAGGATTCAGTGTATTATGATTTAGAGCAATTTAGTGATGCTACGGTATATGAAAAGGTGAACTTTAACCCTATGCTAAGAGTCAGGAAGGAAGTTGATAAATTAATAAATCTTGCTCTCAATAGTGGGTGGATTAATTACACAGTGGCTAGCTTCTTAACAGTAGATCATCCAGTCTGTCCGTGTATTTACACACTTCTGAAGAATCACAAATCTTTGGAAAAATCCCATGGGAGGCCGATTATTTTGGCCAGGAGGTCGGTCCTACAGCACAATTTGTGGACTTTTACCTTCAGCTGATGGTGGTTAAAATTCGTAGCTACATTAAAGATACCAGTGATTTTTTGCAAAGCCTTAAAATATTTGAAAACTTACCTGAGAATTACCTATTGGCAATTATGGATGTTAATTCGCTTTATACTATAAATCAACATGAAGATGGTATTGAAGTAGTACAAGAGTCTTTGATAAAAGGTCCATATGATGGTCCTCCATTTGAGTTACTTATTGAACTGTTGCAGAAGGTCTTAATTTGTAATAATTTTCTTTATCAGGATGATTTTTTTGTTCAGGTATCTGGTTCAGCAATGGGGTCTATCCTAGCGCTAGTGTATGCTAATATTTTTATGGAGCATACGAACTACAGCACATTTTGACTCCATTCTTTCCGAATATTGTCTTTTGCAAATTATTTATTGACAATATTTTTATGATTTGGAGCAGTGATGAAATTACCTTTCATGAAGTGATTGACACTCTGAATGTCCTAGAGAACACGGTTCCTTTTACTGCTTCTATACACCAGTCTGAAATTAATTTTTTGGACATTACAGTGTTCAAAAAGGATGGTAAGTTGGCACACCAATTATTCTATAAATCAACTGACCGAAACACTTTACTTTCACCAACAATCCACCATCTGGAAGCCTTAAAAAACAGTATTCCAGTATCTCAGTTCATGAGAGTGTTGAGGAATAACTATGAACCAGATTTGACTGATATGTAGATCGAGGAGAGAGAAACAGAGATTTTTATCCCATGGCTACACAATGAAAACCATAAATGATTGCCTCACCAGGGCAAAATCGAGATAGGTGGCCCTGCTAGAACCACGTCTGAGATGAAGAACAATGAAGGTGGTTTAATACTGGGGATTAAGTACAACACCAATCTTAGAGCTACCCAGAGGGCAATATAGAAGAATCTTAAGGATGTATAGGACATGCCCCAGAATAGAACCCACACAATCAAGAAATTGGTTATCAAAAAAGAAGGACTGTTTTGGTTGTCTAGGCTGTACAACTTGTCATCCATTGATTACAGGAAGCAGTTTTGCACACCCACAGAGTGGTAAAAGGATTTTAATTAATCATTGTTTATAAAGTCAATTAGATCATATTATCTATTACCTTCTATGCCCATGTGGACTTATATATGTGGACAAAACAGCCTGTACATTTTGAGAACGTATGACCCAACATACAGTAGGTCAGATATTCATCTGGCATACGAAAAGGGCAAAACTGAAAAACCAGTAGCAGCCCAATTTCTCTCTAAAGGACACCAGTTGTCAACACTTAGATATATGATCATTTTCTGGATCCCACCAAATAAAAGGGGAGGTGATTGTGATTTGACATTGTTACGTCACGAGGAAAGATGGATTCATAAATTGGAGACTGTAGCCCCGAAGGGAATTAATGAATATAATTCCCTAAACATTTTTTTATGAGCTGCTACAACTGCCCCGATGCTGTACTCCAGATCTTTTTTTTTTTTTCTGCCTGAGGTATCTTTTTGTGCTGTTTTTTGAACTTTTATGTGGTCTTATATGTGTTTTGTGTGTTTTTATGTGACATCAAAATACTGTTGTTGACAGTTTTTTCTAAGTAAATTATTGGTCTTCTTATATGCATAAGGCTGTTGGTTAGTTTGTGCTCTGTGCTTCACTATTATGTAACATGCATAGTAACATGGTATCTAAGGTTGAAAAAAGACAATTTGTCCATCGAGTTCAACCTATTTGTGGTCTCCTATGCAGTATTAATTTTGAACTAATTTTGTCTGATGCTGATGTCAGCCTTTGTGTTTTATTGCTCTTTTTGTTTAATTACTATAGTGCGTGACTACGCACCATAACCCTGGATACCCTTATCCATTAGGAATTTATCTAACCCATTCTTAAAGGTGTTGACTGAGTCCGCCGTTACTACTCTCTCAGGCAGGGAATTCCAAACACGTATTGTCCTTACTGTGAAAAAAACCTTTGCTTCGCTTTGTTTGGAATCTCCTCTCCTCTACCCTAAGTGAGTGACCATGTGTCCTCTGTGCTGATCTTACCAAAAACAGGTCCTGCGCAAGCTCTGTGTATTGCCCCTTGATATATTTGTAAATACTGATCATGTCCCCTTTTAGTCTACTCATTTTTCCAGTGTAAACATGCCTAGCCTTGCAAGCCTTTCCTCATATTCCATCGTCTCCATGCCCTTAATTAGTTTGGTCGCCCACCTCTGCACCTTTTCTAGCTCCAGGATATCCTCATTGTAGTATGGTGCCCAAAATTGTAAACAGTATTCAAGATGTGGCCTCACTAGTGATTTATATAATGGGAGTATATAATGGGAGTATAACACTCTCATCCCTTCCATCAATTCCCCGTTTTATGCATGCTAATATCTTATTAGCCTTCTTTGCTGCTATCCTACTTTGGGTACTGCTGTTTAGTTTGCTATCTATGTGAACACCTAAGTCTTTTTCTACTACAGAATCCCCTAATATTACGCCCATTTAGTATGTAGGTGTTATTTTTGTTTTTGCTACCACAGTGCATTACCTTGCACTTGTCTGTATTGAAGCTCACTGTCCATTTTGCTGCCCATGCTTCTAGTTTAACTAAACAAAAACAATAAGGTACACCAATGGCGCTAGTTACAAATGTTCACATAAAGGTCAATTTCTTACATCAAAGAACATCAAAATGGACGAAGTTCATCTGTTCCAATTTAGTCACAGGAATAGTAGGAGTACCAGACCACCAGTCGATTTTAAACTTGTGTTTCCAGCGTATTTCCTCACAACAGCGGTGGATGGAAACCTTTTAAATATCCCAGAGACAAAAGGACATAGTGCAAATATAGCCAGGCAGTTTGGAAGAAGATTAATATAATGATAAAACACTCACAAACAAAAGAGATAAAAAAGCATGTAAACCACTCATGTGGATTTAGGACAAGAGGCCACACATCCACGCAGTTACCCTCCCAGATCTTAACGGAAGAAGCAGGTCAGAGCTCCGGACACGCTGAACCGCAGTAACAGGAAGTTGCATCGGCCAAGGATCGCCCTCAATTATGTCAGTCACGATCCTTGGCCGATGCAACTTCCTGTTACTGCGGTTCAGCGTGTCCGGAGCTCTGACCTGCTTCTTCCGTTAAGATCTGGGAGGGTAACTGCGTGGATGTGTGGCCTCTTGTCCTAAATCCACATGAGTGGTTTACATGCTTTTTTATCTCTGTTGTTTGTGAGTGTTTTATCATTAAATTAATCTTCTTCCAAACTGCCTGGCTATATTTGCACTATGTCCTTTTGTCTCTGGGATATTTAAAAGGTTTCCATCCACCGCTGTTGTGAGGAAATACGCTGGAAACACAAGTTTAAAATCGACTGGTGGTCTTGTACTCCTACTATTCCTGTGACTAAATTGGAACAGATGAACTTCGTCCATTTTGATGTTCTTTGATGTAAGAAATTGACCTTTATGTGAACATTTGTAACTAGCGCCATTGGTGTACCTTATTGTTTTTGTTTGACTATTTTCGTGACGTGTGGGGAGTCACTTACAGGCTCACTTAGGCTGCAATTTACTATTGGCGCTGTGCACAAATATCTTCTTTTTGTCTAGTTTAACTAAGTCATTCTGAAGAGACTCAGCATCCCCCTTCCGTATTTATAACCTTACACAATTTGGTATTGTCTACAAAAATTGACACCATGCTCTCTAGACCTACTGTTAGGTCGTTAATGAAAATATTGAACAATAGTGGTCCAAGTACAGACCATTGTGGCATACCACTTAGCACTTCAGTCCAATTTGAAAATGATCCATTAATCACAATGTGCTGCTCCCTATTATCTAACCAATTTCTGACCCAAGTGCATATTGTGCTCCCTAGCCCTATTTCTTGTAGCTTATAGATAAGTCGCATGTGTGATACTGTGTTGAAAGCTTTGGCAAAGTCTGAAAGGATTACATCCACCTCCTTTCCCTGATCAAGGTTTGCACTAACTGTTTCATAGAAGCCAAGTAAGTTGGTTTGATATGATCTGTCCTTTACAAATCCATGTTGGTTCCTAGTAATTACCTTATTGGTTTCAAAGAACTTCTGAATATTATCCCTTAGTATACCTTACAATATTTTCCCCACTATAGATGTAAGACTAACTGGTCTATAATTACCCGGTTCAGCTTTACTTCCCTTTTTGAATATCAGCACTACTTCCGCTATTAGCCAGTCTTTGGGAACCATACCTGATATAACTGAATCTTTGAAGATCAAAAATAGCGGTCTTGCTAGTTCAGAGTGAAGTTCCATGAGAACCCTTGGGTGAATTCCATCGGGACCAGGTGACTTATTAATCTTTAACTTTTTTAATCGGTCACAGACTACCTCCTAACTTTAAAAAGCACTTAGCAGTGGGACAATGTGTTCGTTGAATTTGTGTGTTAGTCTCTGCATTTGGTCCTCTCTTGTAAATACTGTTGAAATAAACTAATTTAGTTTGTCCACTATGTCATTATCATTTTTGATTAAGACTCCCAACTTGTCTTTTAAAGGGCCTATACTCTCCTTCTTTAATCTCTTGCTATTGATATATTCAAAAAAAAAATGTGGGATTTGCTGTGCTTTCCTTTGCTACTAGTTTTTCAGTTTCTACTTTAGCTGCCCTTATTTCTTTTTTGCATATTTTGTTACAATCCTTATAGTGCTGAAATGACTCCGCATTCCCGTCAGATTTGTATTTTTTGAATGTTCACCTTTTTTTCCACTTTGGGCACTGTGCAACTCTAAAAAACCAGCCTTTAAGGTATTTTCATTATTTGATGCACCTTATACAGATTATTGAATTTTGTTTAAAAAAAAATATTTTTGCTGCTGCAAATTCCAGTTTTTATATTTTTTGTCCTCCTTTTGAGGAATTGTTTTTACTTGTATGGACCTTTCTCCCAGCTATGGGATTTTGTACTAATTAAAACCTTTTAAAAATGGATTGATTGGCACCATTTTTTTTCCGTTTGGATTTATAACTGTCTTACCACGCACTGGCATCTTGAGGCCTGAAACAGCTGCGGATCCAAAAGAAACCTTGATAAGAACATTTCCACACTTCATTCTGTGAGTGTGGTACGCATTTTTTTTGACATAGAAATATATGTGAAAAGATACCTTTATATACTTGTCTCATCTTTGCTTTAAAGTGAGTTTAGGTATGCTCATCTGTGCATACTTCTTGGTGGAGGACACACAGAAAGGGTGAAGAGTTTTAAAAGAAACCTTTATGTACACATACTCGTTCTTCCCAGTGTGAGTTGGGGTACGCACTCTATACAGACCCCCTATTCATGTCACTGCCTTCCTGTTATGCTGATGGGATGAAGGACTTCTTTGAATATTGAAAAATTACAAAAAAACAATAGTACACATTGTATGTTTTGTTTTCTTTCCATGTAACAATGACTGATCAACTGAGAACATCCGTTGAACTACTGAGGATCACCATATTGAATACCCATAAGGGACTGTTATGCACACCAGTGCCAGCAGGAATGTACTGGTGTCTGAACGGTGAGGGATGCAAAACAAATGAACTCACAGACAGACTGGGGAATATGACATTACATACACAGAAGGTGATAGGGTAACAAAATAAACACAAAGTGAACAGAGAAGCCCAAAGGCTAAGAAACTGGGTGTCTCCCTAGTATTAGGAATGCTCAGATGGAAAGAAGCAAGATGTAGTGATTTAATACGTAGAGAACCCGAAATGCTGTTGCTAAGGGCAACAGCAAAACCCTAAAGGGTTACCAACGGGTGTGGCAGTAAACTCCTTGGTCAGAGATGGAATAATAGACACAAGGAGAGTCTCCACAATCCTAGTCCTCACTTGCAGTGCACTGGTTCAGCTTACTGCCACTAAACTGACACCTGAACACCTTGCACAGTGAGAAAGGATTTTGGCAGGCAAGTCTGAGAATACAGCCGCAAACTTGCTAGGTTCACAGAGTAGCAAAAGAACCCCAGCAGGTTAAACGACTGACTCCAGTCTTACTGCTAGGTCTGGATTGGCAGAGTGTAATACCAAATCCCAAGGCCTATTTGCAGTAAGCAACAAACAAATACAAAGTTTACACAGTACTAGCTAGCTTTCAGGAACTGACTAACCAACAAAGATTCAGCAGCATCTGCCTAACCTGAGAAGAGGGTTTATATAGCAGGTGCTGTCCACGCCCCACTCAGACCTCACAGACTGTGAGCACAAAAACCAGCACCGGATCCCCTGCCGTGCACAGAGCCTGTAACCACTGCACAGCAAAAGACCCGAACCGGAGTATCAGCTACGCTCAGGTTACTCCGCTAGCACTTGTCTCCCGGTTGCCATGACGACATGGCAGCACAGAGCAGGAGACCCTAACAGGGACGTATATTTTATTTTCATTTGATATCTACATTGGGCGCTTATACTGAGAAAAAATTGTCTTCCTCTTGTGTTTCATTTTTTTTCCCCTATTAGCTCCTTTATCTTTTTGTTAAGCCACATTGGATTGGGATTTTTATTCCTTTTTTGCTACTCTTGGGAATAAATTTGAGAGTATTTTTAACTAGCATTGATTTTAATACATCCCGTTTCTCTGTAGTATTTTTTTCTTGAAACTAAATTTCCCATTCAATGTCCCTTAAGTCTTCCCTCATCATATCAAAGTTAGCTTTGCTAAAATTTAGAGTCCTAGTTGAGCCACTATAGGACTGCTTATGAAAACTGATATTGAATGTGACCATATTGTGGTCGCTGTTTCCATGGGTTCCCATACTATCATATTTTAAATCAGTTCCTCATTGTTAGTTAATATCAGGTCTAAGATAGCATTGTACCTAGTTGGTTCCTCGATTAATCGAACTAAGAAGTTATCATTTAGTGTGTTTAAAAACATATTACCCCTTGCAGTATCTCACATGAATCGTTTTTCCAATCTCTCTCTGGATAGTTGAAATCTCCCATCACTACTATGTGCCCTACTCCTGCTGCTCTTTCAATTTGCTTCTGTAACAATTCCTCATCAGACACATTAAAACCAGGCAGCCTGTAGCATTACCCCAGTACTAACTTTTTTATTCCTTTACCCCCGCATGTAATTTCTAGAGATGAGCGCCTGAAATTTTTCGGGGTTTGTGTTTTGGTTTTGGGTTCGGTTCCGCGGCCGTGTTTTGGGTTCGAACGCGTTTTGGCAAAACCTCACCGAATTTTTTTTGTCGGATTCGGGTGTGTTTTGGATTCGGGTGTTTTTTTCAAAAAACACTAAAAAACAGCTTAAATCATAGAATTTGGGGGTCATTTTGATCCCAAAGTATTATTAACCTCAAAAACCATAATTTACACTCATTTTCAGTCTATTCTGAATACCTCACACCTCACAATATTATTTTTAGTCCTAAAATTTGCACCGAGGTCGCTGTGTGAGTAAGATAAGCGACCCTAGTGGCCGACACAAACACCGGGCCCATCTAGGAGTGGCACTGCAGTGTCACGCAGGATGTCCCTTCCAAAAAACCCTCCCCAAACAGCACATGACGCAAAGAAAAAAAGAGGCGCAATGAGGTAGCTGTGTGAGTAAGATTAGCGACCCTAGTGGCCGACACAAACACCGGGCCCATCTAGGAGTGGCACTGCAGTGTCACGCAGGATGGCCCTTCCAAAAAACCCTCCCCAAACAGCACATGACGCAAAGAAAAAAAGAGGCGCAATGAGGTAGCTGACTGTGTGAGTAAGATTAGCGACCCTAGTGGCCGACACAAACACCGGGCACATCTAGGAGTGGCACTGCAGTGTCACGCAGGATGTCCCTTCCAAAAAACCCTCCCCAAACAGCACATGACGCAAAGAAAAAAAGAGGCGCAATGAGGTAGCTGTGTGAGTAAGATTAGCGACCCTAGTGGCCGACACAAACACCGGGCCCATCTAGGAGTGGCACTGCAGTGTCACGCAGGGTGTCCCTTCCAAAAAACCCACCCCAATCAGCACATGATGCAAAGAAAAAGAAAAGAAAAAAGAGGTGCAAGATGGAATTATCCTTGGGCCCTCCCACCCACCCTTATGTTGTATAAACAAAACAGGACATGCACACTTTAACCAACCCATCATTTCAGTGACAGGGTCTGCCACACGACTGTGACTGATATGACGGGTTGGTTTGGACCCCCCCCAAAAAAGAAGCAATTAATCTCTCCTTGCACAAACTGGCTCTACAGAGGCAAGATGTCCACCTCATCTTCACCCTCCGATATATCACCGTGTACATCCCCCTCCTCACAGATTATCAATTCGTCCCCACTGGAATCCACCATCTCAGCTCCCTGTGTACTTTGTGGAGGCAATTGCTGCTGGTCAATGTCTCCGCGGAGGAATTGATTATAATTAATTTTAATGAACATCATCTTCTCCACATTTTCTGGATGTAACCTCGTACGCCGATTGCTGACAAGGTGAGCGGCGGCACTAAACACTCTTTCGGAGTACACACTTGTGGGAGGGCAACTTAGGTAGAATAAAGCCAGTTTGTGCAGGGGCCTCCAAATTGCCTCTTTTTCCTGCCAGTATAAGTACGGACTGTGTGACGTGCCTACTTGGATGCGGTCACTCATATAATCCTCCACCATTCTATCAATGTTGAGAGAATCATATGCAGTGACAGTAGACGACATGTCCGTAATCGTTGTCAGGTCCTTCAGTCCGGACCAGATGTCAGCATCAGCAGTCGCTCCAGACTGCCCTGCATCACCGCCAGCGGGTGGGCTCGGAATTCTGAGCCTTTTCCTCGCACCCCCAGTTGCGGGAGAATGTGAAGGAGGAGATGTTGACAGGTCGCGTTCCGCTTGACTTGACAATTTTGTCACCAGCAGGTCTTTCAACCCCAGCAGACCTGTGTCTGCCGGAAAGAGAGATCCAAGGTAAGCTTTAAATCTAGGATCGAGCACGGTGGCCAAAATGTAGTGCTCTGATTTCAACAGATTGACCACCCGTGAATCCTTGTTAAGCGAATTAAGGGCTGCATCCACAAGTCCCACATGCCTAGCGGAATCGCTCCGTGTTAGCTCCTCCTTCAATGCCTCCAGCTTCTTCTGCAAAAGCCTGATGAGGGGAATGACCTGACTCAGGCTGGCAGTGTCTGAACTGACTTCACGTGTGGCAAGTTCAAAGGGCATCAGAACCTTGCACAACGTTGAAATCATTCTCCACTGCACTTGAGACAGGTGCATTCCACCTACTATATCGTGCTCAATTGTATAGGCTTGAATGGCCTTTTGCTGCTCCTCCAACCTCTGAAGCATATAGAGGGTTGAATTCCACCTCGTTACCACTTCTTGCTTCAGATGATGGCAGGGCAGGTTCAGTAGTTTTTGGTGGTGCTCCAGTTTTCTGTACGTGGTGCCTGTACGCCGAAAGTGTCCCGCAATTCTTCTGGCCACCGACAGCATCTCTTGCACGGCCCTGTCGTTTTTTAAAAAATTCTGCACCACCAAATTCAAGGTATGTGCAAAACATGGGACGTGCTGGAATTGGCCCAGATTTAATGCACACACAATATTGCTGGCGTTGTCCGATGCCACAAATCCACAGGAGAGTCCAATTGGGGTAAGCCATTCCGCGATGATCTTCCTCAGTTGCCGTAAGAGGTTTTCAGCTGTGTGCGTATTCTGGAAAGCGGTGATACAAAGCGTAGCCTGCCTAGGAAAGAGTTGGCGTTTGCGAGATGCTGCTACTGGTGCCGCCGCTGCTGTTCTTGCGGCGGGAGTCCATACATCTACCCAGTGGGCTGTCACAGTCATATAGTCCTGACCCTGCCCTGCTCCACTTGTCCACATGTCCGTGGTTAAGTGGACATTGGGTACAGCTGCATTTTTTAGGACACTGGTGACTCTTTTTCTGAGGTCTGTGTACATTTTCGGTATCGCCTGCCTAGAGAAATGGAACCTAGATGGTATTTGGTACCGGGGACACAGTACCTCCAACAAGTCTCTAGTTGGCTCTGCAGTAATGATGGATACCGGAACCACGTTTCTCACCACCCAGGATGCCAAGGCCTCAGTTATCCGCTTTGCAGTAGGATGACTGCTGTGATATTTCATCTTCCTCGCAAAGGACTGTTGAACAGTCAATTGCTTACTGGAAGTAGTACAAGTGGGCTTACGACTTCCCCTCTGGGATGACCATCGACTCCCAGCGGCAACAACAGCAGCGCCAGCAGCAGTAGGCGTTACACGCAAGGATGCATCGGAGGAATCCCAGGCAGGAGAGGACTCGTCAGACTTGCCAGTGACATGGCCTGCAGGACTATTGGCATTCCTGGGGAAGGAGGAAATTGACACTGAGGGAGTTGGTGGGGTGGTTTGCGTGAGCTTGGTTACAAGAGGAAGGGATTTACTGGTCAGTGGACTGCTTCCGCTGTCACCCAAAGTTTTTGAACTTGTCACTGACTTATTATGAATGCGCTGCAGGTGACGTATAAGGGAGGATGTTCCGAGGTGGTTAACGTCCTTACCCCTACTTATTACAGCTTGACAAAGGGAACACACGGCTTGACACCTGTTGTCCGCATTTGTGGTGAAATACCTCCACACCGAAGAGCTGATTTTTTTGGTATTTTCACCTGGCATGTCAACGGCCATATTCCTCCCACGGACAACAGGTGTCTCCCCGGGTGCCTGACTTAAACAAACCACCTCACCATCAGAATCCTCCTGGTCAATTTCCTCCCCAGCGCCAGCAACACCCATATCCTCCTCATCCTGGTGTACTTCAACACTGACATCTTCAATCTGACTATCAGGAACTGGACTGCGGGTGCTCCTTCCAGCACTTGCAGGGGGCATGCAAATAGTGGAAGGCGCATGCTCTTCACGTCCAGTGTTGGGAAGGTCAGGCATCGCAAACGACACAATTGGACTCTCCTTGTGGATTTGGGATTTCAAAGAACGCACAGTTCTTTGCGGTGCTTTTGCCAGCTTGAGTCTTTTCAGTTTTCTAGCGAGAGGCTGAGTGCTTCCATCCTCATGTGAAGCTGAACCACTAGCCATGAACATAGGCCAGGGCCTCAGCCGTTCCTTGCCACTCCGTGTGGTAAATGGCATATTGGCAAGTTTACGCTTCTCCTCCGACAATTTTATTTTAGGTTTTGGAGTCCTTTTTTTTCTGATATTTGGTGTTTTGGATTTGACATGCTCTGTACTATGACATTGGGCATCGGCCTTGGCAGACGACGTTGCTGGCATTTCATCGTCTCGGCCATGACTAGTGGCAGCAGCTTCAGCACGAGGTGGAAGTGGATCTTGATCTTTCCCTAATTTTGGAACCTCAACTTTTTTGTTCTCCATATTTTATAGGCAGAACTAAAAGGCACCTCAGGTAAACAATGGAGATGGATGGATTGGATACTAGTATACAATTATGGACGGACTGCCACGGTTAGGTGGTATAAAAAAACCACGGTTAGGTGGTATATATTATAATAATAATACAATTATGGATGGACGGACTGCCTGCCGACTGCCGACACAGAGGTAGCCACAGCCGTGAACTACCGCACTGTACACTGGTTGATAAAGAGATAGTAGTATACTCGTAACAATTAGGATGACACTATGACGGTATAAAGAATGAAAAAAAAACCACGGTTAGGTGGTAGGTATATAATAATAAATAATACAATTCTGGTCGGACGGACTGCCTGCCGTGTGCCGACACAGAGGTAGCCACAGCCGTGAACTACCGCACTGTACACTGGTTGATAAAGAGATAGTAGTATACTCGTAACAATTAGGATGACACTATGACGGTATAAAGAATGAAAAAAAAAAACACGGTTAGGTGGTAGGTATATAATAATAAATAATACAATTCTGGTCGGACGGACTGCCTGCCGTGTGCCGACACAGAGGTAGCCACAGCCGTGAACTACCGCACTGTACACTGGTTGATAAAGAGATAGTAGTATACTCGTAACAATTAGGATGACACTATGACGGTATAAAGAATGAAAAAAAAACCACGGTTAGGTGGTAGGTATATAATAATAAATAATACAATTCTGGTCGGACGGACTGCCTGCCGTGTGCCGACACAGAGGTAGCCACAGCCGTGAACTACCGCACTGTACACTGGTTGATAAAGAGATAGTAGTATACTCGTAACAATTAGGATGACACTATGACGGTATAAAGAATGAAAAAAAAACCACGGTTAGGTGGTAGGTATATAATAATAAATAATACAATTCTGGTCGGACGGACTGCCTGCCGTGTGCCGACACAGAGGTAGCCACAGCCGTGAACTACCGCACTGTACACTGGTTGATAAAGAGATAGTAGTATACTCGTAACAATTAGGATGACACTATGACGGTATAAAGAATGAAAAAAAAACCACGGTTAGGTGGTAGGTATATAATAATAAATAATACAATTCTGGTCGGACGGACTGCCTGCCGTGTGCCGACACAGAGGTAGCCACAGCCGTGAACTACCGCACTGTACACTGGTTGATAAAGAGATAGTAGTATACTCGTAACAATTAGGATGACACTATGACGGTATAAAGAATGAAAAAAAAAACCACGGTTAGGTGGTAGGTATATAATAATAAATAATACAATTCTGGTCGGACGGACTGCCTGCCGTGTGCCGACACAGAGGTAGCCACAGCCGTGAACTACCGCACTGTACACTGGTTGATAAAGAGATAGTAGTATACTCGTAACAATTAGGATGACACTATGACGGTATAAAGAATGAAAAAAAAACCACGGTTAGGTGGTAGGTATATAATAATAAATAATACAATTCTGGTCGGACGGACTGCCTGCCGTGTGCCGACACAGAGGTAGCCACAGCCGTGAACTACCGCACTGTACACTGGTTGATAAAGAGATAGTAGTATACTCGTAACAATTAGGATGACACTATGACGGTATAAAGAATGAAAAAAAAACCACGGTTAGGTGGTAGGTATATAATAATAAATAATACAATTCTGGTCGGACGGACTGCCTGCCGTGTGCCGACACAGAGGTAGCCACAGCCGTGAACTACCGCACTGTACTGTGTCTGCTGCTAATATAGACTGGTTGATATTTAAAGAGATATTAGTAGTATACAACAATACTATACTGGTGGTCAGGCACTGGTCACCACTCCTGCAGCAAAAGTGTGCACTGTTAATTAATATAATTGTACTCCTGGCTCCTGCTAACAACCTGCAGTGCTCCCCAGTCTCCCCCACAATTAATTATAAGCTTTTAATTTATACATTGATGACTGTGCAGCACACTGGGCTGAGCTGAGTGCACACAGACTGAGTCACACTGTGTGACTGACTGTGCTGTGTATCGTTTTTTTTTTCAGGCAGAGAACGGATATAGCAGAGAGAAGTGAACGGATATATTATATTAAATAAAAGTTAACTAGCAACTGCACTGGTCACTGACTGTGGTAAACTAACTCTGTCTGCGACTCTGCACAATCTCTCTCTCTCTATCTAATCTATCTCTATTCTAATGGAGAGGACGCCAGACACGTCCTCTCCCTATCAATCTCAATGCACGAGTGAAAATGGCGGCGACGCGCGGCTCCTTATATAGAATCCGAGTCTCGCGATAGAATCCGAGCCTCGCGAGAATCCGACAGCGTCATGATGACGTTCGGGCGCGCTCGGGTTAACCGAGCAAGGCGGGAAGATCCGAGTCGCTCGGACCCGTGAAAAAAAACATGAAGTTCGGGCGGGTTCGGATTCCGAGGAACCGAACCCGCTCATCTCTAGTAATTTACTAATTTCTACCTATAACGTCTCTACAGTATTTTCAGTCCCTTCTTGAATACCTTCCCGTATATTGGGTTTTAAAAATGGCTTTACGTAAAGACATACACCTCCACCCTGTTTATTTAATCTGTCTCTCCTGAACAGGGTATAACCCTCTAGATTGATTGTCCAATCATGAGATTCGTCCCAGCAAGTTTCAGTAATGCCTATAATATCATACTGTTTACTTGCTGCAAGGATTTATAGTTCCCCTTTTTACCTGTAAGGCTTCTAGCATGTACATACATACAATTAAGATAAGTATTTCCCCTTGTCCTAGGGACATCATACTATTTATGTAGCAACGATGACCCGTAATCGTCGTCAGTGTTTTTTAATACCTTTTTTAAAACCCATGTTAATACCCTTGCCGGCTGCTCTTTCCCTCCCCCTACTCCTCCCCCATTTCGTTCACTGCCACCATCCCCACTATTCTCACTGCATGACCCGTAGTTTCTAGCTAAACCCTCCCCCCAGGCACCTAGTTTAAAAACTCCTCCAGCCTTTTAACCATCCTTCCCCCAGACCTGCTGCCCCCTCCTCATTCAGGTTCAATCCATCATGACAAAAAAGATGGCGCCTGACTAAGAATTCCACCCAGTGTTCCAGGAACACAAACCCCTCTTTTCTACACCAATCTCTAAGCCACACATCTACCTCCCTAATCTCCCTCTGCCTCCCTGGGCTAGCGCGTGGCACAGGTAATATTTCAGAGAATATTACCTTAGATGTCCTTGCCTTTAGTTTCTGGCCTAAATCCCTATAATCTTTCTTAAGGACATCCCACCTACCACTAACTTTGTCGTTGGTGCCAACGTGCATCAAGACCGCCGAGTCTTTCCCAGCCTCTCCCAACAATCTCTCTACCTGGTCCGTGAAGTGCCGTACCCGAGCACCCGGGAGACAACAGACTGTACGGGGATCACGGTCCGGTAGCAGATTGCCCTATCTGTCTTCCTGATAATAGAATCCCCTACCACCACAATCTGACTAGGTACCTCCCTTTCTTTCATCCCCTCCATGCCAGATGGACCACTCCTCCAGTTGCTGGAGGGAGCAGTCTCCTCCGGCACCAACATTTCCTCACTACCATCCTCCGAATCAACGTCCAATTGGGCAAATTTATTAGGGTTTGGTAGTTTTATATTTTCCTTGAAAGCTTAAATGAGATTAGCCTATTCCATTCTGTCTACCACTTAGATTGTGGATATGACACTAAATTGCTCACTTTTTGTCACTTATATAGGTTTGTTTTTGTTGAGAGTAATGCACAGTATTTTAATGTATTGATCATCTATGGAGGTGGCCAGCGTTTGCGCATAAACAATGTGCCGCTTGAGTGATCTAGGGCTGATCGCGGAGCTGCACAGGGCAGAAGTTCCTGTGGCACCGCTGACATAATCTGTATGGGTGGAATGCACGCCGCGATACTTCCGGTTGCTGTGGAATGCAAGCCCGGAGGTTCTTACGGCGCGACCACCTGACTGTTTTGAGTACGTTTTAAAGTATTATATACATACTGGGTTTGTCTGCGCAACCCGCTGGTTACATATGATGATTTGTGGATAAGTGACTATGATGAGTTGTGGATAAGTGACTATGATAATTAGATATATTTTGCTGATTTAACTTGTTATAATGGTGACAGGAAGTGATGTGGATTGAGGAGTTAATTGACTGGGGTATATAAGGAAGCCCAGTGCACATTAGTTTGCCTTGCTGTGTGGTACTCTGGGGATGATGTCCTGATGACAGCCGCGTTCTTTGGTCAAAACGTCGACATGATGACATAACCTGTATCTGTGACTTGGAGTAAATTTTGTTTGATAAAAATCCCTGGTGAGTGCACTTTATTTGACTTTTTTGGATTATATGGCTGCTGCCTCCATTAGCAACACAGTGGAGCACCCCAGACATTTGTGGAATTTATATGTGTGCAAACCAAAGTGTATACTTATATTATACAAACATATTACTATACTAAAAAAAATGTTTACATTTACCATGATTCATACAGACCTATATATAAGTTAGCAGTTTCAATTTTGGAAACCAGAGTCCCCCATTCTATAGATAGATAGATAGATAGATAGATAGATAGATAGATAGATAGATAGATACTATATATATATATATATATATATATATATATATATATATATATAGTATCAGCACTCAGGTGGTCAGACAGTCTATAGTTGTGGTATTTTATTGTGGGGGGGTTTTGTGTGGGGGGGGAGGGGGGGGAGGGGAGGCGCCAAATTACTGCCTTGCCCTGGGTGTCAGAAATCCTAGTTTTGGCTCTGGGGTAAGGCTAGGTTTATATTAACAAGTCTCTCCCTACTTATTATTACAGGTGTGCCAGGATGCCAAGGAAGAAGAGTCCATAATAACGGGGAGGAGAACAACTCACTGTTAATTGACAACAGTACTCTCCCTTTCTACTGTGGACAGCGCTGTGGTGCAGGGGCAATATGAAGACACAGACAGCTTTTGTTGCAGGAGTGGATATGGGGACAGACCCTGTATTTTGTGATAGGCTGCCACACTGTAAGACACAGTGGGACCACCCTCCTGATCCTTTGAATCATGAAGGCGTTAACCTCTTTCAGTAGTGGAGACTGTCTGGTCGTCGGAAGAAGGTAAATCTGCAGCAGTTCTCAATAATCCCAGTGATGTCAGCAGGGTTACATAGTTGATATCTGGGGAAACAGTAGGTTTATAGGAAGATAGCACCCGTCCAGGGCCATTTTAGCAGCAGTGTAGGCCCCTGGGCAAAGCAATGCACTGAGGTGGCCCCTACCCATCTTCCATCAGTAGGGATGGGGGGTGCTATCTGTGGCAGCTTTGATGTCCCGCGGGCGGAATGGGGTGTTCTATCTTCCGCTCAGCATGTAGGGCCTGGAGCAGTAATTTCTGGTAATTACTCCTTTACTGCACAGATGGTGGGGGCTGGAGCAGGAGGGAGAACACCAAACTGTAGAAGGGGGCATTGGGCTGAATGAAGGGGCCCCAGTACATGACTTCCAGTGTAGTAGGGCGTGTTTAACATGCAGAAGAGGGGTGGATAGTGGAGTCTACTTAATATTCATCATTTTCTGGTGAGAGGGCAGCTTGCTTGACTGCAGATATCTCCAGTTCCTTGAAATAGATTTCTTAGATTTCAATGGGCTAAAAACTAGAGAGGCCCACCTTTCAGGAGGTACTAGGGACTTGGGGATCAGAGTTCAGGAGCCAGATCAATCCACTGACGAACATATAAAACTGCATACAAGGCGTGTGGAGCTGGAGCAGAGACCAGCTGATGGAAGGCTGATATCTCTGGTTCTGGGCATAGTAGAGACAAGCTGCCAATGTCCACCAAAAGGAGAGACTCTCAGCTTTTGGAGTATATCCTCAGAAAAAACTCTTAAGTCAGGCAGAACCCAAGATATCTGGCTGGGAAGAGCAATTTACAGGCGTGAATAAGGACCACTGCTTTGAAGTAAAATATGTCCAGTTCCCTAAGGCCGATTTTCAAAAATCTGGTACCCATGGAAAAAGGGGACCCTCAGCTATCAGCCAAGAGCCCTTATACTCCTGGGGCCCATGGGTAACTGCCCATTGAGCCCATACAAAAAGACGGCCCTGCACCTGTCACTCGGCAGTTGGGGGTTACAGAAGTCCCTCTTTTTCAGGACATTTTGGTCGGTGCTCAGCTTTGTTACATGGCAACTAGAACTCCAGAATTCCCCTTTAACATCCCCCCAGGATGAGGCTCCACACAGCCACCACTGGCGGTAACACAACTAGTGATGTGCACCGGACATTTTTCGGGTTTTGTGTTTTGGTTTCGGATTCGGTTCTGCGGCAGTGTTTTGGATTCGGACGCGTTTTGGCAAAACCTCCCTGAAAATTTTTTGTCGGATTCGGGTGTGTTTTGGATTCGTTTTTTTTTTACAAAAAACCCTAAAAAACAGCTTCAATCATAGAATTTGGGGGTCATTTTTATCCCATAGTATTATTAACCTCAATAACCATAATTTACACTCATTTTCAGTCTATTCTGAACACCTCACACCTCACGATATTATTTTTAGTCCTAAAATTTGCACCGAGGTCGCTGGATGGCTAAACTAAGCGACACAAGTGGCCGACACAAACACCTGGCCCATCTAGGAGTGGCACTGCAGTGTCAGGCAGGATGGCAGATTAAAAAAATTGTCCCCAAACAGCACATGATGCAAAGAAAAAAAGAGGCGCAATGAGGTAGCTGTGTGACTAAGCTAAGCGACCCAAGTGGCCGACACAAACACCTGGCCCATCTAGGAGTGGCACTGCAGTGTCAGACAGGATGGCAGATTAAAAAAATTGTCCCCAAACAGCACATGATGCAAAGAAAAAAAGAGGCGCAATGAGGTAGCTGTGTGACTAAGCTAAGCGACCCAAGTGGCTGACACAAACACCTGGCCCATCTAGGAGTGGCATTGCAGTGTCAGACAGGATGGCACTTCAAAAAAATAGTCCCCAAACAGCACATGATGCAAAGAAAAATGAAAGAAAAAAGAGGTGCAAGATGGAATTGTCCTTGAGCCCACCCTTATGTTGTATAAACAGGACATGCACACTTTAACGAACCCATCATTTCAGCGACAGGGTCTGCCACACGACTGTGACTGAAATGACTGGTTGGTTTGGGCCCCCACCAAAAAAAGAAGCAATCAATCTCTCCTTGCACAAACTGGCTCTACAGAGGCAAGATGTCCACCTCATCATCATCCTCCGATTCCTCACCCCTTTCACTGTGTACATCCCCCTCCTCACAGATTATTAATTCGTCCCCACTGGAATCCACCATCTCAGGTCCCTGTGTACTTTCTGGAGGCAATTGCTGCTGGTGAATGTCTCCACGGAGGAATTGATTATAATTCATTTTGATGAACATCATCTTCTCCACATTTTCTGGAAGTAACCTCGTACGCCAATTGCTGACAAGGTGAGCGGCTGCACTAAACACTCTTTCGGAGTACACACTGGAGGGAGGGCAACTTATGTAGAATAAAGCCAGTTTGTGCAAGAGCCTCCAAATTGCCTCTTTTTCCTGCCAGTATACGTACGGTATACGTCTGACGGTATACGTCTGACGTGCCTACTTGGATGCGGTCACTCATTTAATCCTCCACCATTCTTTCAATGGTGAGAGAATCATATGCAGTGACAGTAGACAACATGTCCGTAATCGTTGGCAGGTCCTTCAGTCCGGACCAGATGTCAGCACTCGCTCCAGACTGCCCTGCATCACCGCCAGCGGGTGGGCTCGGAATTCTTAGCCTTTTCCTCGCACCCCCAGTTGCGGGAGAATGTGAAGGAGGAGATGTTGACGGGTCACGTTCCGCTTGACTTGACAATTTTCTCACCAGCAGGTCTTTGTACCTCTGCAGACTTGTGTCTGCTGGAAAGAGAGATACAACGTAGGTTTTAAATCTAGGATCGAGCACGGTGGCCAAAATGTAGTGCTCTGATTTCAACAGATTGACCACCCGTGAATCCTGGTTAAGCGAATTAAGGGCTCCATCCACAAGTCCCACATGCCTAGCGGAATCGCTGTTTTAGCTCCTCCTTCAATGTCTCCAGCTTCTTCTGCAAAAGCCTGATGAGGGGAATGACCTGACTCAGGCTGGCAGTGTCTGAACTGACTTCACGTGTGGCAAGTTCAAAGGGTTGCAGAACCTTGCACAACGTTGAAATCATTCTCCACTGCGCTTGAGTCAGGTGCATTCCCCCTCCTTTGCCTATATCGTGGGCAGATGTATAGGCTTGAATGGCCTTTTGCTGCTCCTCCATCCTCTGAAGCATATAGAGGGTTGAATTCCACCTCGTTACCACCTCTTGCTTCAGATGATGGCAGGGCAGGTTCAGGAATGTTTGGTGGTGCTCCAGTCTTCGGCACGCGGTGGCTGAATGCCGAAAGTGGCCCGCAATTGTTCGGGCCACCGACAGCATCTCTTGCACGCCCCTGTCGTTTTTTAAATAATTCTGTACCACCAAATTCAATGTATGTGCAAAACATGGGACGTGCTGGAATTTGCCCAGATGTAATGCACGCACAATATTGCTGGTGTTGTCCGTTGTCACATATCCCCAGGAGAGTCCAATTGGGGTAAGCCATTCTGCGATGATCTTCCTCAGTTTCCGTAAGAGGTTGTCAGCTGTGTGCCTCTTCTGGAAAGCGGTGATACAAAGCATAGCCTGCTTAGGAACGAGTTGGTGTTTGCGAGATGCTGCTACTGGTGCCGCCGCTGCTGTTCTTGCTGCGGGAGGCAAAACATCTACCCAGTGGGCTGTCACACAGTCATATAGTCCTGAGTCTGCCCTGCTCCACTTGTCCACATGTCCGTGGTTACGTGGACATTGGGTACAACTGCATGTTTTAGGACACTGGTGACTCTTTTTCTGAGGTCTGTGTACATTTTCAGTATCGCCTGCCTAGAGAAATGGAACCTAGATGGTATTTGGTACCGGGGACACAGTACCTCAATCAAGTCTCTAGTTGCCTCTGAATTAACGGTGGATACCGGAACCACATTTCTCACCCCCCAGGCTGCCAAGGCCTGAGTTATCTGCTTTGCAGCAGGATGACTGCTGTGATATTTCATCTCCTCGCAAAGGACTGTTGGACAGTCAATTGCTTACTGGAAGTAGTACAAGTGGTCTGCCGACTTCCCCTCTGGGATGACGATCGACTCCCAGCAGCTACAACAGCAGCGCCAGCAGCGCCAGCAGCAGTAGGCGTTACACTCAAGGATGCATCGGAGGAATCCCAGGCAGGAGAGGACTCGTCAGACTTGCCAGTGACATGGCCTGCAGAACTATTGGCTTTCCTGGGTAAGGAGGAAATTGACACTGAGGGAGTTGGTGGTGTGGTTTGCAGGAGCTTGGTTACAAGAGGAAGGGATTTAGTGGTCAGTGGACTGCTTCCGCTGTCATCCAAAGTTTTTGAACTTGTCACTGACTTATGATGAATGCGCTGCAGGTGACGTATAAGGGAGGATGTTCCGAGGTGGTTAACGTCCTTACCCCTACTTATTACAGCTTGACAAAGGCAACACACGGCTTGACACCTGTTGTCCGCATTTGTGTTGAAATAATTCCACACCGAAGAGCTGATTTTTTTTGTATTTTGACCAGGCATGTCAATGGCCGTATTCGTCCCACGGACAACAGGTGTCTACCCGGGTGCCTGACTTAAACAAACCACCTCACCATCAGAATCCTCCTTGTCAATTTCCTCCCCAGCGCCAGCAACACACATATCCTCATCCTGGTGTACTTCAACAGTGACATCTTCAATTTGACTATCAGGAACTGGACTGCGGGTGCTCCTTCCAGCACTTACAGGGGGCGTGCAAATGGTGGAAGGCGCAAGCTCTTCCCGTCCAGTGTTGGGAAGGTCAGGCATCGCAACCGACACAATTGGACTGTCCTTGGGGATTTGTGATTTAGAAGAACGCACAGTTCTTTGCTGTGCTTTTGCCAGCTTAAGTCTTTTCATTTTTCTAGCGAGAGGATGAGTGCTTCCATCCTCATGTGAATCTGAACCACTAGCCATGAACATAGGCCAGGGCCTCAGCTGTTCCTTGCCACTCCGTGTCGTAAATGGCATATTGGCAAGTTTACGCTTCTCATCAGATGCTTTCAATTTTGATTTTTGGGTCATTTTACTGAACTTTTGTTTTTTGGATTTTACATGCTCTCTACTATGACATTGGGCATTGGCCTTGGCAGACGACGTTGATGGCATTTCATCGTCTCGGCCATGACTAGTGGCAGCAGCTTCAGCTCGAAGTGGAAGTGGATCTTGATCTTTCCCTATTTTAACCTCCACATTTTTGTTCTCCATTTTTTAATGTGTGGAATTATATGCCAGTATCAATAGCAATGGCCTACTACTATATATACTGCGCACAACTAAAATGCACCACAGGTATAGAATGTAGATGGATAGTATACTTGACGACACAGAGGTAGGTACAGCAGTGGCCTTCCGTACCGTACTGCTATATATACTGGTGGTAACTGTGTCAGCAAACTGCACAACTGAAATGCACCACAGGTATAGAATCTAGATGGATAGTATACTTGACGACACAGAGGTAGGTACAGCAGTGGCCTACCGTACCGTACTGCTATATATACTGGTGGTCACTGTCAGCAAACTGCAAAACTTTAATGCACCACAGGTATAGAATGTAGATGGATAGTATACTTGACGACACAGAGGTAGGTACAGCAGTGGCCTTCCGTACCGTACTGCTATATATACTGGTGGTCACTGTGTCAGCAAACTGCACAACTGAAATGCACCACAGGTATAGAATCTAGAAGGATAGTATACTTGATGACACAGAGGTAGGTACAGCAGTGGCCTACCGTACCGTACTGCTATATATACTGGTGGTCACTGTCAGCAAACTGTAAAACTAAAATGCACCACAGGTATAGAATATAGATGGATAGTATACTTGACGACACAGAGGTAGGTACAGCAGTGGCCTTCCGTACCGTACTGCTATATATACTGGTGGTCACTGTGTCAGCAAACTGCACAACTGAAATGCACCACAGGTATAGAATCTAGATGGATAGTATACTTGAAGACACAGCGGTAGGTACAGCAGTGGCCTACCATACCGTACCGTACTGCTATATATACTGGTGGTCACTGTGTCAGCAAACTGCAAAACTAAAATGCACCACAGGTATAGAATGTAGATGGATAGTATACTTGACGACACAGAGGTAGGTACAGCAGTGGCCTTCCGTACCGTACTGCTATATATACTGGTGGTCACTGTGTCAGCAAACTGCACAACTGAAATGCACCACAGGTATAGAATCTAGATGGATAGTATACTTGACGACACAGAGGTAGGTACAGCAGTGGCCTACCGTACCGTACTGCTATATATACTGGTGGTCACTGTCAGCAAACTGCAAAACTAAAATGCACCACTGGTATGGAATGTAGATGGATAGTATACTTGACGACACAGAGGTAGGTACAGCAGTGGCCTTCCGTACCGTACTGCTATATATACTGGTGGTCACTGTGTCAGCAAACTGCAAAACTAAAATGCACCACAGGTATAGAATGTAGATGGATAGTATACTTGATGACACAGAGGTAGGTACAGCAGTGGCCTTCCGTACCGTACTGCTATATATGCTGGTGGTCACTGTGTCAGCAAACTGCAAAACTTTAATGCACCACAGGTATAGAATGTAGATGGATAGTATACTTGACGACACAGAGGTAGGTACAGCAGTGGCCTTCCGTACCGTACTGCTATATATACTGGTGGTCACTGTGTCAGCAAACTGCACAACTGAAATGCACCATAGGTATAGAATCTAGATGGATAGTATACTTTGATAAAGCTGAATATTTATCTTACTTAAAACCCTCTAAAAGGTGGAAGAACACAGTACGCTATTGGCGTATGGTATACCGTAAGGGTACGCACGTTGCGTAACAATCGCTTAGCCGTAGTCGAGACGCTCGAGCGTCACATTCGCTTACGGCCAAGAGATCACAGGCAGGCACGCTATAGGCTGCCGACTAACGTAATGATACGCTATTAGCGTAGCGGACGCTCGGGACCACGAAGAGATCACCAGCGGCGCAGACGCTCACAATGTTAAACCTTTATAACTATACCATAAACAATGTACTTATACTGTAAACCCTTGTGCAGTGATAAGGTGAAAATGCAACACAGTGTAAGATGGTTTACACTAAAGCTGTTTGAGCGATAGAGACGCTCCTATTACCCACTGCAATATAATGAACACACACACAATACCGGTCTAAGGGTCTAACGCCTTTTAAGGAAATGAATGAATGTTCAAAAAGAATAAAACAATACAAGTCATACACTACCAATATAACATAGACTACCTAACCAGATAACTACACATGAAATACAATAGCAGTACAATAACACTTAAGAGAAAGAGAGAGAATGAGGAGAAGAGAGAGAGAGAGATATATGGCTCACAATAACAAGAAAGACAATATGATTGCGGAGAAAACTTACGCTCAAGGGAAACAATCGCATGCGCCTCTGGATATCCAGCTCCCGATTATCAGCAATGAGAACCGTTGAAGAGAATAGAGAGCTGGCAAAGAGTGGCTTGTCCTTTTATACCCTACACATAATACAGTACAATGGTCCCTATATTCTTATTGTTCATTGGACACAGGAATTCCTCTTCGCATTATAACAAAAGGTCATAGGTTGATTCATACAGGTGGGCTGTGACTATTTCCAACTGCTCAGGTGGGTGGGAAACTAGGTTTCCCGCCGCATGGATAATAAAGTGCAAATATAGTAAAAGTCCATAAACTTCTTATGTCCATAACTATTCGCACGAGCGATTAATCCGCTTCAAACCAACACCGGAATATTGCTAATTAAATACTCTTCCGATGGATACTAAACACCACTGTATAACCCCTGTCTGACCCTTCGTATCAAACAAAGAGGGTTCTCTTTGTCTATGAGCATGCTACATTAACTAAACTTTCAAATTCTATCAAAGAGACCATGATCTACGAAATACATTATATGGTAAAAATATGTAACGATTGAGTCGCACGCTAGGCGCACATAAACTCTACCGTAAATGCGCATACCATGCGCCTGCGGGTGCACATAACAGCGAGTATGCGCACGCACGGGAGAGCGCATGCACGCGCAGCGAGGACACGCATGAGGTGCAAATATGGCAGTGTGTAGCGTGATATTTTTCTGACTTTGACAGTCCACCCTTTGGCAGTCACCAATAACTGCCACTTCCTAAAACATTTCAAAAAGAGAAAAATATATGTCATGTGTAAATACATTTCTATGATTGGGTAGGGGAGGAGAGGAGAAGGTGAGAAAAGGGTATGACCTAGTGAGATAGCAGAAGCATGTGTGTATGAATCCATGTTTGGGGGGTCATGTATCATCGTGCCGTACGTGTTTTAAATCAAGCTTCGAGGTATTGCGAAGTATACATTTGAATTCCTTCTTATCCCGTGGTACGGGTCTGTGGATGGGCTGTCAAACTTTACCGAGCTCTCTTCGGCTTTTGGTTGCGACAAAATGGGGGAGCACATTTTAGTTGATGATACATGAATGGGGGAATATGTGAATGCTGATATCTGTGCCGGTATTCCCTATCGACTATGTGTGTCTTTACCTGAAGGTTGTAGAGATGAAGATAAGAAACAATTATGGTAAATGCAGTGGTATTCTATGTGAGGTTAATATGCATTTGTTGATTGAAGTCTTGTCTGGTGTCTGTTGACTGCAGTCTTCTTTGGGCTTTTGTCAAAAGTGCGAGCAAAAGCTTTGTCAATGTCCATAGACTTACAAAAGTGTTGGGCTAGCGTAAATTTAAAATTTCTAGGGAAACTGGGGGTCTATGGCATAGTTCATCAATTATCTGTGTACAAGGTTGTCAAAACTTCTTCTTTAGTCCATCTGTTGTCTGTACACCGGGTCATCAAATTCCTCTTCCATGCGAGTCTTTTTACCTTGGAGAAAAACTAGAAACAGGTGAAAGAAACGGACCGTAGAATCACATTTTCATTACATCATTGTCTCTATCGTTGGGTCATAAATCAAATCCATTGGAATTACAATTTCCTCACTCCTTAGACTCATTACCCTGGTACTCTGTTTGCACTTCGTTAAAGCCTGACCGCATCTAAATATCAAGCCAATCGATATGACAACACCCAAGATACATAGAAGAAACTTCCCTACATCCATTATGACTCCTTGAGCCCATTCTCCTAAACCAGAGAACCAATTTCGCGGGTTCAACCATGACACCCAACTGGTCAGCTCATTACCCACAGCAGCAAGGGTGAGATTGTGTCTCCTGCGGAATTCCCACTTTAATTGAAGAATGTCGTCCATCTTTTGGTCTATGACCTCGACCGGGTCCTCGGTGCTATTCGTAATATAAGTGCAGCATTTTACGCCGTACTGCGTTGCCAGTGTGACACAATATCCACCTGTCACTGCCGTGAGATAATTAAGAACCATCCTATGCTGGACCAGTTCAGTTTTATAAGCTTGGAGCTCTCTTCCGGTATATCTAAAAGTGTCGTCATACATTTCTGTGATATTGTCTAATAAATTTGCAAGCGCTGATATATATTTATAATTTATCACTCCTCTGGCGGTGCGAGTGATATCTAACGCGATTAGGAATTGAATCCCGGTAGATTCACTGATCAGGTCAGAGGCCGGATGCTCTGTTCTCTCTATCAGGTGCCGTTTAACGATGTGCTCGTAATGAGTGTGAGTATAAGGAGCTTGGGCACTGCGGTGAATATCTTTCATTTTAGTATGTGATACAGTCATTACCTCAGGCAGTACCTTTCCAATATAACACAATCCTTCAGAGTTTGGGGCAAGCCACTTATACGCCTTCCTCCCGCATATGAAATATGCATCATCGGGGAGAACATATGGGACGGAGTAGGACATAACCATATTACACATCTTCCATGTGAAATCTCCTAACCCTAATTCTCCCATCTGTCTAGTACACGTATCTGTTTGTATGATATGTGCACAGTATCCTGGTGATACCTCTTCAACTCTCACGGACCTACTTCCTAGGGTATACCTATATCGGAAATATTTTCCACTACCAGCTATGTGGCGTATAAGTTCTGTATCTGTTGGCATTCTATCGGCTCTGTATGAAAAGGTCATGGTTTGGTTATTGCATGACACTTCCCAATTTCCCGGCTTTCGGGGATTGGAAATGTTAAAACATACTAGGGATCTATCCACATGATATTGGTGGAGCTTCAAACTAGGAGGACTGGAGATATTAAACCTCCTGTCCACCGGCCTCCCACCACTTAGCTCAAGTACCTCCCCTACCGTTAAAGGGAAGGGCACTAATCCTGATTTGCTATGGCCTTGAGGTACTTGAGAGCATACCCAACAATCTGTCTGATTTAACACATTACCCACTAAGGAGTGATAGTCACTCAATGGATGCCGGTCCATGTGGATATTAAAACTGGATTGGCATTTCTTGATACACCCATCCTCAACTACACTGTCACAGAGCCTACAGATACAGTTCTTTTCAGCTTACAATCCTTCACAATGTTTACAAATAACATGGCTGCTAGATCGTTTCCGGTACTCGCCTTTGCTTGGTGATTGTGTTGCTATTGGAAATTTACACCTCCGTCTCAGTCATCAGAAACCCATTCTGGATCCTTTCTCGACCTCCATGGTACTCTCGCCGGAACAGACTGCTCGGGTCAACATCATGGTCAACAGGAAAATCCGGATCACAGTCTCTTGGGGCAAGTCCATCTTACAGGAGGAGAAAAGGAGAAATTTGTAATGGGGGTACAGGAAAACAGTTTGAGGGGGAGAGAAACTTGTTACGATAATTAGTTCTCTAGTCTTGTTGTTCTTCTTGTTCTGCTGTCATCTCAAAGGTGCTGTCTCTCAGTCTTCCAAACGAACATTCCGGTGATACAATATTTCTTCCAAACCAGCGATCTTTCTGTAAGGAGTAAAAATCTTGCATTACCATTTGTCTAACTAATGTGTGACATACCATCTGTAACGTTATGAGAACATGAGAAAGAAGAGAGAGAGAGAAAAAAAACAACGAGAGAGAGAGAACCGTTCATATATATATATACATCACATAAATCAACAATAAACAACAACAGAAAAAACATTTTTCAAATCACTTTGTAAAACATTGTTCATCAGGCTGTCATATCTACATGTCCAATGGTATCCTTGCGCAGTCCCTCCCCCCAGCACCTCCATACTCCACCCTCTGTATCTGGCCAGGATACATTGATGTGGGTAGGTCATGCTGGGGTTTGGTAGACTTCTGCAAAGACCAAGTAGCTATGCAATGTTTGAGTCCTGCCGATAACCGTCAGAGATGGGGAAAAAGAAAACATTTCACAGATACATTACAAATTTTTACCCGGTCGTTCCTGTGTCCTCAAGGAATGACCTCCCAACTTGTTAACAATAACCTCAGGTTTACCATCAGTCCTAATGATCACCTTTCCTGACTACATATTATGGGTGTGGCCCAAAATTCTTCCTATATGATCCCTGATTATAATTTGGTGTGTCATAACTCTGCTCACATCTTTGTCTAGGGGGTTTATATGAATTGGGTCTACTTCTTGGTCTACAATCTCTTGCAAAATGACCTTCCTTCTGGCAATTATAACACCTTTTTACCTTTGACTTACCCACAGGGATCTGAGGCTTCTTTGTTTCCCCGTGCTTGATGCTGTTTTGCTCATGCCCAACAGCAGAGTCCCTTAATGCAGTTACTGATTTATCTCTCCAGTATGGATTGGTGATCTGTATCCTTGCTCTCAACACTTCCTTTAAACCATCCATTAGCACAGATACTGCTACTTCTCTGTGCGGTGCACTTGTTTCGATGTTTTCTATACCCGTATACCTAGTCATGTCCTGTAATGCCCGGTGGAAATAATTAGAAGTACTTTCCCCTTCGTTTTGTCTTATGGAGAAGATTTTGTTCCACTCGACAATGGCTGGGAAATATACTTCTAACTGTTGGTTGATCTGCTTAATACATTCCTGATTGTGTTCCTCCGTTTGAGGTACTTCTGTGTCTAATTGACAATCAGTAATAAATTTCGCAGGGTCAACACCGGAGGGCAAACATGCCCTCAGCACTGTCCGCCAATCTTTGTTGGTGGGTTCTGTTGAGTTTCCTAGTTCTTTAATGAACCTTTGACATGCGACTAGATTTTTCCTAGGATCAGGAAATTCAGACATAATTGATCTCAATTCGGTCCGGGACCAGAGACAGCGCATTGCACTGTCCCCGACGGGAATGATTCCCTGATCGTCAGTCTTCCCATTGGGGACTGTGATCACCCTGACAGGATCAAACTCAACTACATCATCTTGTGTTGGTCTTACAATATGGGGTACATTTGTTTGTGCGTGACATAAAACATTGTACGTACCTGTGGACACGACCTCACCTGACCCTCCGTTAGGGGGTTTGATTATTGCCTTTACCGATTTGGTCGCGTCCACCTGGATGTCTTGTGTGATGGCTGCTGGAAGAGGTGCCGACATCGTGCTGGGCTCACTTTCTGGCTTGTAATCCTGAGGGAAGTTTGACATGGGGTGCAACTTGCATAGGTTAATAGTTGTACATTTAACAGTATTACAATTATCATGGTTATGTTTATTACAATTATTCTTATCATCTATAATACAGTTGCTAAGTGCATTTTTATTGTACAACCTTGTGCCTTTCTCCGCAACCATAATCCTCTCCATTGCCATGTCTCTCCTCCCAAGATGAGAGTCAGATATGTCAGTTAACTCTCTTTGCATTTCACTTTCCTGTTGCCACAATTTTAAACAATCATAATGTTTGATCCGTCTCTGTGCTGATTTAATAAGACCTATCCTTCTCCTTAGATTTAGTAACACATCTGGGCTAAAGCTGCCTACTCTTGGGAACTTCTCCCCGTCATGTACAGTCATTCTTTCCCATTCATCACATAAAACCTCTGTGTGTGAACCGTATTTTTCACACATTACATACCTTGCCGACCCGATTGGCCGGTTTACTGAATCAACCCGAACCGAGGTTGATCGCCCCCTACCTGAACAACTGGCCCCCATAACTTGCAGGTGTTGCTTGCACTACCTCTGACCTTTATATCAGGGTCTTCAGCGAACCCTTACAAAAACCAAGATGTTCAAGATAGGTTGACGGTGGTGGTTTACCGAGTACCCCACTCACTCGCCCACGCCGACCAATACGCCTACACACTGCTTTAGCGCTGGCGTACTCGACCTAGGGCCCCTATGAACCTTTGTTTACTGGAACATGCGAGTGTGATCCGCAGAGCATTAACCCTTTCCAGTAACTGTTGGTTGTTGGATAATTCCTGAGTGACCAGCAAACTTCCCTTAGAAAATAAAAAATTACACAAATCACGTTAGAATGTACAAATAGCGTTTATGACCCCTTTCGTACGCAAATGGTACTGTGTCAAATTACTAACTAATGCACACAATCACGTGCGGTACAATCGTTCAGCACATAAGCAACTAATCTTATGTGCGGAGCGACCAGTGGAATCGAAATTTAGCAGCTGCGAATTCCTTCAGCCTAAGCTTTATGGCCTATATGGGTTCCGCACCAACCCTTTCTGGTGTTGGGCTACTTGTCTCTATTTATAGCGGACTTCCTTGTCTGCTGTACCTGGACCTCCTGGTCTGTTCTGGACCTCCTGGTCTGTGCTACAGTATGACCTCCTGGTCTGCTATACTCTAATGCTCTTTGTATATTTAATAAGGGATGCCTCCCTAGCCACCGTGCATGTCACTTACACGTATGTAATTCACGAGAACTCGATGATTTCTGTGGTTCAATCCCAAAAAATTGTAGAAACTTATATATGCAAACACTCACTCACCACATGTACACTTTCTTTTGTTTCTATTTCTATTTCTGCGCAGAAATTTCTTTCCTTTAGACCAGATGAGTCGTAAATTTAGAGAAGGATCTATTAGTTTAAATTTCGGACACTAAAATTGACTTGAGCTATTTATCGCGTTGCCACCTTTTCGCCTGTTTAAAATAACACTATCGTGTGATTTGTTACGTGGGCGTACCCAGACGCTCCGTTGCGTAATATACGCTGCGTGCGTCAGCCTTTGGGTTGCGTACGCGAGTCTCAGCCTTTTGTTACAGACACGTGTACGCAAGGCAGATATCCACCATAACACAATTAACACGTTTATCAATGTAGGTGATCCTCGATCATCTACCGAGCACCACACAAGTCTCTCCTTGTATCTTAGGCAAAGCTGTGTGCGTGTTTTACAAATTACCCTTTAAATGTATTACCTTTACTCTTTAACTACTGATAGCAACAAATCTTTCTTAGCACGTTTATCAATTATAAAATGGCAAACAGGAGAGTGATATGAAAATACACAAATGAAAAAGAAATGCAGATATATGCGTGCGTAAGCAAGACAGAAATAAACAATTTTAAAAGACACTAGCGTGTTGTTCTTACCTCCGGTTCCGGATTCCTTCAGCACTATTTAATAAGCGAAGCAGACGCTTATCCAGACAGCACTACGAGGAATATGACCTCCCGCCCTTTGCTGATGGATAATGTCTGCTGAAATTACCTAGTACAGATATGTGAAGGACGGACGAGCCGCCAATTGATAAAGCTGAATATTTATCTTACTTAAAACCCTCTAAAAGGTGGAAGAACACAGTACGCTATTGGCGTATGGTATACCGTAAGGGTACGCACGTTGCGTAACAATCGCTTAGCCGTAGTCGAGACGCTCGAGCGTCACATTCGCTTACGGCCAAGAGATCACAGGCAGGCACGCTATAGGCTGCCGACTAACGTAATGATACGCTATTAGCGTAGCGGACGCTCGGGACCACAAAGAGATCACCAGCGGCGCAGACGCTCACAATGTTAAACCTTTATAACTATACCATAAACAATGTACTTATACTGTAAACCCTTGTGCAGTGATAAGGTGAAAATGCAACACAGTGTAAGATGGTTTACACTAAAGCTGTTTGAGCGATAGAGACGCTCCTATTACCCACTGCAATATAATGAACACACACACAATACTGGTCTAAGGGTCTAACGCCTTTTAAGGAAATGAATGAATGTTCAAAAAGAATAAAACAATACAAGTCATACACTACCAATATAACATAGACTACCAAACCAGATAACTACACATGAAATACAATAGCAGTACAATAACACTTAAGAGAAAGAGAGAGAAAGAGGAGAAGAGAGAGAGAGAGAGATATATGGCTCACAATAACAAGAAAGACAATATGATTGCGGAGAAAACTTACGCTCAAGGGAAACAATCGCATGCGCCTCTGGATATCCAGCTTCCGATTATCAGCAATGAGAACCGTTGAAGAGAATAGAGAGCTGGCAAAGAGTGGCTTGTCCTTTTATACCCTACACATAATACAGTACAATGGTCCCTATATTCTTATTGTTCATTGGACACAGGAATTCCTCTTCGCATTATAACAAAAGGTCATAGGTTGATTCATACAGGTGGGCTGTGACTATTTCCAACTGCTCAGGTGGGTGGGAAACTAGGTTTCCCGCCGCATGGATAATAAAGTGCAAATATAGTAAAAGTCCATAAACTTCTTATGTCCATAACTATTCGCACGAGCGATTAATCCACTTCAAACCAACACCGGAATATTGCTAATTAAATACTCTTCCGATGGATACTAAACACCACTGTATAACCCCTGTCTGACCCTTCGTATCAAACAAAGAGGGTTCTCTTTGTCTATGAGCATGCTACATTAACTAAACTTTCAAATTCTATCAAAGAGACCATGATCTACGAAATACATTATATGGTAAAAATATGTAACGATTGAGTCGCACGCTAGGCGCACATAAACTCTACCGTAAATGCGCATACCGTGCGCCTGCGGGTGCACATAACAGCGAGTATGCGCACGCACGGGAGAGCGCATGCACGCGCAGCGAGGACACGCATGAGGTGCAAATATGGCAGTGTGTAGCGTGATATTTTTCTGACTTTGACAACTTGAGGACACAGAGGTAGGTACAGCAGTGGCCTTCCGTACCGTACTGCTATATATACTGGTGGTCACTGTGTCAGCAAACTGCAAAACTAAAATGCACCACAGGTATAGAATGTAGATGGATAGTATACTTGACGACACAGAGGTAGGTACAGCAGTGGCCTACTGTACCGTAATGCTATATATTATTTACTGGTGGTCAGCAAACTGTGCAAAACTGAAATGCACCACAGGTATGGATGGATAGTATATTTGACGACACAGAGGTAGGTACAACAGTGGCCTACTGTACCGTAATGCTATATATTATATACTGGTGGTCAGCAAACTGTGCAAAACTGAAATGCACCACAGGTATGGATGGATAGTATACTTGACGACACAGAGGTAGGTACAGCAGTGGCCTACTGTACCGTAATGCTATATATTATATACTGGTGGTCAGCAAACTGTGCATAACTGAAATGCACCACAGGTATGGATGGATAGTATACTTGACGACACAGAGGTAGGTACAGCAGTGGCCTTCTGTACCGTACTCCTATATATTATATACTGGAGGTCAGCAAAATTATGCACTGTACTCTAGTGATGAGCACCGAAAATTTTTCGGGTTTTGTGTTTTGGTATTGGGTTCGGTTCCGCGGCCGTGTTTTGGGTTCGAACGCGTTTTGGCAAAACCTCACCGAATTTTTTTTGTCGGATTCGGGTGTGTTTTGGATTCGGGTGTTTTTTTCAAAAAACCCTAAAAAACAGCTTAAATCATAGAATTTGGGGGTCATTTTGATCCCAAAGTATTATTAACCTCAATAACCATAATTTCCACTCATTTTCAGTCTATTCTGAACACCTCACACCTCACAATATTATTTTTAGTCCTAAAATTTGCACCGAGGTCGCTGGATGACTAAGCTCAGCGACCCAAGTGGCCGACACAAACACCTGGCCCATCTAGGAGTGGCACTGCAGTGTCACGCAGGATGGCCCTTCCAAAAAACACCCCCCAAACAGCACATGACGCAAAGAAGAAAAAAAAGAGGCGCAATGAGGTAGCTGTGTGAGTAAGCTTAGCGACCCTAGTGGCCGACACAAACACCTGGCCCATCTAGGAGTGGCACTGCAGTGTCACACAGGATGGCCCTTCCAAAAAACACCCCCCAAACAGCACATGACGTAAAGAAAAAAAGAGGCGCAATGAGGTAGCTGTGTGACTAAGATAAGCGACCCAAGTGGCCGACACAAACACCTGGCCCATCTAGGAGTGGCACTGCAGTGTCACGCAGGATGGCCCTTCCAAAAACTACTCCCCAAACAGCACATGACGCAAAGAAAAATGAAAAAAAAAGAGGTGCAAGATGGAATTGTCCTTGGGCCCTCCCACCCACCCTTATGTTGTATAAACAGGACATGCACACTTTAACCAACCCATCATTTCAGTGACAGGGTCTGCCACACGACTGTGACTGAAATGACGGGTTGGTTTGGACCCCCACCAAAAAAGAAGCAATTAATCTCTCCTTGCACAAACTGGCTCTACAGAGGCAAGATGTCCACCTCATCATCATCCTCCGATATATCACCGTGTACATCCCCCTCCTCACAGATTATCAATTCGTCCCCACTGGAATCCACCATCTCAGCTCCCTGTGTACTTTGTGGAGGCAATTGCTGCTGGTGAATGTCTCCACGGAGGAATTGATTCTAATTCATTTTAATGAACATCATCTTCTCCACATTTTCTGGATGTAACCTCGTGAGCGGCGGCACTAAACACTCTTTCGGAGTACACACTTGTGGGAGGGCAACTTAGGTAGAATAAAGCCAGTTTGTGCAAGGGCCTCCAAATTGCCTCTTTTTCCTGCCAGTATAAGTACGGACTGTCTGACGTGCCTACTTGGATGCGGTCACTCATATAATCCTCCACCATTCTTTCAATGGGGAGAGAATCATATGCAGTGACAGTAGACGACATGTCCGTAATCGTTGTCAGATCCTTCAGTCCGGACCAGATGTCAGCATCAGCAGTCGCTCCAGACTGCCCTGCATCACCGCCAGCAGGTGGGCTCGGAATTCTTAGCCTTTTCCTCGCACCCCCAGTTGCGGGAGAATGTGAAGGAGGAGATGTTGACAGGTCGCGTACCGCTTGACTTGACAATTTTCTCACCAGCAGTTCTTTGAACCCCAGCAGACTTGTGTCTGCCGGAAAGAGAGATCCAAGGTAGGTTTTAAATCTAGGATCGAGCACGGTGGCCAAAATGTAGTGCTCTGATTTCAACAGATTGACCACCCGTGAATCCTTGTTAAGCGAATTAAGGGCTCCATCCACAAGTCCCACATGCCTAGCGGAATCGCTCTGTGTTAGCTCCTCCTTCAATGTCTCCAGCTTCTTCTGCAAAAGCCTGATGAAGGGAATGACCTGACTCAGGCTGGCAGTGTCTGAACTGACTTCACGTGTGGCAAGTTCAAAAGGTTGCAGAACCTTGCACAACGTTGAAATCATTCTCCACTGCGCTTGAGACAGGTGCATTCCACCTCCTATATCGTGCTCAGTTGTATAGGCTTGAATGGCCTTTTGCTGCTCCTCCAACCTCTGAAGCATATAGAGGGTTGAATTCCACCTCGTTACCACTTCTTGCTTCAGATGATGGCAGGGCAGGTTCAGGCGTTTTTGGTGGTGCTCCAGTCTTCTGTACGTGGTGCCTGTACGCCGAAAGTGTGCCGCAATTCTTCTGGCCACCGACAGCATCTCTTGCACGCCCCTGTCGTTTTTTAAATAATTCTGCACCACCAAATTCAAGGTATGTGCAATACATGGGACGTGCTGGAATTTGCCCAGATTTAATGCACACACAATATTGCTGGCGTTGTCCGATGCCACAAATCCACAGGAGAGTCCAATTGGGGTAAGCCATTCTGCGATGATCTTCCTCAGTTGCCGTAAGAGGTTTTCAGCTGTGTGCGTATTCTGGAAAGCGGTGATACAAAGCGTAGCCTGCCTAGGAAAGAGTTGGCGTTTGCGAGATGCTGCTACTGGTGCCGCCGCTGCTGTTCTTGCGGCGGGAGTCAATACATCTACCCAGTGGGCTGTCACAGTCATATAGTCCTGAGTCTGCCCTGCTCCACTTGTCCACATGTCCGTGGTTAAGTGGACATTGGGTACAACTGCATTTTTTAGGACACTGGTGAGTCTTTTTCTGAGGTCTGTGTACATTTTCGGTATCGCCTGCCTAGAGAAATGGAACCTAGATGGTATTTGGTACCGGGGACACAGTACCTCCAACAAGTCTCTAGTTGGCTCTGCAGTAATGATGGATACCGGAACCACGTTTCTCACCGCCCAGGATGCCAAGGCCTCAGTTATCCGCTTTGCAGCAGGATGACTGCTGTGATATTTCATCTTCCTCGCAAAGGACTGTTGGACAGTCAATTGCTTGGTGGAAGTAGTAAAAGTGGTCTTACGACTTCCCCTCTGGGATGACCATCGACTCCCAGCAGCAACAACAGCAGCGCCAGCAGCAGTAGGCGTTACACGCAAGGATGCATCGGAGGAATCCCATGCAGGAGAGGACTCGTCAGAATTGCCAGTGACATGGCCTGCAGGACTATTGGCATTCCTGGGGAAGGAGGAAATTGACACTGAGGTAGTTGGTGGGGTGGTTTGCGTGAGCTTGGTTACAAGAGGAAGGGATTTACTGGTCAGTGGACTGCTTCCGCTGTCGCCCAAAGTTTTTGAACTTGTCACTGACTTATGATGAATGCGCTGCAGGTTACGTATAAGGGAGGATGTTCCGAGGTGGTTAACGTCCTTACCCCTACTTATTACAGCTTGACAAAGGCAACACACGGCTTGACAAATGTTGTCCGCATTTCTGTTGAAATACTTCCACACTGAAGAGCTGATTTTTTTGGTATTTTCACCAGGCATGTCAATGGCCATATTCCTCCCACGGACAACAGGTGTCTCCCCGGGTGCCTGACTTAAACAAACCACCTCACCATCAGAATCCTCCTGGTCAATTTCCTCCCCAGCGCCAGCAACACCCATATCCTCCTCATCCTGGTGTACTTCAACACTGACATCTTCAATCTGACTATCAGGAACTGGACTGCGGGTGCTCCTTCCAGCACTTGAAGGGGGCGTGCAAATGGTGGAAGGCGCATGCTCTTCACGTCCAGTGTTGGGAAGGTCAGGCATCGCAACCGACACAATTGGACTCTCCTTGTGGATTTGTGATTTCGAAGAACGCACAGTTCTTTGCTGTGCTTTTGCCAGCTTTAGTCTTTTCATTTTTCTAGCGAGAGGCTGAGTGCTTCCATCCTCATGTGAAGCTGAACCACTAGCCATGAACATAGGCCAGGGCCTCAGCCGTTCCTTGCCACTCCGTGTGGTAAATGGCATATTGGCAAGTTTACGCTTCTCCTCCGACGATTTTATTTTAGATTTTTGAGTCCTTTTTTTACTGATATTTGGTGTTTTGGATTTTACATGGTCTGTACTATGACATTGGGCATCGGCCTTGGCAGACGACGTTGATGGCATTTCATCGTCTCGGCCATGACTAGTGGCAGCAGCTTCAGCACGAGGTGGAAGTGGATCTTGATCTTTCCCTATTTTTGGAGCCTCAACATTTTTGTTCTCCATATTTTAATAGGCACAACTAAAAGGCACCTCAGGTAAACAATGGAGATGGATGGATACTAGTATACTTATGGATGACGAGCGACTGCTGACACAGAGGTAGCTACAGCCGTGGACTACCGCACTGCGTCTGCTAGTATAGACTGGATGATAATGATATCAAAAATATATATATATCACTACTGCAGGACAGGTATATATTGTATAATGACGGACCTGCTGGACACTGTCAGCACTGCAGACTCCTAAACTACTAGTATGAAGAAGATAGAAAAAAAAAACCCACCACAGGTAGGTATACAATTATGGACGAGCGACTGCCGACACAGAGGTAGCTACAGCCGTGGACTACCGTACTGCGTCTGCTAGTATAGACTGGATGATAATGATATAAAAAATATATATATATCACTACTGCAGGACAGGTATATATTGTATAATGATGGACCTGCTGGACACTGTCAGCACTGCAGACTCCTAAACTACTAGTATGAAGAAGATAGAAAAAAAAAAAACCACCACAGGTAGGTATACAATTATGGACGAGCGACTTTTGACACAGAGGTAGCTACAGCCGTGGACTACCGTACTGCGTCTGCTAGTATAGACTGGATGATAATGATATCAAAAATATATATATATCACTACTGCAGGACAGGTATATATTGTATAATGACGGACCTGCTGGACACTGTCAGCACTGCAGACTCCTAAACTACTAGTATGAAGAAGATAGAAATATAATGAATGACGGACCTGCTGGACACTGTCAGCAGAATGCGTTTATAGAATAAAATAAAAAAACATCACGAGTGTTTAACTTTTTCAGGCAGACAATATACTGGTGGTCACTGCTGGTCAGTCACACTGGCACTCTGGCAGCAAAAGTGTGCACTGTTAAATATGTACTCCTGCTATAACTGCTCCCCAGTCTCCCCCACAATTAAGCTGTGTGAGCAGTGAGCACTACTCAGCACAGTCAGATATACATAGATGATATTATCATGCAGCACACTGAGGCTGAGCACAGATATGGTATGTGACTGTGTATCGTTTTTTTTCAGGCAGAGAACGGATTATATTAAATAATAAATAAAACTGGTGGTCACTAGTATAACTATCAGCAAAACTCTGCACTCTCTGAGTACTCCTAATGCTCCAGTAAATCAAGTGTCTCACTCTCTATCTAAACCAAGAGGACGCCAGCCACGTCCTCTCCCTATCAATCTCAATGCACGTGTGAAAATGGCGGCGACGCGCGGCTCCTTATATAGAATCCGAGTCTCGCAATAGAATCCGAGCCTCGCGAGAATCCGACAGCGGGATGATGACGTTCGGGCGCGCTCGGGTTAACCGAGCAAGGCGGGAAGATCCGAGTCTGCCTCGGACCCGTGTAAAAAGCGTGAAGTTCGGGGGGGTTCGGTTTCCGAGAAACCGAACCCGCTCATCACTACTGTACTCCTACTATATACTGTCTACAATGCAGCACAGATATGGAGTGTTTTTCAGGCAGACAACGTATACTGGTGGTCACTGGTCAGCAAAACTCTGCACTGTACTCCTCCTATATAATATTATACTGGTGGTCCCCAGTCCCCACAATAAAGTAGCACACTGAGCACAGATATGGAGTGTTTTTCAGGCAGACAACGTATACTGGTGGTCACTGTCAGCAAAACTCTGCACTGTACTCCTCCTATATAATATTATACTGGTGGTCCCCAGTCCCCACAATAAAGCAGCACACTGAGCACAGATATGGAGTGTTTTTCAGGCAGACAACGTATACTGGTGGTCACTGTCAGCAAAACTCTGCACTGTACTCCTGCTATATAATACAGCTGCTCCCCAGTCCCCACAATTAAGCAGTGTGAGCACAGATATATGCAGCACACTGAGCACAGATAAGGAGTGTTTTTTTCATGCAGAGAACGGATAAAACTGGTGGTCACTGATCAGCAAAACTCTGCACTGTACTCCTCCTATATTAATATACAGCTGCTCCCCAGTCCCCACAATTAAGCAATAAGTAAAGCAAGCACAAATATTTGCATCAACAATACACGGAGAGGACGCCAGCCACGTCCTCTCCCTAACATTTCCAATGCACGAGTGAAAATGGCGGCGACGCGCGGCTGCTTATATAGAATCTGAATCTCGCGAGAATCCGACAGCGGGTTGATGACGTTCGGGCGCGCTCGGGTTAACCGAGCCATACGGGAGAATCCGAGTATGCCTCGGACCCGTGTAAAAAGGGTGAAGTTCGGGGGGGTTCGGTTTCCGAGAAACCGAACCCGCTCATCACTAAACACAACACTACCGATTCCCATCTCTCTCGTCATGACCTCAAACTGCACTGTCCAACTGCTGTTCCTCTCAACAGTCACTTGCCTGACACTGGTCATGTGACCTGCTCCTGACCTGCTGGGAATTGTCTGCCTGAGCAATAACAGACATGAGCTGTAGCATGAAGCACAGCATCAGACATAATATCTCACATGGTGGGCACGCACATAGCATCTTTTCACAGGAGACAGAGGGACTGAGGGCATGCCAGCAGCTCATAGAGTGCTGGCCATGCCACCTCAGTGAATAAAACGGGAGGTGAAGCAGGCGGTTGCGGCATTCCCGCAAAGCCACGTCCTATTATACCAAAGCCACACACCCTTTTTGGGTGGACGCAGTTTCGCCGCGCAGAGGACTTCAGCTTGTACAATACTAATACTATCTCACTTTTGCGTAAGATTCTAAAATAAAAAAATCTCAGAATTGTCACCATTAATAACCTCACACATTTAATTGCATTTGCCCCTTGAAAAATATATATAATACTTTATATTATTAAAGTTGTTCTTAGTAAGTCAGCTGCATAAATCAAGTTATTCTATGAAAGTAATCATAACTGTACAGTTTCAAATTGTTATTCAAACACTGGAACTATTACCAGTTTACATAAATATAAAATATGTTAACTATTAGAGGGAACCATTGCTTTCAGTCATGTAAACAAACAGAAGCATGACAAATACATGCAGGCATATGGCACAAAGCTCAGCAAAGCATATCAGAATCAAAATTGCTGACTGCGTATGACATTCAGTAAAGCAAGTGAGGTGGTATTCTTTAGCTTCTAACAAGCATCAAAACCAGACTTGTAATCTCCTGAAATGACCTGGAGGGTCCCAAAAATCAGGTGGCGCTCCTGGGGGTGTGGTTCATCAAATCGACAGTATCTAGGTTGACAATGTTTAGGTCGACCACTATAGGTCGACAGTCACTAAGTCGACAGGGATGGAAGGTCGACAGGGTTTCTAGGTCGACATGTGCTAGGTTGACAGGTCAGAAGGTCGACATGAGGTTGTTGTTTTTTGTGTAGTTTTCTTCGTAGAGTGACTGGGAACCCCAATTAGTGCACCGCGTCCCCTCGCATGGTGCCTTTGCTCCGCTACTGCTTCGCTCGGCACAGATTACCGTTCCAATCGTAGTCCACGTGGATCGTTAAGTATAAAAAAGTTCAAAAAAAGGAAAAAAATTTGAAAAACTCATGTTGACCTTTTGACCTGTCGACCTAGCACATGTCGACCTAGAAACCCTGTCGACCTTCCATACCTGTCGACCTAGTGACTGTCGACCTATAGTGGTCGACCTAAACATCGTCGACCTAGACAGTGTCGATCTTCAGACCGGATCCCGCTCCTGGCACCCCGGAAAGGTGGGCAAGTCACCTGCACTCCCACCCTAGCTGCTTGCACCCTCCCAGTAGCAGCTCACACCCACCTCCCACGGCTGCCCACTAACAGAGCACAAGTGAGTGGTCCGTGGGGGCCCAATGACATGATTCATGCTGAATCATGTCATTTAGCCTTGCCCCCACTATACAAGGTTTCACTGTACTATTTAGGGAGGGGGGTGAAGCCACAATGATATAGGATAGGATAGAGAGAATATAAGCACCCTGTTTGTTATGAAGCTAAACTGGCTGGAACTGGTTTGTTAGGTTGTTAGGGGTGAATAGGGGGTCAGGGCTGTCAATCAATCATTTTAGCCAATGGAATTGGTTTTGGTAGGCGGGTTGTTTGAGATTATATAGGACAGGGCTGAGGAATTCAAATTCCTATTGCCATTTTGGGATCCCACCCACCCACCCGGCAAAATTAATTTTATTTAATTTCAATTAAATGTTTTTTCACGTTGGAATAAAATTTTATGAGTTATTCCAGCAAGGCGAGGCGCAGCGGGCGAAAAGCAGTGCTCATCGGCGGCTCAATTTAGCGCAGCAGAGCTTGGCTAGCATTTCCCCTTTGAGAAAAGGCGAGTCGGTCACTACCTCAGGGGAGGACCAGGTCACCATCTTAAGGAGGGACCAGCACAGTGCTAGTTAAGGGGAGATGGTTCTACCCAAGACGGATTGCGCAAGGGGCAGAAACTCTGCCCCATTTGTTTAATTATTAAAAGTTTTTAAGCCATGGCCGAGTTGGCACTGCTTTTTTCGCCACCAGTGATTAACATTTCTAATTCCAGATTCGAATTTAAATAAATTTGGCTGTGACCTCATTTTCCAATCTATACAGTTGTCCGTGTTTTTATTTATTGGTTGAATTATTTAAGTGGTGGCGTAATAATAAAACATATGGGTGACTTATACCCCGATTATCCTGCGGATAGGCATCGCAGGGACAGAGCTTGCTTGCAAGCTCTGTCCCTGCATGCAATAATTGATACATCCCTGCGACATATTCAATTATCGCAGTTCGAGTTTGGTCTAGTTCATTACCTGTCATCCGCAGATGGTGATAAATAGGCCCCTAAGTGCTGTCTCTTGGAAATCAAATGCACAGTACAACTTCTCTTGATTGCAATGTTCAGTTAATATCAATTTACATAACCTGCCAGAGCTGGCAGGAAATGTTTTCCTATTCATGCTTAGGAAGTTCTTGTTTTCCTGTCTGTCTACAGTTATGTTTGACAGGCAGAAGTATGAGGTACAGTATACAGCACTCTACACCCTAATACAAGCACCACCCACCTGAGCTGCAAAATGCCCAGCTTTCAAAAAATGTTGTAAGTCCTGCAATAAATGGAACCACTTTGTGAAATGTTGCAGATCCAAATACACACCGCATTTACGTATTTATAATGAGTGCAGTGTGTCCTGTGCACACGGGGTCCAAGGAGGCCCACACCGCACACCCTGTACCCATTATTTTTAATACTTACCCTCCAGAGTCCTGCGGAGCAGCTGCCATGCTGCAGAAATCACTGGGAAAATGGCGCAGCGCTATTTCCCCAATGTTTTTTTTACCAGAGATCTGCGCATGCGCCAGGATCCCCTATGGACCATAGTGACCAGAGCTATGCACTGCCGACTATAGAGGAGGGGGCCCAGACGGAGCCTACGCACGGGCCACCCCCTCTCTAGAAACGCCCATGACACAATGGCTTCCAGCCCACCACATGCTACACTGAGGGAAAGGCAGCCAAATAGAGTCATTATTACGGAGACTGGGGTCAGATGTAAAGCACTTTTTAAAGTGCAAACAGTTACAAGGCAAAACCAGAATTCTTGTAAATGAATGGTGGTTTATAAAAAAATGTACGAGTTTGGGTGGAATCTCTGAGCACCAGCTGTCTCGCATTGCATTTTATCCGGCCCAGAGTCAGAATCAGAACCTGTCAATTCTATATAAGACAAGAGTGTAGATTTGGTAGATTTGGGGGTCATTCCGAGTTTATCGTAGCTGTGCAAAATTTAGCACAGCTATGATCTTCTTCCCTGACATGCGGGGGGACGCCCAGCACAGGGCTAGTTCGCCCCACATGTCAGTCCGCCCCCCCCTTGCAGAAGTGCAAAGGCATCGCACAGCGGCGATACCTTTGCACTTCAAGAGTAGCTCCAGATGAGTGCAGCATTAGCATGCTGGCCAGAAGCTACTCATCGCTCCCCGGCCTGCAGTGGCTGCGTGTGACATCACGCAGCCGCTGCGACCCGCCCCCCGTTCGGTCCAGCCACGCCTGCGTTGGCCGGACCAACCCCACGAAACGGCGGCCAAACGCCACCGTTCCGCCCCCTCCCGCCCAGCAATCGCCTCTGCCTGTCAATCAGGCAGAGGCGATCGCATCCCTGCTACAGCCTTCAGCTGTCTGGCATGCGCCGGCGCAATACGGAGCTGGCGCATGCGCAGTAGGGACCCGTTCGCTCTGCTGCATTAAAACGCAGCGAGCAAACAACTCAGAATGACCCCCTTGGTCATTAGGAGAAATCTTTAGCAGCCTCTGTGTCAAACACAACAGAAATATACTGAAAATAAAAATTAACACTGGTGCCAAATGCAATGTTATGTCAAAGACACAGAACAAACCCACAGGCACTAATTGACCAGGCAGATGCTGTAATCCATGGGCACGAGCCACATTAGAATCCACGTGTGCGCCAAGACTGTTTCATATCATTGATCGTGACGTCAGAACACTACTTGCGCTGCCTGACAGCATTAAAATGGGCTTGATACACCTGGGAGCCAAAGTCCATATGGTGTAACAAGAAACTTCAGAACACAAGGAATTCAAATATCTTTTTGACTGTGATAACATTGGTAAACTCCCTGTCATTACCATATGTGACTGGAGGAGTCGTTTATCCTCATAGTCTGTGCACCCCAGCGCAAGCTGCTTGCTGAATAAGCCCATATGACAGGACTCAGTGTAATTACCCCAACAGAGAAAGCAACACAGTGGGTATCAGCCATGATAGCTGCAGTACAAAAAGATGGATCTGTCAGAATATGCATAGACCACATGTGTGGTCCCCCTGGAAAATGGTGTACATGCACCTTTAGGAATTCATTACAGGCCTGCAGCAGCACAAGGGGAGAGCGTGGCCAGTGGCAAACGCAGGATTTGCATGGGGGGGTTTCCAGAACTGGGCGGAGCCAATCACGGGGGTGGGGACTGAGGTGACCCAGTATATGCTGGGTACGTAAAACTAGTGTGTGTGTGTGTGTGTGTGTGTGTGTGTGTATATATATATATATATATCTATATATATCTATATATATATACATACATATATCTACACACATATTATATATATATATATATATATACATACATACACACACACACATACATAAACACGGGTGGTCTTCAGTATGCCGGCGGTCGGGCTCCCGGCGACCACCATACCGGCGCCGGGAGCCTGACCGCCGGCATACCGACACTTATTCTCCCTCGTGGGGGTCCACGACCCCCCTGGAGGGAGAATAGAATAGTGTGGCGCGCGTAGCGTGGCAAACGCAGTGAGCCCGCAAGGGGCTCATTTGCGCTCGCCACACTGTTGGTAAGCCGGCGGCCGGCCTCCCGGCGCCGGTATGCTGGCCGCCGGGAGGCCGGCCGCCGGGAGATCGTAGTGAACCCATAAACACATATACATAGCATATTAAACATGCATACATATATATATATATATATATACACACACACACACATACAGTACACATATATATACACATGTATATATATATCATATGTGTGTGTGTGTTTATATGTATGTATGTATGTATATACATGTGTATATATGTAGGCACATGGATATATATGTACTATAATTAAAATAAAGTAAACTTATATTGCACTTGCAAGTGCCACCAGGAAGACAGCAGGCTGCAGAGGACGCTAGACAGTCATTAATAATACTCATGCAGCTTAAAAAAAAAAAAATTTTTTTTTTTTTTTTTTTAGTGGAGGGGGGTTTCTGGGTACTCGGAAACCCCCCCCCCCCCCCCTGGGTGCGCCACTGAGCGTGGCACAGCAAGAGTTAAAGCAGAGACCCTGATCTGATCACATGGTCTGGATGCAGACCGCTGATTTGCCAGGGGCAGCCTGGGTAAAGAAGAGCCTTGTGGGAAAATGAAGGAGTTGTGTCAAGACAGGAGGTGCATGCTGCACGTGGAGCAGAGTGGGAGGTGAAAACAAGTACCAGCCTCGGGATGCTGGGCGGTGAGAGCAGCGCTGCAGAAGTGTAAGCAGTGGGGTGCTGTCGGAAATCCAAGTGTCAGGTGAGCGAGTGTTGAGATGCCACAGCAAGAGACCGGACACCACCAGGTCTAAGGAAAGGCGCGGATGCCGCTGCCATCTTGTGACTGTGAGAAACCATTTAGGACTGGTCCAAAAGGGTCTTAAAAGGGTCTGAGTGAGTATATGAGTGACTAAGTAGCCAAAGTCCCAGGCAAGTTTGATACCCAGTGTAAGAAACTATTATCACCAGCTGTGCAGTTAAAGGGCACGGATGGCATAGCACCACATTCCATAAGCTAAATACTGCAAAGGCACTTTCCACAAACTGAATCCTGCAAAGAGGTTATTAAGGCAACCCTCTTCCCCTCCCACATTGAGACTTTGGGAATATTTAAGACTATAGGGGTAATTCAGACCTGATCGCAGGTGTGCTAAGAAACGCACATCTACGATCAAATTCTTTGACATGTGGGGGGGACGCCCAGCACAGGGCAAGTCCGCCCCGCATGCCGGATCCAGCCTGCCCTCCCGCAGACATGCGAAAGCATCGCATGGCGGCAATGCTTTTACATGTTTCGAGTTGCCCTTTGCCTACACAGACTAGCTGCAAAGGCAGGTGGCTACCCGCCATGTTAAGGGTCGCAGCAGCTGCATGTGACATGCAGCCACCGCAACCCGTCTCAGCAATGGTCCAGACATGCGTCCATTGTCCGGACTGCACCCATTTTATGGAGCATCAACGCCCACAAAATGTGGTGTCGATGCCCCGTTCCCACCCCCTCCAGGTCTTAAACTGCATTCTGAAAAGAACACAGTTTAGGACCTTGCACATGCGCATACTGGCGTACGCACATGCGCAGATATGCAAAAATCACTTTATATCGATTTTTGCACATCAGTGACAGGGTCTGAACCAGGCCCTTAGTTGTGTTACAAGCGCTATGCAGACATTCATTCTTAAAGACTGAGTTTGTAGCAAGTTTAAGTAAAGCCCTGTAAATGGGAAAGAGACTCACTGAAAAGACCCTCATTATTAAGTGAGTTAAATCTGTCAAGAGACACTACCATCCCTTCGCTAGCTACATCCTTTTTGTATAGAACTGTGAACATTTGTCTCCTTTACCACCCAGTATTTCCCCATACATCTGTGTGCCAATCCCGCATGGACACATTGTGGCACTACAGAAGCATACCTGAGCTCCAACCTTTACTGCCGGGGATGATTGTCATATCTTGGCAAGGGAAAGCTAGAAAGTTAGTGTTTGCTATTGCTAAATGTATTTTCCATTACTCTCCTTATCACCATATTATAAACTGTGATTCCAGTTATCTCATGCCAGTATTTGTGATTCTAATTAATATGTTCAACTGTGATTCTAATGATATTCTTTGTGATTCAAATAAATTGTCTTTTGCATATTGAATGCTCCTTTGTGGTGTGAGCTATAGTCAATTGTCTTCTCTTTGCTCATCAGTTATGCCTAAATTCTTCTTTTTGTGATTATTCAAATGTAATGCCAATTAATCAATCATCAGCTTCAATGCAAAATTCTTTGCAGCTCATTTAAAGACATCCTGTTGGCATTGCTGACTCATTCCTGTTTTGCATCAATCTATCCTACTTCTCTAAACACAGGACAAGGTACGGGGAGAAATATTTCAGGGAAAAAGTCTGTCACATAGCCACCCAACACCTGTGATACCTCTCTCAGCCACTTAGACATACCCGCCAACCACAGGGTGTTACACATGCACATCAAAAAAGTTAATGCTTATGTAACCCCCATCCACTTAATGGGTATTATGGAAAAGTGGCAGAGGGGAAGAGCATATATGTATAATATAGATGTACTGTCTTTTATTGTTCTAAGTTTTATATTAAAAGTATTATGGTGTCATTGTACACAAAAAAAATTATATAATTAAAGTAACACAAGCAGTCAAAGTGCCAGAGACTATTCTAGAAACTCATGTGGGCAGTGAGAAATAGCTGCCATGAGCCCCAAGCAGGAAAGAGAACACGGAATTGGACAGCAGCTGAGAAGGTCAGTTGAGGTTAGGTTATGAGGTAGAGGAGAGCGAAGCTGCTGGGCTGTGCTGCCTGCCTGAGGGGAAGAGCAGTAACAAAATCAGGGGAGACAGACTGGTTGTGGTAATCAAGTGGCTGGGGGAGAATATGGAGATCAGAGCCACATTCTGGAGGTGGTCTGGAAGCAGGAGGTTTCCTGTCCTTCTGCCATAGGAGGAATATGAACAGTGGGAGCTCATCTGTGATCTGCAAAGGAGAGCAGGTCTGATTAAGCAAACCAAACCTCAGAGACTCCTAACCAGAGGCGTATCTAGGGTAGGGCGAGTGGGGCACGTGCCCTGGGCGCCTTGGCAGGCCCGGGAGAGGGGGGCGCCGCCGGCGGACAGGGCATCATGCCCCACTCGCCCCCGTCACGCCGAAAGCCGAAATGTGAGGGGAGGAGAGTGCACCGTCTCTCCCTCCCCTCACCGCCGTTCCGGCGGCGTTAGCCAATCAGAGCTTGCGGACCGGCTCCTGATTGGCTGCCAGTCAGCGAGCTCTGATTGGCTAGCGAACCAGTGCCACACAGCCGCCGGAGACCTGTCCTGGAGCGGTGAGGGGAAGTAGAGGCGCTCTCCTCCCCTCACATAGAACAAGCGGCGCCTGTGACTCGGTAAGTGACCGGGGGGAGGAGGGGGGGGCAGAGAGAGAGCACAGTGGGGCATGTAACTGGCACAGTGGGGCATGTATCAGGCACAGTGTGGGGCATGTATCTGGTACAGTGAGGTATGTAACTGGCACAGTGGGGCATGTATCTGGCACTGTGGGGCATGTATCCGGCACTGTGGGGCAATGTAACTGGCACTGTGGGGCATGTATACGGCACTGTGGGGCATTGTATCTGGCACTGGGGGGTAATGTAACTGGCACTGTGGGGCATAGTATCTGGCACTGTGGGGCAATGCAACTGGCACTGTGGGGCATGTATCTGGCACTGTGGGGCATTGTATCTGGCACTGTGGGGCATTGTATCTGGCACTGTGGGGCAATGTAACTGGCACTTGTTGAAATATGTACATCAGACTATGGGTTTGTTTATATGCATGTAGTTACCGTACAGGGGCAGCAGATGGCGCTGTATACTTACAGAGGTGTATTGTTTATCTGCTGTATATGCATGTACTTGTTTGTTCTTCCTCCTCACGTGTGTGTTCTAGAAAAGTCTCTGAGGAAAGGAGGTGAGCTGAGCAGCTCATGTTACTGACGTGTTTAAGTTAAGAAGCTGTTACTGAAACCTGTTGTTATATTGATCCTGGTACTCAGTACTATATAAAGAAGATATACATCTCAAGTCTCGTTCTGTCTGAATACAAGGTAACTCCTGAGGTGATCCTTTATCTATAAGACCTCCTGCTGCACACCTATGGTATCAATCCATCGCACTATGCCAACAGCACTGTGGGGCATTGTATCTGGCACTGTGGGGCAATGTAACTGGCACTGTGGGGCATTGTATCTGGCACTGTGGGGCAATGTAACTGGCACTGTGGGGCAATGTAACTGGCACTGTGGGGCATTGTATCTGGCACTGTGGGGCAATGTAACTGGCACTGTGGGGCATGTATCCAACACTGTGGGGCATTGTATCTGGCACAGGGGGGCAATGCAATTGGCACTGTGGGGCATGTATCCGGCACTGTGGGGCATTGTATCTGGCACTGTGGGGCAATGTAACTGGCACTGTGGGGCATGTATCTGGCACTGTGGGGCATTGTATCTGGCACTGTGGGGCAATGTAACTGGCACTGTGGGGCATGTATCCGGCACTGTGGGGCACTGTATCTGTCACTGGGGGGCAATGTAACTGGCACTGTGGGGCATTGTATCTGGCACTGTGGGACAATGTAACTGGCACTGTGGGGCATTGTATCTAGCACTGTGGAGCAATGTAACTGGCACTGTGGGGCATGTATCCGGCACTGTGGGGCATTGTATCTGGCACTGGGGGGCAATGTAGCTGGCACTGTGGGGAATTGTATCTGGCACTGTGGGGTAATGTAACTGGCACTGTGGGGCATGTATCTGGCACTGTGGGGCATTGTATCTGGCACTGTGGGGCAATGTAACTGGCACTGTGGGGCATGTATCTGACACTGTGGGGCATTGTATCTGGCACTGGGGGCAATGCAATTGGCACTGTGGGGCATGTATCCGGCACTGTGGGGCACTGTATCTGGCACTGTGGGGCAATGTAACTGGCACTGTGGGGCATGTATCTGGCACTGTGGGGCATTGTATCTGGCACTGTGGGGCAATGTAACTGGCACTGTGGGGCATGTATCCGGCACGGTGGGGCACTGTATCTGGCACTGGGGGGGCAATGTAACTGGCACTGTGGGGCATTGTATCTGGCACTGTGGGGCAATGTAACTGGCACTGTGGGGCATTGTATCTGGCACTGTGGGGCAATGTAACTGGCACTGTGGGGCATTGTATCTGGCACTGGGGGGCAATGTATCCGGCACTGTGGGGCATTGTAACTGGCACTGTGGGGCAATGTAACTGGCACTGTGGGGCATGTATCTGGCACTGTGGGGCATTGTATCTGGCACTGTGGGGCAATGTAACTGGCACTGTGGGGCATGTATCCGGCACTGTGGGGCACTGTATCTGGCACTGGGGGGCAATGTAACTGGCACTGTGGGGCATTGTATCTGGCACTGTGGGACAATGTAACTTGCACTGTGGGGCATTGTATCTGGCACTGTGGGGCAATGTAACTGGCACTGTGGGGCATGTATCCGGCACTGTGGGGCATTGTATCTGGCACTGGGGTCAATGTAGCTGGCACTGTGGGGAATTGTATCTGGCACTGTGGGGCAATGTAACTGGCACTGTGGGGCATGTATCTGGCACTGTGGGGCATTGTATCTGGCACTGTGGGGCAATGTAACTGGCACTGTGGGGCATGTATCTGGCACTGTGGGGCATTGTATCTGGCACTGTGGGGCAATGTAACTGGCACTGTGGGGCATGTATCCAACACTGTGGGGCATTGTATCTGGCACAGGGGGGCAATGCAATTGGCACTGTGGGGCATGTATCCGGCACTGTGGGGCATTGTATCTGGCACTGTGGGGCAATGTAACTGGCACTGTGGGGCATGTATCTGGCACTGTGGGGCATTGTATCTGGCACTGTGGGGCAATGTAACTGGCACTGTGGGGCATGTATCCGGCACTGTGGGGCACTGTATCTGTCACTGGGGGGCAATGTAACTGGCACTGTGGGGCATTGTATCTGGCACTGTGGGACAATGTAACTGGCACTGTGGGGCATTGTATCTAGCACTGTGGGGCAATGTAACTGGCACTGTGGGGCATGTATCTGGCACTGTGGGGCATTGTATCTGGCACTGGGGGGCAATGTAGCTGGCACTGTGGGGAATTGTATCTGGCACTGTGGGGTAATGTAACTGGCACTGTGGGGCATGTATCTGGCACTGTGGGGCATTGTATCTGGCACTGTGGGGCAATGTAACTGGCACTGTGGGGCATGTATCCGACACTGTGGGGCATTGTATCTGGCACTGGGGGCAATGCAATTGGCACTGTGGGGCATGTATCCGGCACTGTGGGGCACTGTATCTGGCACTGTGGGGCAATGTAACTGGCACTGTGGGGCATGTATCTGGCACTGTGGGGCATTGTATCTGGCACTGTGGGGCAATGTAACTGGCACTGTGGGGCATGTATCCGGCACTGTGGGGCACTGTATCTGGCACTGGGGGGGCAATGTAACTGGCACTGTGGGGCATTGTATCTGGCACTGTGGGGCAATGTAACTGGCACTGTGGGGCATTGTATCTGGCACTGTGGGGCAATGTAACTGGCACTGTGGGGCATTGTATCTGGCACTGGGGGGCAATGTATCCGGCACTGTGGGGCATTGTAACTGGCACTGTGGGGCAATGTAACTGGCACTGTGGGGCATGTATCTGGCACTGTGGGGCATTGTATCTGGCACTGTGGGGCAATGTAACTGGCACTGTGGGGCATGTATCCGGCACTGTGGGGCACTGTATCTGGCACTGGGGGGGCAATGTAACTGGCACTGTGGGGCATTGTATCTGGCACTGTGGGGCAATGTAACTGGCACTGTGGGGCATTGTATCTGGCACTGTGGGGCAATGTAACTGGCACTGTGGGGCATTGTATCTGGCACTGGGGGGCAATGTATCCGGCACTGTGGGGCATTGTAACTGGCACTGTGGGGCAATGTAACTGGCACTGTGGGGCATGTATCTGGCACTGTGGGGCATTGTATCTGGCACTGTGGGGCAATGTAACTGGCACTGTGGGGCATGTATCCGGCACTGTGGGGCACTGTATCTGTCACTGGGGGGCAATGTAACTGGCACTGTGGGGCATTGTATCTGGCACTGTGGGACAATGTAACTTGCACTGTGGGGCATTGTATCTGGCACTGTGGGGCAATGTAACTGGCACTGTGGGGCATGTATCCGGCACTGTGGGGCATTGTATCTGGCACTGGGGTCAATGTAGCTGGCACTGTGGGGAATTGTATCTGGCACTGTGGGGCAATGTAACTGGCACTGTGGGGCATGTATCTGGCACTGTGGGGCATTGTATCTGGCACTGTGGGGCAATGTAACTGGCACTGTGGGGCATGTATCTGGCACTGTGGGGCATTGTATCTGGCACTGTGGGGCAATGTAACTGGCACTGTGGGGCATGTATCCGGCACTGTGGGGCACTGTATCTGGCACTGGGGGGGCAATGTAACTGGCACTGTGGGGCATTGTATCTGGCACTGTGGGGCAATGTAACTGGCACTGTGGGGCATATATCCGGCACTGTGGGGCATTGTATCTGGCACTGGGGGGCAATGTAACTGGCACTGTGGGGCATTGTATCTGGCACTGTGGGGCAATGTAACTGGCACTGTGGGGCATTGTATCTGGCACTGTGGGGCATTGTATCTGGCACTGGGGGGCAATGTAACTGGCACTGTGGGGCATTGTATCTGGCACTGTGGGGCATTGTATCTGGCACTGGGGGGCAATGTAACTGGCACTGTGGGGCATGTATCCGGCACTGTGGGGCATTGTATCTGGCACTGGGGTCAATGTAGCTGGCACTGTGGGGAATTGTATCTGGCACTGTGGGGCAATGTAACTGGCACTGTGGGGCATGTATCTGGCACTGTGGGGCATTGTATCTGGCACTGTGGGGCAATGTAACTGGCACTGTGGGGCATGTATCCGACACTGTGGGGCATTGTATCTGGCACTGGGGGCAATGCAATTGGCACTGTGGGGCATGTATCCGGCACTGTGGGGCATTGTATCTGGCACTGTGGGGCAATGTAACTGGCACTGTGGGGCATGTATCTGGCACTGTGGGGCATTGTATCTGGCACTGTGGGGCAATGTAACTGGCACTGTGGGGCATGTATCCGGCACTGTGGGGCACTGTATCTGGCACTGGGGGGGCAATGTAACTGGCACTGTGGGGCATTGTATCTGGCACTGTGGGGCAATGTAACTGGCACTGTGGGGCATTGTATCTGGCACTGTGGGGCAATGTAACTGGCACTGTGGGGCATATATCCGGCACTGTGGGGCATTGTATCTAGCACTGGGGGGCAATGTAACTGGCACTGTGGGGCATTGTATCTGGCACTGTGGGGCAATGTAACTGGCACTGTGGGGCATTGTATCTGGCACTGTGGGGCATTGTATCTGGCACTGGGGGGCAATGTAACTGGCACTGTGGGGCATTGTATCTGGCACTGTGGGGCAATGTAACTGGCACTGTGGGGCATTGTATCTGGCACTGTGGGGCATTGTATCTAGCACTGTGGGGCAATGTAACTGGCACTGTGGGCCATTTTCAGTGGCCACACCCCTTCTGGAGCCTTTGGCGCGCGCACATGCTTCTTTTGATATGTTTTTTTTTTGGGGGGGGCGCCATTTTACATATTGCCCTGGTCTACAAAAACCCTAGCTAGGCCTCTGCTCCTAACAGTCAATCAACTAAGTATAGCACAGCAACGTTAGCCATAAACATTATAACCTTGTGTCTTAGCAGGACTACATTCAGCAGCAGACAAGTCAGATAGGGGAGTACAATTAAGGGTATTAAAAGAGGACTGCAAAAGACAACAGTAAAATCTAGTATTAATAACTAGAACCACAGTAGTGCATAGCATCCCAAAGTACTTTCAAGAGACTATTGTTTATTGGATTCTGCTTGTGAATAACTGCAATAGTCAGTTTTACTTCCAGAGGACAGGGTTATGCACATATAGATACAGCAGTATTAACAAAGAAATTCAAGTAAAGGGCCCCAACGTTAAAGTGCACCTACTTACTATAGTCCATGAAGAATGAATGAGACAACCCGGGTTTAACAGCATAACATCAATTTGCAAATGACTCTGCATTTAATATTTAAAGCCTTAAGTGGCATGCCCGGAAAATCTCCGGGGCCTGCTGCACTGGAGAGACTGGCTTTCCCGGAAGATTTCCAGGGCATTTCCAGCTCTGCTCCCCCTCCTCACTCTTCACTAGTACTCTGCTCAGGGGGTGGAGATTCATGGAATGACACGGTTGCGTCGTGATGTAGCAAATATTCACTCCCTTGGCATCGAGAAGACTAGTAGGGTATCCCGACCGCCGGCATACCGACAGCTGGGCGAGCGCAAATGAGCCCCTTGCAGGCATGGTGGCGTGCTACGCGCGCCACGCTATCTATTCTCCCTCCAGGGGGTCGTGGACCCCCAAGAGGGAGAAAAAGTATCGGTATGCCGGCTGTCGGGATTCCAGCGCCGGTATACTGTGCACCGGGATCCCAACAGCCGGCAAACTGAAGACCACCCGGCAGGGGTGTATCTAGGGGTCCGAGCGCCCCTGGCAAAGTAAGGCGCTGGCACCCCCCACCACTTACACACATTTGAAATAAGATGTGAGTACTGGAAATGGGGCATGGTCTTGTGGGGGAAGGGCGTGGACACAATAGTATCCCTAATTCAAATTATGCCACACAGTAGTGTCCCTCATTCACATTACACCGCACAGTAGTGTCTCGTATTCACGTTACACCATCCCTACCCCTAACCCACCTTTCCCACAGCCTGACGCTAACCCGCCTACCAGCCTCTTCAGGGGTGCCTACCCTAACCCTCCCACCATCTCAGCCTAACCCTATCCCTCCCATGCAGCTTGCCAGTGGAGACTTTGGCACCAACTCGATTCGAATTTTGGCATTCTGCATCGCTATCTATGTTGGGATGCCAGCATCAGCATTCCGAGCAGTTTCGGGATGCTGGCGTCAGCTTTCCGACTGCCGGGATGCTAAATGCCAGCATCTTGACTTCATCTCAAATGCTGTGAGATGAGCCTCAAATTGCCCCAGCCATTAACCAAACACCATTAGTTGGATGGTAGAAGTACTTGCTGTTAGAAAAAACATCAGGGTGCCATCACTTCCAAGATAAAATGATCAATTATACAATTAACTGATATACATTTCCTTGAACCTGGCCTTGAAATAGGTAACATATGTATTTTCATTATTACACTTAACAAGTTAAAGTTTTCGCTTGCTTACTTACTACTTACTTACATCTAACATGCATGAAAATCGTGCTGCTGGGAGCTGTTGTTTATTTTGGGTCTGATTACAAGTGCGGTGCTGCCGGACACCGCGCCGCTCAAGCAGTAACAGACTCTCACCAGGTACAGTCTGATAGTATTACTTTTCTACCCTTTGGCTGCGGGTGGCACCTCCAGGCGGCGCCCCCTCCTTGCCTGGCGCCCCTGGCGAGTGCCATCCTGGCCAATGGGTAGATACGCCCCTGCCACCCGGCATCGAGCATTCCCCTTGGCAATGAGCATTCCCGACACCAAATATACATTCCCTTGGCAACTAGCTTTCCCCTTGGCAACAAGCATTACCCTTGGCAATGAGCATGGATCCCAAAGCATGAAACCCCTGGCAACGAACATGACACCCAGTGTGTGAAACTCCTGGCAATGAATATGACACTCAGCACATTAAACCTCTGGCAATGAGCAGGTCATTCATTTCAAAACCCACCACTGTGAGGTTTGGCTAATACATACAGTGCATAACTTGAGTAAGCTTTTTTTAATAATGGTCAATGCTGTTAACTTTGATATGTGCTAATACCTAATTTAAAATCTATATAACTACTTATTATGTAATGTTCCTGAATAGCCTTCTTTGGGAAGCTTGGAGAGAGAGAGAGACGACAGGTAATACTGGATAATACAACAGCGAATAGTGAATATATGTGCACAATGGGCCTAATTCAGACCTGATCATTGTGGGAAATTGCATAGCAGACAATTATTGAATGACTTGAATTGCCTTTATACACAATTTAAATATGATACAACAATATACATACACATATATATAGGCTGTCCCAGAATAGCCTATTCCTGTAAACTACAATAATTACAAAAAATAGTTTGGGTGGAGGCACTATAAGTAAAGTTAGAACCCATTCGGAGTAAAAGGGGTTTACATTTACATGCCTGAGGCAAAAATCTGGATGCTATATATGGATTTTGCCAGATACCTCTGGACAAAGAGTCATCCCAACTTTGGTCATGAGCAGGACCCATTCTGCATATTTGTGAATGGTTCCTGCAATGAAGGTAGCAGGATATCCTGGCCTCTGCAACAGGCCACAGCTGCCCAATGGTGGGAGAGAGATCCAATGCTGTGTCCTAGGATGCAGCTCGTATTACTACTGCAGCAATAGGAGTCTGCTTGTAATAAACGTCTGCTGCTGCATCAACAAGGAAGCAGCAGTGATAGCAACTCCAACCACATATGAATAACCCCCAGTGTCCATTCAGAAAATGCTGTCCACTGAGGACAAACTCGGCCAACAGCGCTTCCTGGGAATGACAAACTAGCTGTCAAAATTTATTTCCAGCTACAGTAAGACAACTGTGCCACCACAACAGCTCCTACATCAGGATACAGAATGGTGCTGGCATGAGCATTGACTGATACTGAATCATGATATGCACAGATTGAAAAATATCTTTTAGCATTGGTTTTTGCCTGTCACAAGTTCCATGACCTTATATATGAGCATCCAGTCGCTGTTGAAACAGACTATCAACCACTCATTACCAGTCTGGGGAAGCCTCTGAATAATGTTCCTGCCCGCATACAAATAATGATGCTCAAATTACAGAGGTACCACCTGGATGTAATCTACAAGTGTGGCAAACAATTGCTCTTGGCTGAGGCCCTCTCTAGGGCCTACTTACCTTACACTGAATGCCCGCAAGTGGAGGAAGAATATAATATAATATCTGTACAAATAATATCCTCTAACCAAATTGATGAGCTACAGTATGAAACCTTGGTGGATAATCTGTGCCAATGGCTGTCTCAAATCATACTACAAGAGGGGACCCAGTCCTCTTGGAGATCTTCCAGGATCTGCACCTCTTCTTCGCCATGATATATGAGCTCATACTGTCTGATGGAGTCATCCTGAGAGGTCAAATACTGAACACAATGCAGAAGTACTACACAAAGCAGCTCCGCCAGGGGCACACAGGCCTTGAAGTCACCAAGCGCAGGGCCAGAGAATCACTACATTGGTCCACCATGTTCATTGACATTCAGAGAGAAGACTCCATATGTGGTCCCTGCAATGTTCTCAGTGCACATCATCCCGAAGGAACCTCTGCACCTACACAAGGTTCCTGACTTGCCCTAGGCTGTCACTGCTGCAAATGTGTTAGGCTCAACCTGGCATAACGTGTATAATGGGCTCTACCTGGCAAAACGTGTATAATGGTCTCTATCTGGCATAACGTGTATAATGGGCTCTACCTGCCATAATGTGTACAATAGGCTCTACCTGCAATAACGTGTATAATGGGCTCTATCTGGCATAACGTGTATAATGGGCTCTATCTGGCATAACGTGTATAATGGGCTCTATCTGGCATAACGTGTATAATGGGCTCTATCTGGCATAACGTGTATAATGGGCTCTACCTGCCATAACGTGTATAATAGGCTCTACCTGCCATAATGTGTATAATGGGCTCTATCTGGCATAACGTGTATAATGGGCTCTACCTGCCATAACGTGTATAATAGTCTCTACCTGGCATAACGTGTATAAGCAGCTCTACCTGGCATAACTTGTATAAGGTGCTCTACTGTTGCATAACGTGTATAAGTGTCTTTTACTGTGTGGTGTAACATGTATAAGAGTACTACTGTGCGGTGTAATGTAAATAACGGACACTACCCTGCACTATAATGTGACTAACGGACACTACTGTGCGGTGTAATGTAAATAACGGACATCACTGTGTGGTGTAATGTGAATTGGTACTATTCTGTGTCTACAACCCTATATTTTTGGGGCGCGTCTTCGGCGCACACTGTCCCTGACTTGAGCACGGCTAACGCCAAAGGAAACTTTTGCCCTGAGCACCTCAAGGTCTAGAACTGGCCCTGTCACCGATTTTAAAATATATTTTTCTTTTCAACTATAACATACCTCCAGTTCACCATAGGGAAGAGGTGCTAAAACATACCCTTACTCCGGGCATCATGGCACCTAGCTACACCTCTGATAAGGGGCACTACTGTGGGCATTGTGTATAAGGGGTAGTACTGTGTGGTGTAACGTGTAGAAGCGGCACTACTGTGTATCATAACATGAATAAGGGGCATAACTATGTGGTGTAATATGAATCAGGGGCACTATATTTGGGGTAATGTGAATAAGATTGTAATACTGTGTGGTGTAATTTGAATTGTGGGCCGCGCCCCTTTCTTGTGTGACCATATCCATTTTTGTGTTAAGTGTTGTCCTTTTTTTACAGATGGAAGAGCGCAAATTTATCATTTGCAGGGGCGCGCCAAACACTGGTCAGCATGCCATGTGCATTGTGTACAGTATTGCAGAAACTATCACCATACAAGCAAGAGATAATAACAATGGCCACAACACTAGAATATACTGTAGCAATGTTTTATATATTTTCAATCCACTTAACATGACAAGATACTGTACACAGACAATCCTGTCTCAGTGCCCCCAAAAGGTTCCAAAATGTAAACCAGATAACACTTAACATAAATATATAAATATTTTATATATTCAGCAGCAAAAATCTTCAGTGAGTTGCAGAGAACACACAAAAATCACTTTTTTAACTTGGAATATTTAATTTTATATTTGCAAAGTAAAACATTTTTCTTATCTACTTTCTTAGTGTAAAATATATTTATATATAAAAAGATTTGACTGTCAATGCATTAAAAATGACATATACAGACATATAAATAAATAAATAAATAAATAGGAAATACGTTGCAAAACTCGGAAGGAATATAATTATTACTAATAATATAAATAATAATATTGTTGTATGTGTCTAGTATCATACCTGCATTTATATTGCTTTATTACCCCTTTCTATACAGTCATTATGGCAGTAACTTAGTTCTATGCAGCATTGCATTATGTAGATAACACCAGTAATGAAAATAGTGCATGACAGCTGCCGATGTGAGAATTATTCAGGAGTCAGGGAAGGAATGCTCTGAGAACTCACCTTCCATAACTGCCAGCAGGCTGTACATCACTAAATATCCTATGGGATTGTTACAGCATTGCAGGAACCTTGGTGTAAAACTTCCCCATCCACAGGGTCCCTCTCTGAACTCCTCTTTGGCATGGTGGTCTTGTGCTGGCTCTTCTTTCACCGCTACTTTCCCATTATCAACTGGCTTCAACCCCACTTCAGCAAGAGAGGTGAAGGCTGGGTTGTCTAGGCTTTTATCCATGATACAGACCTCACTGACCAGGCTGGGGGTAGAGGATCTCAGCAGGTGCTTGGAAGATCGGTGGCTTGATAGCAGCTCCTCAGAGAAGTTATCTGTACATGTTGTTGCTGTCTCTTTCCTGCTGCTGCTGGGTATGTGAAGCAAGACCAGATGATCTCTTTCAGACATGAGTTGTGTCATATAAAGGTGGGGAAACCTTTTTATTGTGTGTGTGTGTTTTCCTGGCTGCAGTTTGGGATGACTTCACCTGTTAGCCAGTCCACACCTCTCTCCATGTAAATAGCTCTCCCCCTCACTCCTGTGCCTCTCTACCTTCAGCATGGATAACCTGTCAGCCTGACCACACCTCTCCCTATACACACACCTCTCCCCCTCACTCCTGTGCCTCCCTACCTGCAGCATGGATAACCTGCCAGCCAGATCACACCTCTGCCCCATGCAGAATACACACCTCTCCCCCATACATACACCTTTCCCTTCCTCACTCCCTCCTGTGCCATTACCTGGCAGCATGGATCACCTTGTCCCTCTGCCTAGTGTGCATCTCATGCTGCTGACTGCTGTGACAGGCTGCTTGTAATTGTAGTGTCCTTTTTGGGCAAAAAATAGCAGAAGGTGTGCATTTATCATTTTACACATTTACTTCTCATGCCAAGTTATAACAATTAACAATGCTCTTTTGACATTTATGTGACTTCCACCTATTAATTATTGGCACCAAAAGCAAAGATCACACTAAGTTATGCCACTGGTTTTGTGCAACTATTCAGGTGGTTATAGTATGGCAATATCTCTTTGGTCATTTAGCCATGTTTGACATGGGGTTTAGTATGAAATATCTACAATCAAAATCCAAAATCCTGACAAGATCAAAATACAGACATGTAAAATGTCGACAGGTCAAAAAGTCAACACGATTTTTCATTTTGTTGTTGTGTATGTTGACATAGGTCAACATGGAAACCATATAAGTATACCGCTTGCCATGCTTCAGGCGCAGTTCCTCACTGCGCTTGGCACACTATTATATTCCCCCTCCAGGTCCACTAGCATGGTAAAGTATGAACAAGTCGATTCCAATGAAAAAATCATGAAAAACATATCGACTTGTTGACCTATCAACATTTTAAATGTTGATATTTTGACCTTGTCTCTATTTTAAATGTCAGTATTTTGACCATGTCGGGATTTTGACCGTCGGTCAATGTTGACGGTATTTTGACCGTCGGGATTTTGATTTAGGTAAATTGACCGCATCCCTTGACATGTTGTAATCATTTATATAATATTAAAAACAAATTTAAATAAAAAGTGTATACAATATTTTTGGAATATAAATTTATATTTTTCTGTTTTTTAATGTATTCTTCAAAATATAATTTGTTAATACTGTATGCGCACCTGTTTTTTCCCCTTTGTTTTAGTGTTTTGTCTAGTGTGCCTTTTGTTATACAATATTTTACTTTAACTGTCACTGTCAACGAGTAGGCTTAGGGCCTAATTCAGACCTGATCGCACATCTGCGAATTTGCAGAGGTTTACAATCGGATAGTCGCCGCCCAGACAAAGTGAAAAACTGCCTCGTGCAAGTCTGCGTACGCCATGCAAAAAGCTTTGCAAACACTGGTCAGCTGCAAATCCTCACCATCTAATGATTTTTCCAGTTTGTACAGTCTGTGCGCACCGCGCAGCCCAGGACTTACTCCTAGAGTGCAAAAGAATCAAACTTATTGGGCTGGAGCTGATGTCACACACCCTTATAAATACCAACCAATCAGGTCCTAACTGCCATGTCACGGGCTGTGTTTGAAAAATGGCATTTAGGAGCTGATTGGTTGGTACAATGGGGCAGATGTATTAAGCCTGGAGAAGTGATAAAGCGGTGATAAAGCAGTGATAAGTACAAGGTGATAATGTACCAGCCAATCAGCTCCTAACTGCCAATTTACATATTGGAGCCAATTGGCTAGTGCATTATCACCTTGCATTTATCACTGCTTTAGCACTTCTCCAGGCTTAATACATCTGCCCCTTTATCTCCATGCAATTTATCACTCTCCAAGGCATGATAAATCAGGGCCTTAGTTACATGCATGCAGTTACGTCACCCATGCGTTCAACTCTGCATGTCTCTCCATGTGAACATGTCTCTTTCAAATGATTTTGGGATATCGGTTCAATAGTTCTACGAAAATATATGATATTATGTGAACCTATTAGAAATAAGGCTGGCTTTTGTTCATGCTACTGCATGTGCATTTACTGTATGGTATTTCTACTGTTCATCTAGACTAGTGTATGCTTTTCATTGTACATTTAGCTCCATAATTTCACCCATTTCTAGCACCCAAATTTATATGAAATTTGAAAACATTTTTACTCATCTGTAGATACAACTGGGCAAATGTATTTTCAGATTCAATCGTTTATTATTAGTTTCAGTACATTATCATGAGAAAATAAACATATTGCCTTATACTTAACATGTTTTACCCATGAAAAACGTTTTATGTTAGTAGATTATAGTAAAAGTATGTGGTACTGTGCATAGTTCAATGTTACAAGATAATTTATTGCACAACCTTGTTAAAATCAAAGATAATAGAGATTATCTGCATGAAGTACACCTACAATGGCCTGACAATCTGCCTAAACGGTACAAAGTAACAGGCAGCTATGTATGCAAAATATCAGTCAAGAAAAGCCCTTTCTTAGTGCTGTTGTACTATACAACAACATCTTATTAACCTGACTGGAGTCCCCATTGTACAGTACACGGCCCTTCTTTATTCACCTAAGTCATTGTTGCAATTCACGGTTAGCAACACATGGGACTTGAGCTTCCCGCAATCTGCATGCAGTGCTGGTGTTCATGGAAGGGATTATTTGCAACTGTGCATGTGCAAAGATTTCTGAAAACCCCTAAGGCTCATGGGTTACTCAGTGTATGCACAAAGGTGCTGTTGCAATTGGGGCATATGGTATCAGAAAGGTGGTAGAAAAGAGGTCCTAGGCGGTGACTGAAAGGTGGCTAGTATTGCATGCAGAAATGGTCCATTCAGTTGGCATATTATAGGAGTGTCATGAGTGCACCAATGCATGTGGCTGCATTAACAGACGCAAGCATAGGAGGCTATCATTAGGCAAAGAAACAGCACCTGTCATGATGCAAGTTTCTATTATGCAATTGATATATAAGAATGCACCAATCAGTACTACAAAATGTATGAGAACTGTTAATTGGCATATCAGTTCTTGTACATTCAGCCACACAGTTGCGCACAAGGAAGAGAGTTTGTAGGCAATTTGCATAAATTCGCAGTTGGGTGACTGCCAATAGAGCTGCTGTTTGTGCTTTTACTTGTGAAACAGAAATCAGGCCCACAATTGTAGATACATTAAACCATCATGCACCGGTTTCTCTGACAGTTTTTGTGATTACAGGCATGAAGAAACATGAAACATACAGTAAGTTTCACAAGCAGGAATGAATACAATTCTGTAGTTGATAACAGAGATCAATAGCAAGTGCCATGTTGCTGTGACAGGAACACAGGAGCTGATAACAGGAATCTGTAAAGGGCATCAAAACACCAGTACTAAACTACAGGAACCACAGTGGTCAAAGTAGAGCTTTTGAGTGCAATACACCGGCAAAGATGAATCAGCCTTGAGTGTTACAGATAGCCACAGAAGAGAATGCTGGTATATTGATTCAGGCACAACAAGGTATTGCAGCTGCAATGCAGAAAGGTTCTCCGTGATTACTAAATGTGACCCTATCACAATCAAATTGGCAGTCAAGTTCTTATACCTACTAAAGTTAGAACAATTGTAGTCCACTTGAAAATTGGGACTAGAGCAAAATTTACAAAAGACATGTTTATGTATCAGAGATGGGAACAAATCTTGCCTCCAACAGTGTCGTAGAACATAGATGCCTCAGAGTTTAATTTGACAAAAGAAAATGTATTGTATGAAACAGAAAAAGGATAATCATATCTACAGGCACAAAGTGCCAGCAATTGTATAGAGATGGATACACAGCATTGTTACAAGATATTGTGTCGAAGTCGGAAAATATTACAGTACACACATCACATACAAACATCACACAGATGGCCTCCGTGCGCGTACTTGTTCTGCCGTGCGTGCACATATTCGCAAATTGCATATGATCACTCATGCGGTCGTGCATGTTAGCGCGTGGTATGAGTAATTACGGAGGCATTTGTACTCGCATGGAAAAGCCACAAAGATATATTATATATTTAATCCATATAATGCATAAATCACCCACTGTCTGCTCATCCTTCTAATAAAGAAAAGAAAGGGAGGCTGCACTGTTTAGAGGAAAGAACAGTACCAAACACTATGTGTGTATAATTATTAAAAAAACAATTTATTAAAAAGACAATAATAACTCTTTAAGAAAAGCAATTTTTCGTGCAGAATAAGCCAATTAAGCAGGAAATGATTTAGCCAATTATATAGGATGGATAGAGTTTACCCCTGGAGGTGATTCAGGACTGATGTTTTGTATTCTCAGGATCCGTTCCACATTTTGCCCATAGATGGTATGTCCAGTTAGATTCCACTGTAAAGAGTCCCTGTTAGATGGTAATGTAGAGAGTCCAAATTATAGTTCCATATGCCGCTAGAGGGTTGATGCAGAATCCCATGTATAGTGGGTACCTCATGCGTTGCGGAGATAGGATGGTGCCTCTCTGTGACTCCACTGGATATCTGGTGTGTAATATGGGCTGGTTCGGGTCCGGTTTAAGAATGTCCTGTTCCAAGGGAATATGCCTGACGCGTTTCGCTGCATAGACCTTGCAGCTTTTTCAAAGGTATACTTTACTGTCTGGGTTTGGGCTTTATATACCCTAGACAAGATGGTGGCTTAATTGGCACCTGGATGCACATTTCCTGTTTAGCACTAACATACCATTTTTTAATCATAAAAACAGCTAAAAAATGTATAGGAGACAGACCTACTTACATATAGAAACCTTTGGTAGTAATAAACCTTTGTTTTTTATTATTTTTTATTTTTCATTATTTGGAAATGGGATAAATTAATTCAATAGGGAGTTATGTTGTTACTGCGTAGTCATAGAGACCTTGCTCAAGATCATTTCATAGGTTGAGGGGGAGTCATGTGATCAGTATTGTCATGTGACTGCTGATCATGTGATGGTTGAGATGTAGTCTCAGGAATATATATGTGAGGGAAACAAAGACCCTTTCTCCTTTTATTTTGTATACATATCATTTCTAAACATCGATTAGAGGACATTGGTGATCAGTGGACAGCCTCCCCCTCTCCCATTCTGCCCTTTGGAGGCGTTATAAACATGAACGCATATGTCCGGGCCGTTGGTATGGTAACGGCTACCGGATATGACGTATCGTGTATGGGAACCAATGGTCTTCTCCGAGCCGTCGCCATAGTAACGCGTCTCGGAGAAGGCGGATGTCCACTCTGCTGTGACGGGCGGAGGAGGTCCTTCCGCCCCCGTCCGTCTCCCTAGCGACGCGGCCCTGTTCGTCGCGTTCTCGTGGATCGTTGCTATGATGACGTGGCCCTGTTCACCACGCCTACCTTGGCCATCACCATGGCGACACGGCCCTATTGTCCACCTCCTCCTAGGCTAGGCGGCATGTTCTGTGTGTTTATATATACCGGGCCTATCCCCGTGGAAACCCCTAGTAGCACATCCTTAACAGCCAAGAGTTAGGATATGATATGCCAAAATATATGCATATTCTATCAGTCTAAGATCCGTAGCCACCATATAGAACTACAAACACTAGGTTCCATATGTTTCACACAGGAGAGAGTTTCATGTGGTACAGTGGCAGCTTATATACCATAAAAAAATGTTTTTCTTTCCTCAAAACCTGATCATTAATGGTAGGTATTTATACCACATATAAAATTACTGGTAGACTATATTTCTTCCACATGGAAAGAATGCAAGGGATAATTGATTGATTTAAATTGATGTATTGTGACTTTTAGTGCCCAAGGAAAGTTACTGCATTAAAATCAAGATTAATCCAGCAATGGCAATAAAATATTCCTATGGCTAACCGACCTATAGACACATATTATAGAGCTAAGGTTACTCGGTCTATGGGTGAAAGAGTTTTAATACAGAGAGAATAATAATCTAATAAATGTAATATTTGTAAAAAAATTAAATAGAATTCATATTTCTGTATTAACGAGATTGGAACCATGTTGTACCGTTCCTATGTTAAATGATCATATTCAATTCCACTGCTTCGTTGAGGCCGTCTGGGTGTATAGAGCCCATCCTAAACATCCAGTAAACCTCCTGTTGGCACAGTTTTTTGAAGCGATCACCTCCCCTATTTGTCGTGGGGATGTGTTCTATCCCTATTACTTTAAGGCTTTTGGGATCGCCATTATGGTGGTCATTAAAATGTTGGGAGACACTATGTGTGGATACTCGATTTAAAATGTTCCTACGATGCTCGAGAAATCTAGTGCGGAGTTTTCTAGTAGTGCGGCCTACATAATAGAGGCCACAACCGCACTGTAAAATGTACACGACATATGTCGAGTTACAATTAATGTGGCTCCTAATCTTGTATTGTTTTTCCCCTTTATCTGTTTTACTATATTGCGTTTTCTCTATGTATTGGCAAGTAATACATCTAGTGCCACCGCATCTATAAAAGCCCATTGTTGAAGAAAGCCAAGGGTCTTTAATACATGTAATTTCTTTCTCAGGCCTTAAATGACTCGGGGCTAGAGAGTTTTTTAGGGATCGTCCCTTCTTAAAGACAAATGTGGGCTTACTTGGAAGAACGTCTCTCAATAGGTTGTCTTGTTTTAGTATATTATAGTTTTTCTTAATTATAGATTTTATCTTAGAGCAATGGTCGTTATAGGTAGTAATGAAAGCTAAGTGGTGCTCTTTATCTGTTTCTGGGTCATTATTTGATCTCTTTTTTTATTTTTAGATAATAGTAGATCTCTATCTATCTCTCTCACTTCTTCTAATGTTTTATAGAGTAGGGGTGTGGGGTACCCACGATGTTCAAAAGAGTCCACCATGTGTTTCGCTTGTGGTTCAAAAGACTGTAGATCGGAGCAATTTCTTCTGAGACGAATTAATTGGCTCCGAGGTATACTTTTTTTCCATGGTGGATAATGTGCACTAGCGTAGTGGAGGTAGGCATTTGATCCTACTTCCTTAATATGATTGGTGGTGTGTATTTGTCCATTGCGTGCCTCTAAATTCAAATCCAAAAAATTAATGGAATGTGGGTGATACTGGTGCGTGAATTTTAAATTATACGAATTGTGATTAAGTGAATCAACAAATACTTGTGCTGAAAATGCGTCCCCATCCCAAATAATAAATAAGTCGTCGATGTACCTACCATAGAGGACCAGGGACGCGCCATGCCCGCCGCCCCACACATATTGGTCCTCAAACTGACCCATGTAGAGGTTGGCGTAGCTGGGCGCGAACCTGGTCCCCATGGCGGTGCCCAAGATTTGCAGATAATTCTTTATCCTGACGAAGGGGAGTTTGGTCCCCGAAACGTAGATGCCACTGTGAATACACCTTTATTTGCAAGTCTCCGAGTGCCGCCTCTTTCTTTTCTGTTTATCTACACCGGAGGGGAACCTGCGGATGGGGAAGGCACAGGAGCAAGCTATATCCCGCTGCGGAGAAAGTGAGTGCCGGGGTTAAAGCACAAGGATATATATATATATATATAGAGAGAGAGAGAGAGAGAGAGAGAGAGAGAGAGATATAGATATATGTATGTATATCTTGAGGATGGAAATAGATAATCATATCATGTGTGGGATCATGTTGTTCAGAGTCACGTACACATTAATCTGGTGGGTATAAGAATATTGTCACATATTGCAACAATAAGTTATTAGTAATACTAGATTTATGTATGATTAATGTGAGGGGTTTAACTGGTCATGGGGCGGGAACTCAGATGCAAACAACAGAAATCACATCTCAAGTCTTAGCCATTGCCCACCTTTTGAGCTGACCAATGATTCCCGGTGCACAGGATATGTCCCACTCCCGAACCAATGGAAGAAGAGCACACAGTGTCTGTTGTATTATGTTTTGATTAACTGTATAAAAAGCCAAGCTGCCTAGCCGGTCGGTAATCTCTCTCTCTGAAGGGTCATCTTGTCTGTTAGAACCTGAGCACCGGGACCGCCACGCTAGATTTGAAAAAGTGTATTCCAGACACACGTGAAGCTGCATAGTGCTCACGGCATGTCTTTGTGTGTGTATGCACCGCGTGTACTCTGTACGTCTGTCGCGGCGTTAGTACGCAAAGTGCGTACAAGGTACGGGACTTTGTACGCAAACTGAGTAATAAGTATGTAGGTTAAGGATTGCATACAGCGGCCGCAGTGGCTCTATTTTAAAAAGTGTATTAAGTGTGGTTTTAAGTATTGCTTTTAGTCCTGTAAGTAAATCAGCATTTACAATTGGGGGCTCGATATGGTTTTCACATGCTCCCAGGCTAGCAGGTCATAGCAGACTTTCATCTATCGGCAAGAGGTGCTGATAGAACCCGTAGGTAAACAGGAAAAAAAGCTATTTAAAAATCTGTGTAATTTTTTTTGGCGCCAAAAGCGTAACAAAGCGTACCAATATTTTGCATACTTCCACCACATAGTGTTGCCATAGGTTATTAGTCATTTCTATACCTGTGTGAAATTGGATACATTTGTTTGCTATATATATAAATTTGAAGTAAATGTATTTAAGGGAGTAATTATAAAAACACAAAACGCAGTTCTGGCCCAGTCATAAAGTGTTTTACACGGAACAAGTGTGGGTTGTGTTTGTGGGCGATTATAGTTTGTATTGCTCACATTTATAGAGATTGTGTGATTTGTTGCGGACATACGTTTGTACACATGTGGGGTAATTCCAAGTTGATCGCAGCAGGAAATTTTTTAGCAGTTGGGCAAAACCATGTTCACTGCAGGGGAGGCAAATATAACATATGCAGGGAGAGTTAGATTTGGGTGGGTTATTTTGTTTCTGCGCAGGGTAAATACTGTCTGCTTTATTTTTACACTGCAATTTAGATTGCAGATTGAACACACCACACCCAAATCTAACTCTCTGTGCACAAGTTATACCTGCCCCCCCTGCAGTGCACATGGTTTTGCCCAACTGCTAACAAAATTCCTGCTGCGATCAGCTTGGAATTACCCCCATGGTCCGGACAAAGTACAGGAGAGCGATCGTGTCGTAAAAGGCACGCTGGTCGCATGTTTACGCAAGGTTGCATAGGAATACGGACGCTAAGTACAAATTACACAATATTTGTTCAATTAAAGGCGGGATAGTATACATTTAATACAATAGCACATAACTATCCGATTTCAAAAGCAGGTTACTCTAAAATTTAGTTTAAAAACTGTAAGCACCTCTGGAAAAAAGCTACTGACCTAAAGGGAGTAAAAAATTTCTGTACAGAAAAGAAAAAGAAGGTGTATTTGAGTGAGTGACAGTGGAGTGAGAGGATTTGAACTCCGGAAATTCGGGTCCCGCGGGTACACCAAGTGAGTGGAGACTTGGTGCATGAGGCGGCTGACTCACGTTAATAAAGGTAGAGATAATACGCAAATCGTGAGGTGATTTGTAGAGGAGCGTGATATAGAATTGTGCATTGTGCAGAAGTATAGAATTGAAGTTTAAAGGTTTTGTATTACGCTCCGGCTGAGGTTTCGCAGCTTGTGATTCGATTCCAGTGGTCGTAGGGCGGATAGGTAACAAGTACCTATACACTGTGCGATTGGACCGCATGTTTGTGGGTGTGATACATAGCGCAACTTGATACCCCTTTTACGAGCTTTTGCGTAAAATCGCTGTATCATTAGCGCTGTGTAGAGCATACGCAAGCGTGATCTGTGTAAGTCAAAAAGGGAAGTTTTCACTGGTTTCTCAGGAAAATCTTCAACGGCGGATATTTGCTGGAAAAGGTAAGTTACTCCTAAAACTTACAGTGAATAGAAGCTAGTTAGTGCCTCACTGGGTACGCGGTGGTCACTATTGGAGTGAGTTGTGGTACGTCAGCGGAGAAGGAGCGAGTGAAAGCGCTAGGTGTCTTTCACCGTCTATTTGCGGTGTGCATTGGGGATTGCATTTATTGGCAAAAAGTCTGCGATGGGATCCAATTGCACAAGCAGTGGGCGTTTGGTAGCTAGGGTTCAGGCTGAAGAGTTGGGTCGAGAAGGTCAGAATTGTGGCCGAAAGGGTCAGCAAGGTTTATAATGTGTAAAAAATATGGTTCACACACGGAAGCTTTTTGCAATGAGTGGGTATGTATGACTGCGGAAGATAGGGCCCCATTCCCAAAGGTTGGCAGCTTTGAATCAGAGGTGTTACAGAACATAAGGATTAAAGTATGTCTGATTAAATCCAGTAAACAAAGGGTCAGACATACAAATTGTTTAAACCTGTGGCAGCAAGAGGGGGAGATGCAGAATGAACTGGCTTGCACAGCAAGTTCCAAATCTAGTGGGAAAGCGATTGCGAGCGCACCACCACCACCATATATTGATAGGGAGAAGTTGGCTACAAGCAATGGTGCATCAGTAAAAGATAGGAAAATGATTGATAAATGTGTCAACCCTAACCTTAACCCTTGCCAGTTGTATCCCATTCTAAACTTTCCCCAGGACTGTGAGCAGGAAGATGAGCCCAGCACGATATCGGCACTCTCTCTAGCAGCCACCATACAGGACACCCAGGTGGGCACGGCCCAACCACCAAGAGTAGTAGCAAGGCCCCCCAGCGGAGGGGTGAGTGAGGTTGTGTCCACAGGTAAGTACGGCACCATACACTATGCAGAGACAATAGCTCCCCGCATTATAGAATCAAGCCAGAATGATGTAGTTGAATTAAATCCTGTCAGGGTGATTGCAGTTCCCAACGGGAGAACGGACACTCAGGGAGTGACTCCCATCAGGAACATTGCCATGCATTGTCCTTAGTCCCGAGCAGAGTTAAGGTCAATTGTGTCAGAATTCCCCGATCCCAGAAAAGATCTAGTCGGATGCCAGAGGTTCATTAAAGAGTTAGGTAATGCCCACGAGCCTACAAATAAAGATTGGCGGACAGTGCTACGGGTGTGTTTACCCTCAAATATTGACATTACGAAATTCATAACGGATTGTAAATTAGACGCAGAGGTACCTCTCACTGATGAATACAATCAGGAGAATGTACGGCAAATCAACCTGCAATTAGGAGTGTATTTCCCTACTGTTGTTAAGTGGAATAAAATCTTCTCCATAAGACAAAAAGAAGGTGAAATGGCATCCGAATATTTCCATCGAGCACTGCAGGAAATAGCTAGATACACTGAGATCGAGGATATTAAGGATAATGCACATCACAGGGAGGAAGCTGTTTCTGTATTAATGGACGGGTTAAAGGAGGCACTGAAGACAAGGGTGCAAACCTCTCTACCTAATTGGAGAGGTATCTCGGTGGCTGCGTTGAGAGAGTCCGCTGTTGAGCATGATCGGAACATTAGTAAACACAGGGAGTCACAAGGAGATAAGCTGATGACGGTAAGTATACAGGCTCTTAAAGCAAAGCCACATCAGCCAAAACCCCAGACCCCTGATGGTAAGTCACGGTCAATAGTATGCTTCTATTGTAATAAGGAAGGACATTTTTGCAAGGGACTGTAGGAATAAAGGGACACATAACGTATATAGATCCCCTAGACCTGAATACGAGCATACTACAATTCACATAATTGGGATCAGGGACCATATAGAAGAGACTATGAGCCACATAGAGGGGAAACAAGAAGGTACCCACCAAGGAGGGACTGGCAGGCCTCTGAAAAATCACAGCTACCCCATCACATATTGTAGCTGCCAATGCGCTGTGGGAGGGTCCCACTACACAATAAGGGTTGGGCCACGCCTGTAGTCTGCAGTCAGTGAAGTTGATTGCTAGCCTTGGTAGTGAACCTGAGGTCATGGTTGATGTAGCTGGTGTACCATTACCTTTCCTTGTAGATACAGGGGCGGCCAGATCAGTGTTGAATTCCACATCAGGTGTAAAAACCACGGGTAAAACGATTTCGGCAATGGGAGTAACAGGAACGGTGTAACAATACCCTTTGAGTAGACCTGCAGAGATTACGGTAGGGCCCTTGCAAACCAAACATTCTTTCCTGTTGGCTGCATCGGCTCGGACTAATCTACTCGGCAGAGACTTATTGTATAAAATGCGGTGTGTCATATACTGTACTCCTGAGGGTGTCTACTTGGATATACCTGAGAACCACGCTCAAGAAGTGCAAGATATACTAGACACCCCTCAAAGGCTAATGTCGCATTCTACTGTTATAGAAACGTGTCCATCAAAGGTAGAGGAAATGATCTCACAAATACCGGGTTCCCTTTAGACCAAAGATGGACAGGACACTGGATTGATGGCGAATGTAGCTCCAGTAGCAGTACAAGTAAAAGATGGTAGGATAGCTCCAAAAATCCCTCAGTATCCTCTGAAGCCAGAGGTAGAATTAGAAGTGTACCCCATCATAGAGCGGCTGCTACAGCAGGGCATCCTAGTCAGGATGTCCAGCACCGCCAATAGTCCCATCTTCCCTGTGAAAAAGAGTGGGGGGAGGGGTTACAGGATAGTGCAGGATCTAAGGGGGATAAACAAAATAGTTGAGAGCCAATTCCCCGTAGTGCCCAATCCAGCTGTCATCCTCATGCAAATTCCCTCTACTGCAAAATTCTTCACTGTCATTGACCTCTGTTCTGCTTTCTTTTCTGTCCCTCTTCACCCTGACAGCCAATACCTTTTTGTCTTTACGTACAGGGGAGTACAGTACACCTGGACTCGTTTTCCCCAAGGTTTCATTGACAGCCCGAGTATTTTCTCCCAGGCCTTACATGACTGTTTACAATCCTTTCAACCTGAGAGTGGATCAGTGCTAATACAGTATGTCGATGACTTATTGTTGTGTTCTGACTCACTCGAATCGTCCTTGAAAGTCACAAAACAGCTTCTGTTTCATCTTTCCCATACAGGACACTAGGTTTCAAAGGATAAGTTGCAGTTGTGCCGGACCAGGGTCAAATATTTGGGACACTACTTGACACAAGGACTTACACCTCTCCGCTGATAGAATACAGGCGATTCGCGACATGACTCTGCCATAAACTCAACAACAGATCCGCACTTTCCTTGAAATGTGTGGGTACTGTCGAAACTGGATTCCAGGGTTCTCTATACTGGCTTTACCTTTGCAAGAAATGGTCTCTTCGAACAAACCGGAACGGATCTCTCACACAGATGAGTCCGAACTGGCGTTTGAGAGACTCAAACAGTGTCTATCACAAGCACCTGCATTAGGTATGCCAGATTATGAGAAGCCCTTCGAATTGTACGGTACTGAAAGTGCTGGGTGCGCGGCAGGAGTATTAACACAGAGACATGGTGATGCCAGCTGACCGGTAGCTTACTACAGTGCACAGTTGGACACTGTAGCGCGGTCTCTCCCCACTTGTTTGCGAAGTGTTGCAGCGATAGCTTTGCTGGTAAGTAAAAACGAGGACGTAGTGTTAGGACATGACTTGACCATCCATACACCTCATGCAGTATCAGCCTTACTAAATTCCGCCCAAACCAGACATGTCTCATCTGCTCGGTTTACAAAGTGGGAATTATCACTGATGGCCCCTGTAAACATCACCATTAAGAGATGCAGCTCACTAAATCCTGCAACCTACTTGCCAAGTGTGCCTGGACAGGCACAAAGGGTGGAGGATGAGAATGATGATGAAGGAGAATTTAGTGCAGATACTGATACGCATGATTGTATGGAATACCTGAACCAAACTTTCACTGCAAGACCTGACATCAGTGACAACCCACTGGAAGGAGTAGACTTTACCTTCTACACTGACGGTAGTTGCCACAGACAGACGGAATTGGGAGATTTGTGCACCGGATATGCAGTTGTAGATGACAAAGGTATCATAGAAGCTGAACCCCTTGGCCCACCGCACTCAGCACAAGTTGCTGAGCTGGTCGCCCTAACCAGAGCATGTGAATTGGCCAAAGGTAAGTCAGCTAATATATACAGACTCTAGGTATGCCTTTGGAGTGGAGCATGATTTTGGGGCCCTATGGCGAATCAGAAATTTCATGACGGCAGCTGGCACACCTGTAGCACATGCGTCCCACATCAAAAGGCTTCTGACAGCAATACAGGAACCAGACAGAGTGGCTGTTATCAAGTGCAAAGCACACACTTACAACCAAGACCCAATTTCACTTGGTAACAGCCGGGCAGACAAAGCTGCTTTATCAGCAGCAAGCACCCCCATACATACAGACAAACATCACATCACTGATGACATTTAACACGGTCAACACAGAACAGCTAATTGAAATGCAAAATTTGTGTTCCCTACAGGAAAAGGTGGTCTGGAAGTCGAAGGGGTATGGTCAGGAGTCCTCAGGACTTTTGACAGGTGGACACGGTAAGCCAGTGGCCCCCAGAGCATATCTTCCAAGTCTAGCTGAGGCGGCAAACGGGCTGACTCATCGGGGCAAAGAGGGTATGTGCAAGCTGGTAAGAGCCTACTGGTGTGCGCCAGGATTCTCTTCTCATGCAGGTAAGAGAGCAATGACATGTTTTACTTGCTTGAGGAAGAATATTGGAAAGACAATACCAACAGAGCCATCCCATATCCCTCCTACAGATGGACCTTTTCAGGTAATACAAATCGACTTTATACAGTTACCACCCTGTAGGAATTTGAAATGTGTGTTATTATGTATCGATGTGTTTTCCAAATGGGTAGAAGCGTTCCCTGCTGCCACAAATACTGCTACGTTCACTGCAAAGAAAATTGTGCAGGAATTTGTGTGTAGATATGGTATCCCTAGAATGATTGAAGGTGATAGGGGTACCCATTTTACAGGTGAGGTCTTTCAGGTCATGTGCAAACTGATGGGAATTAATAGCAAGCTGCATACTCTGTACCGACCATAGGCGAGTGCAAAGGTAGAGAGAGTGAACAGCACTATTAAGAACAAGCTGAGCAGAGTGATGGTTGAAACTGGATTGCTGTGGCCAGAAGCTTTGCCACTAGTGTTGTACAGCATCAGAACCACTCCCAGGTCTCCGCTTAACTTATCACCCTTTGAAATTATTTTTGGTCGACAACCTCATGTAATGATAGACCCCCAGGATGATTTGAAATGCAATAATGAAATAACTGTGAAATATTTGGTTAGGATGAGCCAGCAGCTGAGAAATCAACAAAGAAATCTAAAGCTGGTGATTCCTGACCTACCGAACAGTAATTGTCATGACATTGAGCCTGGGGATTATGTGATGATTCAAAATTTCTTACGCTCAGGTTGCCTCATAGACAGGTGGGAAGGACCATACCAAGTCTTGTTAACCAGCACGACAGCACTAAAGGTCGCCGAAAGAGAGACTTGGGTCCACTCGTCCCACTGCAAGAAGGTCGTTGACCCGGAGAGAACTCGTGACAAAGAGCAAGGTGAAGAGAACCTCGTATCACTAGAGTGTTTGTTCCAGAAAAGTTGAGAGACAGGACTGTTGCAAGGCACCTGAGCACGGAGAGCAACAAGAGCAAGGATGGTTGTCGCACCATTTTCTTTTTTTCACACACCCCCCCCCTGCATTTTCCTTTCTTTTCTCCTCCTTATTTTCCTTCTTTCCCCTAACGAAATGGATCTATCACAAGAGACTGCGTTTTGGGTTCTGCTAGTAATTCTTTTTTTGATCAGGACAATTTGTTTTGGTGAGGGTCCCAGAGAGGTCGAGCAAGGATCTGGAATGGGTTCTGATGGCGAGTACGAATTTGTAGGATCTCAGGAGCAGCACATCACTCGAGTAAAGGCTGTATCAATAAGCGCTCTGGTAGTCATGGAGCTCGGAGGCAATGTGAAGGGTTATTGTCTGATGAATATTTTATTTGTAGGAATTGTGAGAACATAGTCGAAGATGGGTGCATCCAGAGATGTCAGTCCAACATTAATATCGACATGGACCGACATCCGTTGAGTGATCACCACTCATTAGTGGGTAAGGTCTTAAACCAGACAGAATGTTGGGTGTGCTCACAAGTACCTCAAGGACAGAGTAAGTCAGGATTAGTACCATACCCTTTAGCAATAGATGAGGTACTCGAATTACGGGGTGGGAGACCGGTGGACAAGAAATTCAATATCTCTAGGCCCCCTAGCTTGAAGCTCCACCAGTACAACGTAGATAGGTCCCTGTTGTGTTTTAATATTTCCAATTACCGAAAACCAGGAAATTGGGAAGTGACGTGGAATAACCAGACAATGACTTTTTCACACAGAGCTGATAGGATTCCTATCGACTCTGAACTTGTACGCAAGATAGCCAACAGTGGAAAGTATTTTCGGTACCGGTATACACGTGGAAGCAAGGCCATGTGGGTTGGAAAATTATTGTCAGGGTATTGTGCCCATATCATCCAGCCCGATACTTGTACTGAGCAAATGAGAGAACTAGGGATTGGTTTCTTTACATGGAAAGTTTGCAATATGGTGATGTTACATTTTGTCCCCTATGTTCTCCCAGATGATGCCTATTTCATATGTGGGAGGAAAGCATACAAGTGGCTTACTCCGAGCTCAGAGGGATTGTGTTATATTGGGAGAGTACTACCAGAGGTCATTACCATAACCCACGACAAAATGAAAGACGTTCACCGCAGCGCTCAGACTCCTTATACTCATACTCACTATGAACACATCATCAAGAGACACCTCATAAATAAGGCAGAGCACGCAGCCTCTGATTTGATCCATGAATCCACCGGGATTCAGTTCCTTCTCGCATTAGATATCAGCCATTCTGCCAGAGGAACTATAAATTATAGGTACATCCATGCGCTAGCGAACTTGATAGACAATATCACCGATGATGACACCTTCAGGTATACGGGAAGGGAGTTACAAGCCTACAAGAAGGAACTGATCAAGTACAGGATAGTCCTTAATTATGTTACAGCCATGACAGGTGGGTACTGTGTTACCCTGGCAACTCAATATGGCGTGAAGTGTTGTACGTATATCACGAATAGCACTGAAGACCCCATGGAGATCATCCATAAGAAGATGGACGAGATCTTACAGTTGAAGTGGGAG